>NW_028227261.1:138686741-139286741 GCF_978045245.1 Mus caroli | reverse complement strand
AACCCTATAGGGGGAACAACAATATGAACTAACCAGTCTCCCCCGAAGCTCGTGTCTCTAGCTGCATATGTATCAGAAGATAGTTGGCCATCACTGGAAAGAGAGGCCCATTGGTCGTGCTGACTCTATATGCCCCAGTACAGGGGAAGGCCAGGGCCAAGAAGTAGGAGTGTGTGTGTGTGGGGGGGGGGGAGTGGGGGAGAGGGAATGGGGGACTTTTGGGATAGTATTAGAAATGTAAATGAGGAAAATACCTAATTAAAAAAATAAATTAAAAAAAAAGAAAACTACCTACTGTGTTTGACTTCTCGCTCTTCTCTAACATTTCTGAAGCAGTAACAGTAAGTGTATGGAGTATATATGCAGGAAAGCACATACTATATCAATAAGTAAATGAAAAGTAGAACCTATAGTCACTCTAAATGCTTTCTGTCTTTAATAAAAATCAAGATAGGTGTTCATGATTTTTCTGTATAATATCTAATATATTATACTTAGAATTTACATAATATCTTGATAGTAATTGACTAAACAATACCATTGATTCACAAAGCTTGAAGTGTATCTAATGTAAGGCGGTGTTTAGTTTGCCCAACCCAATATGAGACTCACAGAGTTACAGGTAAAATTTGAGATTTTGTGAACACATTACTTTTATGCTTTTTACTAATTCTATATCAAGTTATTCCATGTAATATTGATAAATTTTAGTGTTTTAAGTTAGAATTTGTAAAACCCTGTATAAGAAATGTAAACTTCAAAAATGACTATATTTCTGGAGCCAAATTCCCCAAGGATGGTATTTTATGCCCCACCTCAGGAGAATGTGAGTTCTAAGTTGTTCTTCAGGCGAGTCACAGTAACTCTGGAGAAATTACCACCCATCATCAGTGCTGGACCCATGGCAGCTACTACTCTCACAAAGGACCTGGTTCCCAGTGCCCACATTGGGCAGCGTGTAGCTGCCACTGACCCTAGCTCCAGGGAATCTCTGACCTTTTCAGGCACCTGCATACTTGTAGTTCACATACATAAACTCAGACATACATGTACAGATAAAGTAATAGTGTATACGTACACATAAAATAAAAATGAGTATTTAAAAGTATATATTACCGATGTATAACATGCTTAGATACACATGTCCGTCAGGTGACATTCCTAATCTCTGAAAATCTCACTAGATAATTTCTGTCACTGACCATAGCAAGTGTCCAACTAAAACTGATGTTCTAGATTGGGATTTCCATGGGTTCTTTGCATCTGGAGTATAACTGTGGTGCCAGGGTCCTAGGGTACTCTAGGTAGGTGGTAATCCCAGTGCACTGCCCTGCGTGGATCTTTACGTCTCTGAAGAGACAAGTAAACAGACATTTAAAATTATGTGCGCAAAGACTTGGGAGAGGAGGCTGGGAACTTGTGTTTTTCAAAGATTAGAAAAATGTAGGTTCTGACTAGGATTAGGGCTTGTTCAAATTCTCCTTTATAATAAGATGAAATCTTATCTTTATTAATAGCTTAGGAAGTGATGATGTTATGCTCTCTCTAGCAGAGCTGTCCAGAGTGATCATCTGAAGTCCGTCATTCGCTTCTCTCAGATGGCATCATGGAAACAATAGGTAGAAGTGCTGTGGTACTTTCCCCCATGATAAGGCTGCATCCTTTACATTTTGATGGACCTTGACTTTATGTTGGACAGTAGTCATGGTAAAAAGCAACTGTCCAATCTGTCCTGTTTCTGAAATCTGTTATCATTCCCAACAGGAATTTTTTATGTTCTTTGAATGTTAATTATGAATTCCGTTTGGAGACACATCTAAGACTGTAGACTGAAATTTTATATCAGGACATTTTGGAATGTAAGCTCAGTATTTTTTAAGATTTATCTTTTAAATTATGTGTATGTGCCTCTCTGTATATGCTGCTATTTATTTATACATGAGTACCAGGTGCCTGTAGAGGACCAGAGAGGGCTTTGGATCCCCAAGCTGCCCAGTGTGGGTGATGGCAACTATAATATGGGTCCTCTGTAAGATCAGTACATTCTCTAAACCACTGAGTTGTTCACACACACACACACACACTTTTTATTTTTATGTATGTCTGTGTGTCCCTATGTTCAGTGTGTATGTGGGTGCTCGTGGGAGCCAGAATGAGCATCAGATTTCCAGAAACTGAAATTACAGGATTTGGGGATCTACCCTGGTGTGAGACCAAGCTTCCGTCTCCTGGGAGAGCAGCAGTCACTCTTAACTTCCTCTCAAGCCTCCTCAATATTTAAATATAATATTGATAAGTTGCATATTAACTTTATCACAGGATTTTTATCACTCATCTTTTCCTTATTTTGCCATTGTATATATTTAGCAATTTTCTCTTTTAAAGATGACCCTCTGCTTCTGTGAGCAAAGGCCTTGGTTCTTTTCATTTGAGTGACTTGGTTCTCTGTACCAAGTCTGCTCCATGTTTCATCTTGGTTGCTTTGATTGTCTTCAGTGTTCAGGATTCCCTTGCATGTGACTAAACAATCCAGAATGTCCTGCCAATGTCATTATTACGTCTGGACTTCCCCTCCCACAGTGTCTCTGTTGATGCTTTTCCCAGAGGACCTGCCTTCATTTGCACCCATCCATGCCTGCTGAGCACATGCTTTGGCTTCTGTGTCCCTCGCACTGCCTCCTTCTATAAAGTTGCCCCCTGGCCTAGGCTCTCATAACTAATTTTGATTCCACTCTACTCTTTAGTGTTCTGCACTTATCTTTCTCAAGGCTCCATTTCTGTGTCTGAGGTAGTGGTATGCTTGACCATATATGTGATTCTTTGAAGAATCTTACTTTGTGTCTCTCTCAGCAAATAATCAGGGCATCTTGCATGGACAGTTATGTCTCAGTGATAAATGAATTACCAAGTCTGTTGCTGTAATATTCTTTCCAACTCAACGATGCTGCATCTCTTGTTCATTTGTGACTGTAGATTAATTTAACAATAATGGAATTATAATCTACATGATTATTGATATAACTGTCATAGAGCAACTGCCTATGGGTGGCTGAAATCCTGGATCTTAAAATCAGTTTAAGAAAGTTTAATAGAGTGGCAGCTTTCTTACAGACCGAGAATAACTGAGTGGTGTGGGGCAGTCACACTCACAGTATACAAGATGACTAGAATTCAACTAACAAATACATGATAGATAACACATAGATTTTTCATCTGTACCAGATTCATTATAAAATTTAATTTAGTTATTTGAATGGCAAGATAATCTGTAAGAATAAGTAGTGAGAATAGATGTAATTCTTAACAATAATGAGTATGTTTGAAGGGTGGGAAATTCATACTAAAGCCACAAGCAAATAAACTATTGAATATCCATTTTGTAATGCTAACGAAATTTACTCTTGGGAAAGGAAAGGAATAACATGCCATTACTTTTAAAATTAATAAATTCCAGAATTACATAATGGTGAATATTAAAAAGGCAAACTAAGCAGGAAAAATAATAAAAAATTAGGGAAAGAAGCACAAAAAAAAAAACCTTCATGAACAGAAAAATGGTAGAGTTCTCTTACATTTGATTATATATTCATGTGTTTCTATAAGATGAACTGTTCACCTTATAGTTCATATGAGGACCGTGGTGCCAAGGAACACAAGCATTTGAGGCACATCTAGATAACATAGTGAGGCCATGACTCAAAATTTAGGGTGTAGGGACAGAACCATAAAACTAGGTAAAATAGACCAACTTGTGTCCTTATATGTAAAGAGCACTTAGGAATAAGAAAAGAATAACATTCTGAGAATATAGGGCAGCTAAGAACAAAGGAAATCATATATAAAAATTGTCAGAAAACCTCTGTATAAATGAAAAAAGTACAAATGGTATCATGGGAAGATGAAAACTGACTACGTAGTAAGCATGATGGACACATGTCATTATTGGCAGTACACACATGTCTGGGATTGATTTGGAATGTAGTGTAAAGTTTTGCTGTTTCTGTAGCTGCTTTTCTAGTGATCTATCCTAAAATAACTGAGATGCATATTACTTGTTGTTTTACAGATCACTAGAACTTAATAGTGTTGTCTGTGGGACAGGAATCTCTGTGCAGTTGGGAGCATAACTCCTTCATAGTTCCACAGTTAGATGTGGGTCAGGCCTCCAGCCATCTTGAGGCTTGATTGGCAGGGAGGCCCCTTCCAGGCACTCTCATGTGGCTGTTGGGAGGTTCCAGGCCTTTCCTAGCTTTTGGCTGCAGAAATCAGGTCCTGTCCCCACACGTGTCCTTGGAGCTACTTTTACAATACTGTACATAGCCTGCCTCAGGGGGAAATGGAAGGCCTGCTTCCCTTCATGGTCTAATCTTAGAAATGTGTTCTCATTTGGTCTGCTAGAGTCTGTCTGCTAAGGAGTAAGCAGGATGTAGCCATATTTGAGGAAAAGATTGCTCAGGTTCTTAGGTGTATGCCGACTTTCACATGTTAATTATGGCTTTGTGAATTCTTTTTAATAACAAGAAAACAGCAGTTACCACATAGACATCAAGAAATAGACAGTGTTGAGATTTCTTCTTCAAGAGTGATGGAAATAGTAATTCCCTGGGTCCTCAACCCTGCAGTATACCATTCAGAGTATAACCACCCCATTGCTACTTAAGAATGTTGATGATAGCTGGGCAGTGGTGGTGCATGCATTTAATCCCAGCACTTGGGAGGCAGAGGCAGGTGGATTTCTGAGTTTGAGGCTAGCCTGGTCTACAGAGTGAGTTCCAGGACAGCCAGAGCTACACAGAGAAACTCTGTCTCGAAAAAACAAACAAACAAACAAAAAACAAAAAAAAAAGAATGTTGATGCTTATTTAATAAGATGTGAGAGACTCACAAAAGTTTTTACATGCTGATCTGTATGTGGACTTTGCTCATAGATAAGAAAAATTAGTTGCTAAATGTCTCTTTCAATAATAGTAGAGTAGAATAGTAAATTCTTATTAAAAGTTTAATTTCCTTCTAAGTATGGGTTGCATAATTCACTTGATAGTTGTTCAGGTGCTTCATCCATATTTCAGATCTTTACCCTAAAAAAACCAGCAGTGACAAGATTTATAGAAACGTGACTTTGCACTTGATAACAAATCCTTACCTTTAACCTACTTCCTAGATTACTGATCTCTCCTTACCCAACTATCTGATGGCGTCTTCAGTTGGACTGCTACCGACTCAGCTTCTGAATTCTTACTTGGGTACCACACTACGGACTATGGAAGATGTCATCGCAGAACAAAGTGTTAGTGGATATTTTGTCTTTTGTTTACAGGTGAGTGCAAGGCCAAGAGTTGTCTGGCTTCACTGCTCTTTGTTTTGCTGACTGTTTCCTTGACCACAGTTGAAGAATTGTTTCATTTTAGATAGTTGTTTCAATACTTCTTTATATTTGGATGACAGTTTCAATTGTGTGAACACCCAGAAATACATGGACGTGGTCAGATGCATTGAATATCCTCTGTAAAATCATAAGAAAAGAATCATAAAAAAATGGATTCCTTTCACGGGGATTGTTTTTAAAGTCATTGCAAGTCAAATGCTGTATCTTGACTTGGTATGAAAACTTTGCTGTCAAAAAAATTTGTAATTGGTTCAAAGAATTAGTTTTTATCTAGGCTTAAAGTTTTTGTTTTGCTTGCTTTGTGTGGATAAGCATGCTAATCACATAATGTTAAATTTTGCATGTACTGTGCCTACAGAATAGTAGGTGTAATTTCCTATCTGTGTCTATTCAAAGTACAGTGAAGACCAGGCTGGCCTCAACTCAGAAATCTGTCTGCCTTTGCCTCCCCAGTGCTGGGATTAAAGGCATGCGCCACCATGCCCGACTTGAAACTTTATATTTTCATGCCATTTTTATAAATTGCTCAACTGTAATTGTTAGTACTTCCTAAAACTATAGAATCATCTCGTTTCCGACACAGTTTGTTAACTCCTTCTTTTGTTTGAATGGGCATATTTAAACTTGACATACATAATTCTTAGTTCAGGCATTTGTAGAAAACATGGAAGCAGTGCTTTGGGGGTGGTCTGTTGATGTTAGTTACAGCTCAGTGGTTTCAGAGGGATTTAGTGCAGCTGGATTGTGAAGTAGAGGAGAGAGGAATACTCCTGAAGGTGGCATATGTCCAAGTGTGATCTGCTTTGTATGTGCTCTGTGTCGGTTACCACGGAGAGATGAGTTATACTGAAGTTCCTAGGTACAGGCTTTCTTTCCTGTTTCCCAGCTCTCCGCAAACTCCACTGGTTCATTGTCATCGTCCTCCTCTACTTTTGGCTTGAAATAAATCAAGCTGTCTTCACTTGTCCACACAGGCTGGTTTGTCCTCACCTCCTGTGTCCTCAGGAGACTCCTCCGTCTTCTTTAGTATCAGAAATTTCTATCGAAGAGATGTTCTTAACCTTGTGACTGTTTTCTAGCCTGCTCTCCAGCAAATGGTGGGAGAGAAGCTTGTGTTCTCTAGGAGGCTTGTTCCTCTGGCCTCCTTTTATTTAAATAGAGAAACTTAAGAAGGGTGTCTTATACACCCTGTTGGTTCCTCTCTCTCTTTCTTTTATACTTCTGAGACTAAGGAAGAAACTGGGTGCATGCTGAAGAAAGTCAGTGCAAAGTGTGTGTCTCCTACCCTACACGTTTAGCCCAGCCCCTTCTCATAGCTTCTATGTCTAGTAGGTACCACAAATACAGTGTATCTTATACAGGTCTAGCATCTTGCTCACACAGCCTGTAGCACACATTCTCCTAACACTGTCATTTCTTTACATTGTCTCATAGTCTATTGAAAGGTACTACTGAGTTTTCAGAAGGTAAATCGTGTTTCTCTAAGGAGAAATAAAACAGTTACAGAATTTAGAAACCCACTTTCTTAATGCCCAGCTTACCATTGTATTCAACAGTGGTTGCTCAGTTAACAGCAAATAGCTGTGTGACTTCCTACCTGTCACTTTTAAGAAATATCCATGTGAAGCCTTTTTACACTGTATAGTCATTGAATTCATTTCCTTTAGTTGTATATCATATCAGTAACTGCTCATCTTTTCATTCACAGATTGTTATAAGCATTGGCCTCATGTTTTATGTAGTCCATCGCGCTCAAGTGGAATTGAATGCAGCTATTGTAGCTTGTGAGATGGAACTGAAAACCTCTCTGGTTAAAGGCAATCAATCGGATCCCAGTGGCTCTTCCTTCTACAACAAGAGGACCCTCACGTTTTCTGGAGGTGGAATCAATATTGTATGATTCTTACAAACTGTGATTGTTGAGAGCCTAATGCGCTGTCCAGGCCTAGCAGTCACTTACCTGATGGCAGAGACAAGTGCTGTTGTATTATGGCACAAACAAAACTGACTAGTTTTTAAATTGCACAATTTTCTAAAAGCAAGAATCATTTTTTGGGTCTGTCAATGTAAATGTAGATGCAGCTCTAGCTGCCCCTTGTTATACCTGTAATGGCCTATAGGTGTGCACTTTAGTGTTTTTGAATTATTTTATTGCTGGGACTTATGAACAGAAAAATAACCCAAATATTTTCTTTCTGTTTAGTATCTTTATTTATAAAGCCCATGAATAGTTGTGTGCATCTGTCTTTAAAGATGAGTAAAAGTATAGAGTTCTCAATGGATCTTGTTGGATGTTCTTTGCTTAGGCATTCTCTCCAGAAGGGTAAACTGTTTTGTTTATTGTTCACTTGTTTGCTTCAAGCAGAAAAACTCTGCTTAATTTTCCTTGCTTGTAAGAAAATAGCTATATTTCAGTTGAATGTATGTTAATGTTATCCAGCATTATGTCACTGTGGGTCATTTACACCTTGCGGTACAAGTGTAAATCCTACATTGTGGGACTGAAGTGCTCTTAAGACCCCTTTTATTTTCACTGTGTAATATGCAAAGTGAAAGGGACATTATTTAGCGGGTGGCTCACAAGTGGAGCCTGCATTCTTATTCGATTATATTGGTTTCACCCATTAGGCCTCATCCAAGGGCTGTCCGATAGCACTCTTACCAAACCATTTCCCCCTTTTATATTCATAATTAGGCTTTGAAATAAACTTATTGTTCCTATAAAATGGTGGGCTTACCATCTCTGACGTCATTCAGGTGGCCTTGTTTAGTCAAAACGCCTTGTTAAAAAGAAACAAGCTTTAAAATCATGTTTATAGTTTCAGTAAAAATATATATATATATATATGTCCCCATAGCTTTCAGCTTTAAAACTATAAGCATTAACAAAAATCCCACATTCATGCTGTCTGCTGCATTATTGCTGTTTTGTTTGGGGCTTTGATGTTCCTTTTCCCTGACAAGACTCAGGAATTCTGAAATGTGAAATTGTCTCAATCCTTTATCTTGTAGCATGTGTGTTTGCTAACAGCACTTAGGACTTAGCATACAGTAATCCAACATGATTTGTATGGCGTGCACTCATTTATCAGCTTTATTTTTAAAATAGTTTAATTGCAAACTTAATGATGAGTTAATTTTGTTGCAAATGAGACTGTAGTTGATAAGGTAACGTTTTCTGTTAAGGACTTCACTTTTCTATGACTGTTCCAACCTATCAGAGCTCTCTCTGCTGCCTTTCGCTGGCAGTAAAACCTTTGCCCTGGGTACTGCTGACATCTAGAGAAATCCTGCGCAAGCAGATTTTTCTAGTCTTAACACCAGAGAAGAATTTGATTGTGTTCACACACAAGGTTTTTGCCCAGTTCAGGTGGTTTTCCTTCCCCTGCTGATGCATAAATCCCTCTGCCTCTGAGTAGCAGTAGAAGACCAGAGTAACTGTGACGAAAGGCAGCTAGCTGGTCTACAGTGCATGCCTGGCCTCCAGACCTTTGTTATCGGTAGAAAAACAACTATACATACCGAGTCCTTACTGTCTGTTTAGTTAAGTTTTAGTTTAACCATCCCAATAAAAGAAATATTTGATTTATTCTTTTTAGTACAACTTGGCAACATTTTTCTTGTGTCTCTCATTGGCTATTTTTTGTTAAAGGAATCTTTATTTGAGATCACTATTTTCATGCTTGCTTTACAATTCATGTATTTTGAAGTGCATTATATTTACTTAGCATTTGTAACTTGAACGACTTCACCAAATGAGTACCTTTTGGTAATTTGTAATAACTTCTTCCAAATGTTAACACGTTCCCTGGTAATTGTATTACATATGTAAAGACAAAAGAAATAATTTTCTGTATTCTGCCAATCATAATTTTATATAATAAATCATCAACTTTTATAATAGTATGGATTGACAATTTCTAAAGTACTAATGTAGCAATGTTTTTCCTTTCTTTAGTCTTCCCAAGGAACCAGTAAACAGCAGTTCATTATTGCCATGTCATTTGATAGGTGCATCTGGTGGCTGGTGGCTGGGCTATATTTATATTCACTGTAATCTGTGCAGCAGAGCTGTATCTTGTTCACTGTCTCTAGTCCTGTACCCTGGGCTTACAGCAGCAGAAGTTCTCAAGCAGTGCTCTGGACACATATTGCCTCCAGCCATATGTATTCAAGAAATGCATATTCATAGAAATGAAATATGGTGTCCTTACATTGGTTAACTACAGTCTAAAGTTGCTTTATATTCATTTAGAGTCCACCTAGTTTTCAATCTGGTTAAAGTTTTGGTCTATTTTTCCTAAGATTGCCACTTTGACAAGTTTGCATTACCTCTTTTTTAAAACTGTGTTTATATTTACTGTGCTCTTATGTCATTTTTATTTGATCATCTGATTTGTGAATAATTGAAATCTGTACTCTTGGTGAAAAATCATGTTATCAAGTCTCTGTTGTTGGAATGTTCATTTTCAGTTTATATTCAGAAGTGAATGGATATTTTCAGAGTCAGCCATACTCACCCTTGAAGCACTGTAACCAGCTGCTAGTGTCCCACAATTGGCTTTCCCCAATGCCCATACAGTGTCCCCTTGGGGAAACTGTGGAGTTCAGTTTGTTTGCCCTCACTGTAGGCGCACACAGCATCACACCTGTTAACCCGTGGTGGTGATTTGGACTCTTCCTGGGGAAGTTACATGACTTACATTGTTGTCTGTGAGGCTGATCTTTCCAGTTCTTGAAAGCTGCTGGGTGTGTGCCACATTGGTGCAAATAGATCCTTCCTGTGTGGCAGATGAGTGCCATTCACAGAAAAGGAGAATTGAAGAGAAAAAGAGGTTTATTGTGAAGCCAGATAACTGTAACTGGGTTGGTGGCCTTGGTGCTGAGATTATGTTGCAGCTGAAGGCTACTCCCAGGCTCGGAATGATCCATGTAATATTTATTGTCTGGACCCTCAGATTAGATGTTTCTGGTTTCTTTTTTAATAAGGTATTTAGGATATATATTTTTAAAGTTCATTGCTTTAAGCTGAAAAGCCATTTAAATGGAGGAGAGGGATTGCTCTTGTAGGCTATTTAAAACTCAGGAGTTCAAATAAACTCACAAATTGAACAGACACTGTTGACTTTGCAACTAAATTATGACCTGGTATGTCTGAGCTGCACAGTGATTGCTGCAGACTGTTCTCAGAGGTGGCTGGGATTTACAGTACCGAATTCTAACAGCAAAGCAGTTACAATGTCTTGAAAATTGGTGTCCCAAATCACTCGTGTGCCTAAGAAAATAAAAGGAAATATTTTATTTTTCTTCTCTCTTCTCTTTCTTTCCCATGGTTGTAAAGATGTATTCATGGGAGGGAACAGTTCCGGGGGAAGGGAGGAAGAATGCTGCTCACTGTTGATGCTGATGCTTGCGCTCTCGATGCCATGTCAGGTGTTAGGACTGTAGAGGAGAGGCTGTGGACAGGCGATTCTCATTTCTTATGTTAGCATTTGCTCCTCAGCTCCTGTGTCATAAAATGCCATCTGTTAAACACAGGCATTAGATGTTTGATGCTTTTTCATAAAATGGAAACCTTTTCCCAATCTAATTCTCTGTACCTAGTTTCTCTGATGTTTGCCTTGAAAGCACATTACAGCTACCAGAAATGATTCTTCTCAGCATCCAGAGTGATGTTTGCCTGTGTTACCTTTTACCTGATCCAATGCTGTTTTTCATCTTTTGCTGTCAAAACTGCATGCTAAATACACAAAATAAAGGGTTCACAAGGGAAGTCAAGTGTAATGATATATGCTTGTAATACCAGCGCTCCTGGAGGCTGAAGCAAGAGGATTATAAATTCAAGGTTAGCCTGGGTTACACCTTACTCCCTCCCACACACAAAAAAATAAAGAAGCCACAAAGGAATAATCATATTTCAGAGGCTGAAAACTGGATATAGCATCACTATCCACATCAGAGAAGCACACTGGCATTTCTGGTTGCTTGTCATCCAAGGCCCTGAGCCACCAGGCTGTGGCCCCTCTCCTTGTTGATAGTAGAATCTACCTTAGCACTCCTAGGTGTGGGAAAATGTATACCAACAGTGTATGTACTTGAGCTAAATAATGAACATCATAGCATAGCATTCTGTGTATTGTAGTGTTAAACAAGGTTGTGCATGTGATCAATTTATATTGAATCACCCTTTCAAGTTTGAATAAAAGTAGTTATCCAGATTTAGTAATCAGCAGGTAATACTTCCGCTTTAAAATGACTCAGAATTCCTTGAGGCAATAATGTGCTAGATAGGAGACTTGAAAAATCACAAAAAAATTGTTTGCAGGAAAATTGAATAGGAAAAATATGCTGCATATAAAAACCAAAAATAAATAATTTGAAATTCTTATAGAGTAGGAATGTAGAGTAGAACACTTTAAGTATATCTAACATGCATAAAGTGTGTGGCCAGCATGAATGTTTGGAGTACGACCTAGCGTGTATCTCTTGTAATCTTGTCCAAAGCTTACCTTGGCTAGGGACGAAGGGTACTAGATAGTTTCCCACTTAAATCTTCAAATTACAACTTTGATTTCAAGTCAGTTGTCTGTTGTTTTTTTTTTTTTTTTTTTTTTTTTTTTTTTGCAATGTCATGATTCTGCTGTGAATGTGCAGTTGTACAGCTTCATGGAGAGCCAGTGTTTCTGGGGGATCTTGGAGAGGGTCTATTCATTGTGTGGGTGTGGGCTAGATCTAAGAGCACTAACTCTGAACTATATTTTCTCCTCCACTTCCCTGGGTTGCTGGGTGCAAGTGTGTGTGTGTGTGTGTGTGTGTGTGTGTGTGTGTGTGTGTGTGTGTGTATGTGTAGTGTGTAGTGTGTGTGGATATGTGTGTGTGTGTAGTGTGTGTGGATATGTGTGTATGTGTAGTGTGTAGTGTGTGTGGATATGTGTGTATGTGTAGTGTGTAGTGTGTGTGGATATCTTGCCAGAAAAAACAGGGCAGGAATTTCTCTGGTATTTGCTTGCCTAGTGTTAGTGGGTTTCTGAAAGACCAGAGCCAGAGATTCTGGAAACAGTTTGGCTTTTCAATCTGAGACCCTCTGAAAGAAAATTTCATTTCATTCCTACCAAAAAGTACCATCCTCTATGACACCAACAAGTTGCAGAGGGGCTGTTGGGCCTGAGAGTTCCCTGCTATGTAAGGAGGAGAAAATTGTGCAAGAGCAGATGCAGAGAAGTTTCTTCTAAGGTCCTCATAGCTGGCTGGCTTCCCACTCCTCCACTGGCGTGGCTGGAGGCTTGTTAATTCTATCATTGTTCTCGTGGCACTTGTTAGCAAACTGAGCATGGCACTGAGGAGAGTGACGCAACCATGATAGGAGATTTAGCAGTCCTCAGATAAGATGAGCTAGAGAGTTCCAGAAAGTTGCAGTGACTGTAAGAAAAATGACCCCCAAAGACCCATTGCTTTGTATATGCCTGTGTGATAGCAGCATCTGCATATGCCTGCATAGGATGAAATGTAGATGTGAAACTGCCAAAGGGAATTTACTAGTTTAATATGGGTTCCTTAGCTGGGAGGGGCTGGTGTCCCCGGATGGAATGAAGAAGTGAAGACAAAAGGGAAAGGCCACACTTGAAAGTAAAATGGTGTGGCAGAAGTTATCCTTGAGTTAACATGTGCCTGTTCCGGAAGAGCACACATTCTTAAGGGCCTTAGTGAAGGACGTACCTTCTACTTAAGGTCAGCTGTCCGATTTAAATCCCAGGCCTGCCACCATTTCCTGGATGCAAGTCCTTGAGAAGTTAAGAAAACAAGACATTTCTGTTCTTCTATTTCACTGCCTGGGAGGTAATAGTCTGTCTCCTGGGTTTTGGGGAGAGTTAAAGGGGCAGTGTAGGGAGTGTACTGTAAGCTGCCACTACCCAAACCTACCTTGTTCTTCAGAGCTGAGAGACCCTTCCAGTGTGTGGATGTAGAAGACTAAGACAAGCCCGCCATTTACAAGCAAGAGCAGGGAGCGTTAAAACACCTTCATGGCTCCAGGAATTTTCAAAGACAAAATATAAAACAAACCCTGCATGCTCCATACATCATAAAAGATCAACTTAAAAACCCGTTGGGACAGAATGTGTGACTGAGGAAGGAGGCCTTGGAGAAGTCACCGAGTTGGAAGAGGTATAGGTGTTTGTTACTGGTTTTGCTTGTTGCAGATGGGAACCTTTAGTCAAAAAGACAAGATGGTGAATGTTGCAGAGGGGAAGGGACATTGATTTTGTTGTTCTTTTAGCCAGATGAGTTTGCAGCTCATTCCTTCTTCCCAGTTAACTGTTGCCTCCACCAGCTGCTCTCTTGGTTACTATAAGATAGTGCATCGTGAAGCCTTGCTTCAGTTCTTGCGTTTGAGTCATGCACACTGCATAGGTGCTGCTGGGTTTATTACATCTTGTTGATGACGCCAGTCTACATTTTGTATCATGTCAGTATAGTAATGTGACTGAGGGAAAGAACATTTAAATTCTCTGACTTTGCATTCAGCCAGCCACTGTTTTTCAGTAAAAAGAGAAAACTGCCTAGATAAGTGCTTGGCTTGGGGTTACACAGGTATTGGGGAGTAGGGGGACTCCTTTGTGAGGAAGGGGGAGAGTGAAAACAGTCACAGTGTAGCCTGAGCAAGCCTGTGATGAGCAGAGGAGGACCAAGCAGAAATGAGAGAGCAGGACCAGGCATCATGGGGATTGCAGGGCATGGAGCAGAATTAGGAAATATACTGTCATTAGTGATTGAATGAAGTCTGAAGAATAAGTGCAGACCGTTAAGGAAAGAGGAAAAAGATGAGAATTCAAAGCACACGAAGTATAAATATTTAAGAACAGCAAGAATGTGAAGGGCAGAAAGCAAAGTATTAAGCCAGCGCTGGAGCAATACATAAGACGCTGTGTTATAAAGGCACAAATGGATTTGTATATAAAAAGCATAGATTTCATATTTATGGATAAGAAAGTGCTGAAGTAGCAACTGTCTAAATTGTGAATTGCAAACAATAGTTTAGGGAAGTTGCAGAATGCCAAAACCATTAGTGTAACGAGTAATCAGGGACAAAGTAATGGCCAGAAATCAGCCATGACAGTAAATATTAGGAAGTCAATGTGCAAATAAATTTGGCAAATGTACCTGCAGTGCGGATAGGCAGATGAGGAGGCTCTGGGACAGCTCACGGTCTCTGCAATGGATGGTGGCCTAACTAAGAGCAGTTTAAGGCCTGAGAGCTGAAAGGGAGGTGGAAATGCTGCTGGGGTGTGGTGACCAAGGAATAGGCTAAGTGGTCATGTAGACATAAATCCCAAGGGGACAGTGGGCACTGATAGACGCTCAGGAATCAACAGGATGTGCTGCTTTATAAGGTGAGTGAGGATCATGGTAACCATGAGGAGAGGGTCTACACCTGGTAGTGCAGCCAGAGAAGCAGAGCCACCAGCATTGGAAGGCGGAAGGTTCTAGAAAGGACCCTGATGACTTCAGAAAGGAGAAATACCATTAGGCAGATGTTGGTATCTCCGGGACAGTGCATGGAAGCCTGAAGGAGTGTTGTGTGACTTCCACTAGGAAATAGACATGGCAAATATAAGTCTTCCAATTGCTTGTACCGGTTTGGCCAGTATGAAGTCGAACAGTCTTCTACCCGGGGAGTGAGGATGATTATAGGAAAGATAGACAAAGGATGCAAGAGACAGACAATGGGAGGGTTGCAGGTCATTACCATGCCAGCCATGAGTGTATTTCTCATGACCATCTTATACTACACCACTGTAGGAAGCAAAGCCACAAGCTAACAGACAGTTTGCTAGAATATAACACATAAGAGATTTGTTCCCATCCCAAATCCTCCCTGTTCCATCCACCACGGTCAATAGAACCTTTAGTCCTTTGCCTTGAGCCTCAGGTGCACCTCCTCTTATCATTCCTTGCTTCAGCGGGCTAGGAAATCTGCCAACAGATCCTGACCTGCCTTGATTCATCCTGGCAGGCAGCCCCTACACCCCTCACTCCGTTTCTCTCTTCTCTGCTTCAGAGAAGCAGCAACTGGCACCCTACAATAACTGTAGCAACCAAAGAAATAACAAAATCCCCAGAAGTGAAGAGAGAAATGCCTTTCCAAGGGGTTTGCATTGCTTACTGCCTTTCCCTATGTTTTGTTTTTTTTTTTCTCCATGTGGTACTGAGAATGGCACCTCACGTTAGGCAAGGTCTAGGCTAGTGCTAGGCAGGTACACCACCACTCTGAAATACTTAGGGTCTCTCATTTTGTGAAACTAGAGTTTCACTAAATTGCCCAGACTGGCCTTAAACTTGGAATAGCCCTGCTTTAGCCTCCTGAGTGCCTAGGAGTACAGGTGTGCACTCTCAGGCTTGGCTTTTTTCCCTCTGACATTACATGTCTTTTCAATTAATACCCCTATTAACTGTGTCAGTGTAAACTTCCAAAAAAACAGACTGAATTCAAGAAGAGAAAGTGCAGTTGGAGAATAGAGAAAAGATAAGTGCTAGGACTAGAATTCTTTCATATTAAAGTCATCTGGGAAATCAAAGCACTTGCTATGCCTGGCCCTTCTTTCTAGCACCTAGAAAGTGGGTGCCAGCCAATTTTGATGTTTACTGTTGATTTAAAACCTGCTAAGAGGGAGTGGCTGAAGTTTGTTTAGGCAGTGAGGGAAATTGTCATTTACAATTTATGTTACTATATGAACTTATTGGGTTGTACCCTTAGCTTATCTTGAAGATAACAGTATAGATTACTGGAACATTGGCCAGGAAACCATGCCATAACAGCTTATTTCTGATCATTGCCAATTAGCTACAAAAGCGATGTTACAGCAGAAAATGTTCACACTACACTGTTCTTACTTGATGACTATGTCCTTCTAAAGGGAGTCTTTATTCTTTTAATTTTAGGTAATGTTTCAAAGATCATCTGCAGAAAAATACCCAAGAATTTTTCTCTTCTCCTTCCCCTTTCTTCTTCTTCTTTTTTTTTTTTTTTTTTTTTTTTTTTTTTTTTTTTTTTTTTTTTTTTTTTTTTTGAGACAGGGTTTCTCTGTGTAGCCCTGGCTGTCTGCTGTCCTGGAACTCACTCTGTAGACCAGGCTAGCTTCAAACTCAGAAATCTGCCTGCCTCTGCCTCCCAAGTGCTGGGATCAAAGGCATGCACCACCACTGCCTGGCACCAAGTATTTTTTTAGAAAACGAAAAATGACTTAAAATTAACTTCTTGCAAAGAAACCTGAGAATTGAGTAATAATTGGGTTGTTTCTGTGATAAATGTAAGTACAACTTTAATTAATTTTTGATTTTTTTCTTCCATCTCTAAAATAAGCATATCAAAAGGCTCCAGGGTCAAGCAGATCCAAGATCATCCTTACAAAACTCAATTCTAAAGATTTTCTCTGTTAAATGTTTATGGTCCAGTGAAGTTTATTATGTTCAGAAAAATAAGGCAGACACAGAGAATCAAATACCATGTCTTCCCACTTTATGTTGGAAACGAAAATGTTGATAACCCAGATTAGCAGTGGGGGTAGGTGGGGAAGGGAGAGTTACAGGAGGAAGTTAGATAAGGGCTCTGAAATACCAGGAGGAATTGATTCAGTGTTCCTATAACAGTAGGATTTCATTACACCATTCCACAATCTACTTTAGCCTAACTAGTGCAATTCCCAGCACATCAAAGTGAGCAGTGTTTGATGGGACGGAAATGCTCATTATCCTCACTTGATCATTATACATTGTGTTCATGTGTACACTTAGTGTTATGCACACCATCAGAGTGCATGGACATTATGTCTCCATGAAAAAATGAGTTTAAAAGCATTTATTTAAAAGTTTGATCCACTTTAGGAAGCAAAATGCTATTCAGATTTCTCACATCCAGAAAGAAAAAGTTGTTTTCTTAAGGATCAGAAAGAGTAGGTGGTATAGTATCCCCTTGCCCCATCATGCTTTGTACACTACAGCAGGACCTAGAGCATCAGTGAGAGCAAGACCCCCACCCCCACCCCCCAACGCCCGCCCTGAGTTGTCCACAGCAAGGACCAACCATCAATTAATGAAATCATTCCGCTGTCCTTCAATATAGATTTTGGTTAAGGCAGAAGTCTGAATATATCAAGTCCTATAAAACATATAGTAATTACAAAGGCTTTTGACATGTAACACATTCCTTGTAGTTTCGAATTTCTGAGATAAAGGAAAATGATTTGGGACAGGGGAGATGGATCAACTGGTAAAGTGTGTGTGTGTGTGTGGGGGGGTCATCCCACAACACATGAAATGAATCCATAGAGTTGAAGACCAAGGGATTTCTGGATACACTGTAGTCTATTTGGCTCCATCTCTAGTTGAGCCAGAAGTTGTGTCTCCAGAAAGGGTAGATTGCATAGGTGTGTGGATACACACATCTTTAATCCCAGTGTGCAAGAGGCACAGGCCTGCAGATCTCTTGAGTTCAAGGCCATCTTGATCTATATAGCAATTTCCAGGCCAGATAGAACTATTGAGACCCTGTCTCAATTTTTTTTTTTTTTTTAATTTAAAAGAGAAAGGTGGATGGTACCTGAGAAACAACACCCAACATTGTTGTCAGGTAACCTATACAACACACACACACACACACACGAATGATTTTTGGAGCATATAGTTAAAATAAGACCAAAGTCTGTTACATGGCAAGATAGAATTTTTCACTGCAAAAAGGAAGCAAAATCTGTGCAAATTCAGGGAATTTATAAGAAATAACTGAAAGAAAGGGGAGATTATTTGTCAGTCATGGTTGCCAGGATTTTCTTACCTCCTAGCTATGTATGTGTAGCATATGGTAGGTGGCATGAGGTAGTGTCCTCCAGCAGTAATAATGCTTTGTACATGACTGTGGTCCTGATATATTTCCAGGGGGCAGATGAGGAGAAAGGGGAGGGGAGGAAGGTGAGAGGGAGGGGGAGGAGGAGAAGAAGGGAATTACTTGGAATGCTCCAGTGTCCCTTTGGCTTGGGGACCTTGTGAGCACGTTATTTGCTAGAATCAGAACCAAAATGAGATTTCCCCCCCATACTCCCAAAGGACCTGTTTTTTCTATTCCATTTTTACTTGCAATTCTACAGGAAAGTTGAAGATGCTTTAGAAGCTTTGATTTACTAATTGTTCACCCTCAGCTCTTGGCTGCAGATGGAAGGTGATGCTTGGTATAGGTTGTCATGTGTATTATGGTTGCATTCTTTCCAAGAAGTGGTGAAATGACGGTAACTTTTGCAAAACATATAAGCTGTGACGGACGGGCGGAGTGGGAGTTCCTTTCTCACTGCCCGACCCACCTCATTTAATATCAGATCATTACCAGTTCTACAGGACACAAAGCTTGGGGGAAAAAAAGCCAAATATTTTCACTTAGGTCTGACATCAAGTGATTTGAAATTATGACTTCTGTTGGGGGTCGGGTACCAGAGCCAGTTAGACTCATGGTGAATTGTAAATTGGTCTGTCAGGGTATAAGTGTTGCCATATAGCAACACTGGAGTAGACTGGGTTTCTCTGATACCTATGATAAATGGTATCAGACCCAAATTAACTTCAACTTGAAGTCCCTAGGTTAACATCAGGCTTAATCAAATTAGAATCACCTTTCCCCTTATGACTTTCCACCTCAGATTTCAAGGAGAGGGATTATGCCCCACTGTTGATCTTATGGGGCTTGCTATAGCAATGTCAGGTCAAATTTACACGCAGGACTGAGAAACTGGCTGACCCATGATCTTGTCATGTGAAGTCCTTCAAACGAGTCTACCATCTTACAATAAGTATTACAACACATTTTCCTGCTTTATTAGTTGTAATAATGATGCAAGGATCATCTTCAAAAAGTGTTCTGTCTCTGACATGGCTATTTAACATATCAAAGTGGGCTTGCCCTCCAGGTTCTCTCAGCATCCCTCAGTCCTTACCTGTTAAAGAGTATGGTTGCTATACTCCATCCCATACCCTAAACTTCTCTAGCCCAAGGGCTGGGCTGCCCTTCCTTATATGACCAAGCCATTGTTACCTGGCCCTTTTGTCTACCCTTTACTCTCTCCTTTCTTCCCTGCCCCCTCTTCTCATTAGTGGCCAGCTCAGGATTATGTTCATTCTGGACTCTTCCCATATGTCTCTGCTTCTGGCTTTGCTCTTCCTCATTTCTCCCCCATCATACTTAAGAGCAGTTATGTCCTTCTTTTCTATTTCTTTACTTCTCGTTTTCCATTCATTCACCTAGTGCTGAAAACCAGGGAAAAAGCCTGGTAGCTGGTGTAGGGGAGTCCTAAGACCAGCTTAACAAAGTGAGCAAAGACAGACAACTCAGATATTACTGTGAACGTGAGTGGACCTTAGGGATTTATAAACCTGATTTATCAAACCTTAATTAAAAATCTTATTTTTATCTATCTAAACTTTTTAGAGCCCCAGTGTTGAACAGAGTTAGCAGAGGCATAAAAGTAGTTGTACATATATTTTTAAGTTAGGGTCTATTAACCTGAGTATACCTTTATAACATTAGGAATTTATCATATACAAATCCATCCTAATCCAAGATATTTTGAAAACTTACTATTGCTTCCTTAGTCTGAAATTAGATACAATGATAAACAGAGGGCTCAGTAGGACTAAGAAATTTTATAGGTGCTTCCTTGGTTCTTTTATCCACGTAGTCATGTTAAGATAGGGGTAAAGTCATGTGGTATGTACCCTTTAGCCTTAGTAGAGATGGCTGCCAGCCATGTGGCTATTGTTTAAAATATGTATATTTTTGGTAGACTTACTTATTTTGGTAGATCTATTTTTTTCTTAAAGCAAGAGTTGAATCACATATATAGTAAATTGTAGCAATTTAAGGTTACTCCTGCATAGATTTTTTTTTAAATTATAAGCGTTTTGTTATATAAGTTTTAAGCCAAAATGAACTATAAGCCACCATTGCCACCTGGTAGTTACATGGGTTCTGGGGATCTAAACTGTGGTCCTCACTTAGGCATCAAGTGCTTTAACAATAGACCCATATCTCCAAGCCCCTATGTAAGAAGCAAGACATACTCTCAGGATCTTTGGCAATGCTCCATGTTCTGTATTCTTCACCATTAATTAAATGAGAAGCATTCATATTATTGGTTTGTTTTATCCTATCTAGTAATTAGTAGTATTCCTTGTGTTTCTATGAATATTTATAATTACTAGTTTTACATTGGTAATTATATAGATTCTAGTTGTAGAGTTTTTATTCATCTTTCAGCTTCAAGATACTTTACCTAAATACTTAGCTACTTCTGTCTGAAAGCTCTTTTTTATGTGTTTATTTATTTTTGAAAACTTCTTATATTTTGATCATGGTTTGTCTTTGTGTGTGTGTGTGTGTGTGTGTGTGTGTGTGTGTGTGTTTGAGACAGTTCTCTCGCTGGTCTGTAACTTAATATGTAGACCAGACTGATCTCAAACTCCCAGAGATGCTCCCGCCACTACGTGCTGGGATGAAGGGTTCATGGCGACACGCTCAACATGGCTTAATCTTGGCCTCTGATTATTATTATTATTATTATTATTATTATTATTATTATTATTATTATTTGGTTTTTTGAGACAGGGATTCTCTGTGTAGCCCTGGATGTCCTGGAACTCACTTTGTAGACCAGGCTGGCCTCGAACTCAGAAATCCGCCTGCCTCTGCCTCCCAAGTGCTGGGATCAAAGGTGTGCACTACCACACCCATCTATTTTCTTATTTCTCTAACAAGATGAAGTCTCACCCGGATCCTCTTTAATGTCTTGAAAAGCATCTCCTGTTACAATCTCAGTAGTAATTATACTTCTGTCATTCTTGGTTTGTCTTTCTCTCTTCTTTTCCCTGCTTAAAATCCTGTTTCTAGAATAACACTCTAGGATGCTATACCATCATGTACTAAATATTTCAGACAATAGATATCTTCCATGTCTCTTTTCCTATCTGGCATTTTTATTAGTTATCATTTTTCTTAATTTTTGTTTGTTTGTGTGAATGTTAGTGTTAAATCCTATTTTGGTAACAACATTTGACTGTTGGTTGCAGCAATGACATGAGTTGTCTCAGAAACCTGTGCTTCTAAATGATTTACAGTGGAGTTCAGGGAGCTGTTCAAGAAGGAGCACAGCATTGGTGGGGGGGGGGGAGTGGAATGACGTCACATGATTGTTTTTAATGCAAATGGGATGAAATACATGGAGTAAAAAAGGATATCCTGTTTCTCACTATGAGAGAAAGGAGTTACAAATATGAAAAGGAGGAAACTTAGAGTGAACCAGTTGGTACCAGTTTAGAATTTTAATCTTATTAGTTTTTAAACATGTGCAATAGATAGAAGATAGATAGATAGATAGATAGATAGATAGATAGATAGATAGATAGATAGATAATAAATATATTTTGTTTAAGCTCTGCTCATTGGGAGGGCCTGGGAGTAAAGATACTTCAATAGCAATAGTGTCATCTAATACCCAGATGTTGGTTTCAACATGCCATTCAACTAAAAGGAACTGGTGGTTTTTGAAGAAATGGGTAACCCTAGGACTGGGGCAAGGAAAGACCAAGTGGAGTCTGGACCTGTTTGGTACTGATAGGAAAGAAGCATAAAAGAATGGTAAAGACCCTTCAGAAAGACACAGCAGTCAGCATCTCATCTCAGACAACTGAGGAACAAAATGATAATCACAGCTTACTTTTCTGCAGCCACCAATTCAATACTTGAGAAACCAAGCTGTTACCACAGCTGATCAACTAAACATCACAAGAAATCGTGTGTGGTGACCATGAATGTGCCCTGGAAACAAAGCGTGTTGTGAAGGAAGGAAATGGTTGACACATCAGTCTGTCCCCTTGAATACTGAGGTCATTGTTTTCCCTGGATGGGCCAACCAATGCTGAGTGTGCTGAGGGAACTGCAGTGGAGTCTGTCCATTCCTGCCTCATTTCTTCCTTTATCAGGCAGCTCTCCTTGGAGATGCCCCAGCAGCCTCTGACACTTTCCCAGAACTCCACTGCACTCTGTTTCTTCTTCCTTTTTATAGACCTTGTGTTCTTACCCCTGCCTACTCCTTCCTGCTCTGCGCACCCCACCCCCATCCTTTGCAAATGTGTGCATAACAAACCTATCATTATCTCTAATCTGCCTTGCCTTCTGCTTCTTGGTAGACTCAAAGTGATAAAACCATATATGATGCAATGAGAAGGGGGCAGGGTAAAAAGGCATTACTTCGTGGAATTTTTACTAACAACATATAATATGAATATTTTCATGAGGAAATACAAGGCACAAGCTGAGATAGTAATAGAAAATAAAGAGCCGGTAATCTTAAAATTGCCAAGCTTGACATTAAAAGAAAAATAGAAACCAGTGCACCTTGAAGGATCCTAAGGACATATGACAGCTGAGTAGCATGACATCTAAATACAGTATGTGGCCCTAAATATAATCTTTGTCATGAGAGACACTATTAAGATGACTGGAAAATTTGAACTGGCTCTTTGTTCTAAATGATAATAATGTGCTAGTGTTTACTCTGGATTTGAAGGCAGAGGAAGAACTGACAGTCTCAGGGATCTAGGATGGGTTTAACATGCTTGAAATGGCACAGAAAACCATACCTCTCTCACTGTTGGTCCAACTTCATTGTCAATCTGAAAAGCTTGTTTGCTAAAGTCAGCCTGGTTGACTGTGGAGAATGGATGGATTACAAGGAGACCAGAAATGTCTGGGAACCAGTTCGAAGGCTGTATTCAGTGTCTAGACAAGAGCACAAAGGCAGCAGGTACAGCAAAGAGGAATTCCAAAGTCCACAGTTCCCAGTGAAAGAACCTTTAACAAACTGGACATGGCAACTGGAAAGAGTGACTGAGGATGACGTTTGCATTTGCTCAGGCTTGAAGAACTGAGTGGGTGCTCACAATTCTGTAAGGACGGCAGGAATGAGTTGGGGAGCAGAGCGAAACAGCTCTGCTTCAGACATGTTAGAATGAAGATGTCTGTTAGACATCCAAGAGATGTTAGTCAGCATTGGTTATAAGGGCCAGACAGTTAGAATGAAACCTTACAGGTATAAACGTTAAGAACCCAAACCCCGAGAGCCTTTGTATTAGATGGATCACCCGGAGGATGGAAAGAGCGTAGGTCTAGTTCTGACAACCCCAACATTTGCACGTCAGTTAGAAGAGGTTAGTGGGAATGCAAAGAATTATCATCTGCTCAAGGCTTCTAAAGAACTGTAAAGGTAGGACTTGGTAGTGGAGGGCAAAGGACCAGTGCTGGGTTTTCCAGCTTCTCTGAGGTAGGTGCGTGCATAAGGCCCTCAGGCTGTGGGGGCTAACCATTCTGTGTCCATTCCTAAATTATCTTCCTGCAAAGGTAGCTGGAACAGCAAAGATGAACTCTTAGCAGGTTCTAAATGTGCATATAAATAGGCGCAGCCTTTAAAGGAGGTTTGGGAATTAACTGTTTCTCGGGAGGCTCATTAGCAGCTTCCTGGAGTTACAAACAGGCAACCATTTGCTTTATTACATACATAAAAGGGAGAAGGAGCCTGTCTCTCATCTGCCAACCATCCCACGGATCAGGAAAAGACCTGTGAGAATTTTCTTAAGGTCCAATACATAGGAGGCCACTTAGATTTTCCTTTCACAAAGCAGTCTTATTTTTCAATTCTAAGTGATGTGTGCATTAAAGACACAAAACGGGTACATTGGTGTAATAATACTGCATGCTTGCTATTATACACATTAAATTAAAGTAGCTTGACACTCTAAAGATAAAGACAAGCAATAAATCACTGCCAGCACCACGTTAACAGATGGATATAAAAAAACTTAGTAGATGTGGAAACACTTCCCAGGGCTGTAGGAATTCATGCCCGGCACCACGTCAGCAAGAAGCCATCACAGACATTTTTAGTGACTAGATGCCAAGGGATCTATTTCAGTACATGGTGTAACATGCTCTCCCTTAACTTCTACCCACGACTGTCCAGAGAGCTCCAGGGAGAGTTGATGTCAGAAGACAGAACTCTTAGGTGGTCTGTCAGTCCAGCAGGAAGTGTTCTATCTCAGCTTTATTATTAACCGAGGAGTTGAGGCTTCACTGAGCAGACTTGGCCCTGATAGTTCCCTGGCTCTGTGTTCCTTAACCGACTCACTTTGTGAGAAGCATAGAGTAGGGTTAGCCATGTGGTCAGTTACTTTAATGACATTTATAGCTACAATTGTGCAGAACAAAAGAAGTCGCCTGGGCAAAACCTTTCCTTGACAGTAGCTTGTGCACAGTTGCTTGTCTTATCTTTCACGGAGTAAAATGCATATACATATATGTGCACATGACACATCATACACAAGAAAAGACAAAAATGTGCTTGTGTTTTTCAGGTTAAATGCTTATTTTTGAAAATTTACTTTCATGGCAGACATTTTCATAGTTCATGAACAGGTAATTTACATCAGACATGTGAATAGATTTTTCAAAATGAAGGGAAAATACACCACTTATCATAAGAACAGCATCTCACTAAACAGTATTTTAGAACCTTGAGCACTTTCAATGGAACTGAAGTTCACATCATTTTAATGAATTCCAAACAATCATTGCTTCAATGATTTCTGAATTTGCCTAAATGACATGTATTACTACTTAATAGTTAATACAAAACATGTCAGTGATTTTTCCTGCTTTTTGTGATTTAACCCTGAACCTCACAACAACTAGGCAAATGCCCTCTGCTAAAAGAATTCAAAATAAATATTAAAAACTAGATTTTTGTTCCTTCCTGTTTTATTTCTGCATATTTAAAGCACTCTTTTTAATTTTCAAAGATTTTAGCATACTGCCTTAGTCAGGGTTTCTATTCCTGCACAAACATCATGACCAAGAAACAAGTTGGGGAGGAAAGGGTTTATTCGGCTTACAATTCCATACTGCTGTTCATCACCAAGGAAGTCAGGACTGGAACTCAAGCAGGTCAGGGAGCAGGAGCTGATGCAGAGGCCATGGAGGGATGTTCTTTACTGGCTTGCTTCCCCGGGCTTGCTCAGCCTGCTCTCTTATAGAACCAAGACTACCAGCCCAGAGATGGCCCCACCCACAAGGGGCCTTTCCCCCTTGATCACTAATTGAGAAAATGCCCCACAGCTGGATCTCATGGAGGCATTTCCTCAACTGAAGCTCCTTTCTATGTGATAACTCCAGCTGTGTCAAGTTGACATAAAACTAGCCAGTACACATACCAACTATGTCTTTGTAATTAAGTTGACAACAGGGTGATAATGTTTCTGGAGGAAACTGTGCCAAGATGAGCTGAATATTGTCTCATACATCTAGAATAATTTAGACAAACTTTGCTCAGGATTTAATATCCATTTCTTCAAGTCCATGAACTTATTTTTACGTTTCAGCATAAATAATGACAGTGGGGGGTGGGGTGGGGGTGGGCAAAGAGCTATAGTGAGAATTATAGTTTCCTTAAGAACCCAGTTGTGTTACGTAGTTGTGTTATTGTTTTAATCCTAGGTGTGGGATATGGGGCTGCTTCAGATTTTCCATACCTGCTAATTATGACTTGTCTAGGAGGAGTGTGATTTTTTGCCAGCTACAGATAGTTTATGTTTGGAATTCTGGGAACTCTTAAGAGGGTATAAATGTGAGAGCCCTGAGGGGTCTGTGGCCATTTCTGCTCCTGCTGGTCATCCCTTCTACTTCTAGATCCTCCTGCTGGTCATCCCTTCTACTTCTAGATCCTCTGTTGCATTTGCTGCTTTTGCTTTTGCTGGATTGCTGGATTGCTGCATTGCTGTGTTGCTATTTGCTTGTTGTTATTGCTTGGAGATATCCTTCCAATGAAGATTGGATATGCCCCTAGGAACTAGACACCCCAAATCAGCAGGAAATAGACTAAAGAGACCTAAACTCTCTCTCCTTTCTAATCTTCTTTCTCAGCTTCAGAGAGGAATATCACAGAAGAGGTGAACAGATAGATGGAAGGAAGAAGAAACATAAAATTATTTTGTTGAAAAAACTCATAATGGTACCTTAAAAAACATAAAATTTTAAAAGAAATGTTTTAACAGTAGATGTATTTGTAAAATATTTTTGCTTAAGTACCTTTATAAATTAATGTAGAAAATTTGTCATTTTAATCTTCTTTTGTATTCCTTGAGTTCTATATTATGCAAGAGTGAAAATTAAAATGAATTAATTCTCTTTGTGGCAAATTCCTTTTTGAATATTGTAAACTCAAATATAATAGAAATCATTCGTCATGTATGTGTTTCAATTGTATCTAGTAGGAAGTAATTTTCCAATTTTAACTTGTCTTACTATATAGACTTTACAGGTTGACTAAATGATGTTAATGTGAATAAAGTAGAGATGAACACCTAGACAATTAAGCTCTACTATTTAAATATTAATGTTAACATTAAGCATTCTGTTTATTTTGTAAGTAAGATTCCTTCTTAACGTAATTAAAATCACATTAAAATTGCTAAATTTTCATATCTTGTTATTGTAATGCAAATCCCATGTTAGGTTTCTGATGATGGAAAATACTCGAATGGCCAAAATAATAATTTAAATGGTAGTGTAAATGCAGAAAATGAACTTATTTCTGAAATAGACATCTATGCTATAAATTGTGTAAGCTAGATGATTTTCTCTACACTTTGCAATTTTGTTTTATTTCTGGAGTTATTATTATTATATTATTATTATTATTATTATTATTGGAAAAATATTTGTCACATTCAAGTGTAGCTGTGAAGCTGCTTTTAGGAGCATAGCATGAGTGTTTCCATAGTAACGATGTTGCATTTTCTCTAGTGACTGTGGCCCCCCTCATCTCCTGGGAAAAGGAATTCCTCTTTCAGCTCATCTGATTTATTCACGAGTGTCTGGCTTTTTAGATAGCCCTGAAATTTGAATATAGGATAATGTCTAACATATTTCAAGTTCCCACTGTGGTTCTGGCAAAATGTCAAGCACTTTACAGGAATGGTAAACCTCATGACTGGGAAGTGTTTTGGAAGACAGATTCTAAGCTGAGTTTCTAATCTCTAAGTTTTTCCACTTCCCAGTCTAGAGCTTTTCAATCCTGAATGAACTGCAAAGCACATCTCCAAGTACATCCCCTCAGCCTGTCCTTCTGGGAGTACCTTAGGTCTTTGCGTATTTCCACACATTTAAATGGTGGTTACTGGTGTCTGTGCCACAGTGTGGAAGGATATAGCCAGGGCACCACCCTAGAACAAAGAACGGATTTAGAAGCAGACCCATGGACTGTTTCCCAATCTGTCACTGATGTAAATGTTCAGATTCAGCAGTCCTCCAACAAGTCTTTCATACTTATAGCATCCTTTCTTTGTTGTTTTGCTTCTTGTGCAAGTATTACATATGGAAAGTAGCTCAAGATCTAAGAGTAACAATTTCTTCCATTGGTATCTTGTTATGCTGTATGTTGGTTATTCTTAATTGATAATTAGGATGTATATTATTGTTCATTCACATGTACACACACACCTTAACTAGATTTCAACCAAAGTCATTTTGTGTGTGTGTATTACTATTTCTGTGTTTAGGTTTCAATCCTGAGATTTGTAAGGGTGCATAACGAAATATTTTTTAAAGAAGCAATACTGGCAAGCTTTTAAGAAACACCATGAAAAGAATCATGTAAGAAATGAACTGAGTTCCTTAAGAGTTCTTGAGTAGCACCAAAGAGAAGTCAGGAACCTCACATCATTTTGGTACCTGGGATGGAAGATAGAATAGTTTCCAATCTCTAGGCACTGTAGGTACAGCCCAGAGGACTCAGCTGACAGTCTCGAGTGGTTTAAGTAAACACGTGGTGACGCACAAGCATTTTCCTCCAGTGTTTTGTTTTTTGTTTTGTTTTGTGTGTGTGTGTGTGTGTGTGTGTGTGTATGATAAGATGATTTATTTTCAATGCACAAACCACAGGAGCTCATCTGGAAACATGGTTTCTCATTTTCCAGAGTTTGACCTTAACAGAAACTCTCCAGGAAAGATGAAATCAAGTAGATGAGCTAGAGGCAATGATCATTAAGTAAATTGATTTAGAAATTTGTTATAATGAGATTTATTTCATTAACCAGTGAGTGCTTTTCATTTAAATAGTCCAGTCCAGCTCTTTCCCTGGCAGAGGCCATCTCAGCACTTCTGTTGGTCATTTGGTCTGCCACCTTCAGTACTGGCCAAATACCCAGCTAAAACAAAGCTGTCACTGAGGGTGTGAGGCTCAAGGTCTTAGTGAGTAACAGTGGACTATTTATTGTTAAGGAAAGAGTACCAGCAAGAGAGGGGGCAGGAGGTGTTAGACATGGGGATCATAATAAGTGACTTCTTTGGGGTTTGTAGGAAGCAAGAGATCAACTGACTGGCCAACCCGATGCTATGGAACACACCAACTACCCCTCCCCCAGAGCCTCGCTGCATATCTTCTGTCTGGATCATTGCTCCTATGATGGTTCCTCTCCTGAGCACTTCGTTTACAGAAGTATGGCACTATTGTCCCAACTTTTAGCTCTCTGGCTGCATAACACTCACAGAGTAAATAAGTGGAACACAAAGCAGTGCACCGGAGTCTCATGTCCGTAGTCAAGCTCGAATAAACGGATGCGGAAGTGGTGTTTCAGGAAACTGGCCCCCGACACCAGGCTTCCGGTGTGCATTCCTGAGTGCAGGCATATGTGTGCCAGGCCTTCACAGAACAAAGACCAATATTCTTAAAACCCGCAGGACTGTCTGTTTCTTGCCTCTGATTTTCCAGGAACTGCAATCCTATTTAAGCCTGCTTTCCCTCATTGTCAGGAGAGTTGATCTTCCTGCTTCCTGATTGATTTTCCCCTGGTGAGCTCCGTGCATACAACAGGAGTAGAGGGTACTGACTGATGAGAGCACTTGGAAGAACAGACCACAATTAAGGAAGCAGGGTATGACACAGGGGCAACCCCAAAACTGTTAAAGATGAGTTCAAAAGTTAAAAACAAAAACAAAACACAACAACAACAACAAACCCAAAGCCACCAAGTGCTAGAAGAATCACAACAACCTAGCCAACAGTGGAGGACAACAAGGAAAAAAAATACATGTACTCATCTCTGTTTTTTAATTTTACCTTTTACATTTATTTTGTGCTGAATGTGCGTGAGTGAAGACATGTGTAGGCCAAGGAGCATGTGTAGACGTCAGAGGACAACTCTCAGAGGTCAGCTGTGAAGGCTATACTTTGCCCTCATGTCCGTAAGGCAAGTGCCTTCCCTGAGGAGTCACCTGCCAGCCTGAAGTTGTACTTCGCTGTTGTTGGCTTCTGTCTTAGAAGAGCTCTGAACCATCAGAAAACCTTTCTGAAAATTTAGATTCTGCAACGCTTGCACTGTGGAGGAAGATGGAGTTTCTCAGTCTGAGAACAGCTGCCTTTCCTTAGCCTCCTTTCTGGTCTTCCAAATTGCCAGAAATGTTGCAGTCAGGAAGCAAACAAAATAGCTGTCAATGAGGCATAAATGTCGCATATTTGCTATTAAAACAAAACAAAACAAAACCCACGATATCAAGAAGTTGAATTAATTATTCAGACAAAGCTCCATTTAAAAGAAGCTTCTATATGTGATGTATAATAGTTGTGAAATGTTTCTTTTTATCATGCCTCTGAGCGCAGAGAGCTCCTTCCCTGAAAGTGTTCTCAGTTCCACAAGGCACAGTTAGGTCCTGGATGAAAGCCAGAACCATGATCAGATAATATCTAGGACCTACCAGAGGAACTTGTTTTTGTGGTAATGGATCACCTGCATAACACCTGGGGGGTGGGGGTGGGTGTCACCTTTTTTATTCCAATGAGCTATCAAGGCAGACTTGACTCAATGGGTCAAAAATGAGTGTCTTTCACATACTGCTTTAAAACCTAGGGTCACACCCTTAGCTTGCCTCCCTGGCACCTCCTGATGCCCAGGGTCCAGATTATGATAATTCACTACAAACAACAATGTTCTCTTTGAACACTCTTACACAGGCAGTTTATAATATCTGAACCTTGACTGCTCATCTGTAAACTATGAAGATTAAGGAAGGTGGTGAAGGGCGCCTGCGCAGTGGGTGGCAAGAGGGAAAGCCGGACAGGCCGGTATTTTCATTAAAGAAGTGTATGAGGGCGTTTGTTGGGCTTCTATCTCTTCCCACCTTCAGACTGCTTCGCCCCCCCGCCCCTCCCCCCCCTCCCCCCCCCCCCCCGGATTTCTCTCATGACTTCTTGGCTCTGCATCACAAAACTGATCTTTCCATCTGATATTCTCAGTTTGCAAGGCCAGACCCAGGCACATGGCCTGGCCTACTCAAAGACTTTTAGTAGAAACCACCACTTCCTCACAATCCAATTATGGTTTGTTTGTTTTTCTTTCTTTCTTTTTTTTCTTTTAGACAGCTGCCTGCTGTTGAGCAGGTTTCATAACTCTTTGCACAGCTTCCACTCTAAGTGACAGCTTTTCAGAGACCTTGAAAGAAAACTGTAGACCACAAGGAAGACAAACATTCTATAAGACCAAGAACAATTTTTATTTTTGAAAGCAGTATTTCTAATTTACACTCTTCTGTAAAAATAAATGTGATCTTAAGATCCGTTGGCTTAACATGTTAAGGTGTTGAGATGTTAAGCTTTCTTGGGTACTTATGGTGGTATTTGTCTACACTGACATAGTAGTGCCATAGAAACCTGAATTTAAATGTTATATTTAAAGGTATTTATAATATTTAAAAATTAAAAATACATGCATTTACTCACTGATAAGTGGATATTAGCCCAGAAGTTCGGAATACCCAAGATACAATTCACAGACCACGTGAAACTCAAGAAGAAGGAAAACCAAAGTATGGATACTTTGGTCCTTCTTAGAAGGGGGAACAAAATACCCATGGGAGGAGTTACAGAGACAAAGTGTGGAGCAGAGATTGAAGGAAAGGTCACCCAGAGACTGTCCCACCTGGGGATCCATTCCGTATACAGTCACTAAACCCAGACACTATTGTGGATGCCAACAAGTACTTGCTGACAGGAGCCTGATGTAGCTGTCTCCTGAGAGGATCCCATAGTGCCTGACAAATACAGAGGTGGATAGTTTCAGTCAACCATTGGACTAAGCACAATGTTCCCAATGGAGGAGTTAAAGTACTCAAGGAGCTGAAGGGGTTTGCAGTCCCACAGGAAGAACAACACTATGAACCAACCAGTATCCCCAGAGCTCCCAGAGACTACACCATCAACCAAAGATTACACATGAAGGGACCAATGGCTCCAGCTGCATATGTAGCAGAGGATGGCCTTGTTGGACATCAATGGGAGGAGAGGCCCTTGGTCCAGTGAAGGCTCGATGCCCCAGGGTAGGGGAAATGTAGGACCAGAAAGCAGGAGTGGGTGGATTGGTAAGCAGGGGGAGGTGGGAGGGGCTAGGGAGTTTCAGAGGGGAAATCAGGAAAGAGGATAACATTTGAAATGTAAATAAAGAAAATGTGAAATTTAAAAAATGTTAAAATTTTAAAAAAATGTAATTAAAGTTTGGAAAATCAAATTTAAAATAAAATACATGCATTTTAAGTTTGCCCAGGAATTCCAGACTGCTGCTGATGTTCTTATATTTTATAAAGAACAGAAAAATCAGGTTGAATGATTGACTCTAATCTTCCAGTAAATGATAGAGCTAGGTCAAAACCAGTCAAACCTGAGCACTCACACTCTGGCTTCCACACAAGGTCTTCAGTGGTCTGTGCAAGAGTGTTTACTCTATCCAGGAAAGATGATATTCCTTTAAGGGAGTGCTCAGAGGGCTTAAGTCATGGTTCTCTTTGGTGTACATTTTTAACCTTTTAGCCTTTTAATATTTCCTTTATCAAAGCTCATGGGGTTAAATTTTAAAACACTAAGACTTACCTGTTCTTCTGTGTTCCTTGCAGCAAGAAGCATAAGGCTTCGGGAGAGCCACACCACCGTACATGTCTGAAATTCTTTGTGAAGGACACAGCGGCATAACCTGGTGAATCCATTCAGGAATAAAGGCACAGTGAATCCTGTGGTTGGAATTTTTCTTTTGTTATCAAAATACTAACAACATTGAATTAACTTTAAACGAAGATGTACCTGCATACTAAAAAATAAGGTTGCTCTATGCTGAAATGCATGCATAAGGCCCTAAGTTAAATTCTCAGTACCACACAGACAAAACGTGTTTATTTCTCCATATTTGAAATGAAATGTCTCCTATGTAGAGCTTGTCCATAAAAAAGAGAATGAATATGGATTACCTGTTAGAAGGTCTCAAGAGTGAAGCAGCTTTCGAGAACACACAGACAGACACACAGACACACACACAGACAGACACACACTGAAGAGATGGATATGAGCACTGGTTGTTGTTTCAGAGGACCTGAGGTCAATTCCCAGCTGCCATATCACAGCTCACAACCATTTATAACTTTAATTCTAGGGAATCCGATGCTCTCTTCTGCCCACTAGGCATATGAATGCTGTACAGATTCACATGCAAGTAAAACACCCATATACATACAATTAAAACAAAACTGTACATATTCTAGAATGCATAAAATATATAGAATACTATGCCTATAATTTTTTGTATGTGCAATATATACATATAAAGTATATATATATACATATAGGATAACTGCTGAAATGGGCTTTTTTTTATGTGTGTGTCTGAGTACATGCCATATGTGTTTGGATACCCCAGGAGTTCAGAAGGAGTATCAGATTTCTTGGAGCGGGGCTTACAAGAGATGGTTACCATGAGATACTGGTGATGGGAACTGAACTTGGATTCTTTGAAAGTGCAGCAAGCACTTCTAACACCTACTATCTCTCCAGCACTGGGGGTGGGGCGAAGCTTTTTTTATTGATTAAACATGATTAGAAACAATCTGGAGTGTGCTAATTAAAGACTCTCTGAAGGTACACAATACCAGGACTTCTCATACGTTGAGAGTAAAACTTCTAAAGCTTTTAAAATGTAACAAGCATTTAAAAAATCCAACTAACCAGAGGTTTTTAAAAAGACTGTTTCCAAGAGAAAGGTGTAAGCCATAGAACTAGGGTCAGGTGACTAAATTCAAAGGCCATTTCCAGGACAGGCTGGACTCATTTCCAACAAGAAGGTAATTAAAAGTCACAGTGGGATTCAAGAGTTCTTGCAAAAATTTTAGTTATCTTTTAGTCTTAATTATCTTAATTGGTTCAAGTTTAGAAGTAAATTTATACATGAATGAAGAGTCATTGGTTAGTGATTTTTAATTTTTTTCAAGTTATTTGGTTACAGTTTCAGTGATTTCTGCTATATTGGCTTTGACATGTTAGACCTTGGAATGTCTTCAAGGCCCCATCCACCTTCCTCCAGATCTACACTCTCCTAGAGGTCGAGATACCTCACTTCTCTGGTAACACTCTCCTTCCATGTAGATGTTTACTGAATCCATTTATTCTGCCCCAGAAGCTCATTCTCCAGTGTTTTCCTGGCCAGTTCCCTTGCACACCTTTAGTCTCAGCTGATGAAGTTTCCCTCTGTCCAGATTCACAATAGCTGCTTCTCCAATGCTCTCTATGGACTCCTGTCCTCTCTTCTTTCAGCATGTACCACACTGCTTGTTTCAATGTCCGTATTCCAGCTCCAATTTGTAATAGCTGATATCCATTCCTTGGGCACATGGTGGCGAAATAACGCATGACTGTAGCCTGGCTGCTGCCTTGGGTTAGCAGTGTTATCTGTATAACTCTATCCTCTCTGCTTAGTCAACGCTCAGAGCTCTGTGGCCTGTGGTTTTCACTAATACTGCTTAAATCAGCTATTTTCTCCCTCATCACTCTATTTTCCCTCCCTCTTGTCTTCCTGTCTTTTCTGTTTGTTAGCCTTGCTAATCTGAGTTTTCTGAGCAGTCACAAAACTGACCTAAAAAGTGGCAGCTGGGAGGTGCTACTGAACAGAAGGTGAGTACTGGGAGACTTGGCAAGGCCATGCAAATTTTAGGTAAGACAGGACTAATAGGGCACTTGGTACTTTTTAAACATTTGTTTGAATGTATGCCTGTATAGTATACATACATGATGGGTTCCTGGTGCCTGTGGAAGCACTAGAAGAGAGCACTAGATGACCGGGAACTTGATTTACAGTCTTTATGAGCTGCCGTATGGATGCAGGGAAACAAACCCAGGTCTTCTGAAATAGTAGCTAGAGCTCCTAAGCACTGAGCCATCTCTTCAGCCCTTAGGATCCTTGATTCTTTATCCATCACTATTGTTTTGTAATTTGAATATATTCAATGTACATTGACCACTGATGATAGTAGCTTTCCTTGATGCTCACGCCCTCTCTGTCCTTCTCTAGAGATAGATAAGACTCGGGTTGTCAGATTTCCATGGTAGGCTCATTTACCAACTGAAACCATCTCCCTGCCTCCTTTCTCCCTGGCTGCTGATCCTTTCCCATCCTCTTAAGCCAGAAAATGTATTTCTCTGTCTTTGTGTTCATTCCAGAGAAAGGATGGAGGCATTCTGCTCTGAACCGAATATTTGATTGTGATTTTAAACATATGTTTGACTTGTTTGTTTATGCCTTAATTCAAATATAACTTTGTCTTTGTTTAATTGCAACAGGTCATAGAATATAACCAGTTTTTGCCCAATTTTTCTGGAGCATAACCAGTCTTTGCACAATTTTTCTGGATTGCAAGTTCATATTTACATTTTACTACTGTAGGTTGCTTCAGAGCATACTTGAGTATGTATGTCTTCCTCTTTTGTAGACTTGTTTGCAGACTTGCTGTTACTCTCTTTGCCCATACTGACTTAAATAAAATAGACAGGTCTTAAAATAGGCACTGTCTTCAAGATTTATTTTTACAATAATTTTCCATTCCCTCTAGTACTATTATGGTTTCTTACGTTTTCTTAAGATTGTGCCTTACACTCCATAGGAAGAACCATAATATCAACCAACCAGAAGTCCCAGAACTCCCAAGGACTAAACCACCAACCAAAGAATACACATGGAGGGACCCATGGCTCCAGCTGCTTATGTAGCAGAGGATAGACTTATCTGGCATCAATGGAAAGGGAGGCCCTTGGTCCTGTGGAGACTTGATGCCCCAATGTAGAGGAATACTAGGGCAGTGAGGCAGGAGTGCATGGGTGCCTGGGGAGCACCCTTATAGAAGCAGGGGGGGGGGGAGATTGTACCTTATAAAGCATTAGCACATTAGGTTTGTCAACTTCTTCATATTCAGATATTTATTTTAGATTTTTAATAAGTAAGAAAATTCTAGTTGGAAAATAAAATATGAAAATTTTATTTAATGTTATTATTTGCCTTTTAATGATATCAAAATGAAGATGTAAATATCCTACTGGCTATTGTCTCAGGCTTTCTATTCCTGCACAAACATCATGACCAAGAAGCAAGTTGGGGAGGAAAGGGTTTATTCGGCTTACACTTCCATACTGCTGTTCATCACCAAGGAAGTCAGGACTGGAACTCAAGCAGGTCAGGAAGCAGGAGCTGATGTGGAGGCCATGGAGGGACATTCCTTACTGGCTTGCTTCTCCTGGCTTGCTCAGCCTGCTCTCTGATAGAACCAAGACTACCAGCCCAGAGATGGCCCCACCCACAAGGGGCCTTTCCCCCTTGATCACTAATTGAGAAAATGCCTTACAGTTGGATCTGATGGAGGCATTTCCTCAACTGAAACTCCTTTCTCTGTGATAACTCCAGCTATGTCAAGTTGACACAAAACTAGCCAGTACTATATGTTACTAGGAATGTTACTAACTTAATTAATGGAGGTACAAATGATTTGACTGGGGGACAGAAGTAGGAGCATCTTTTGTTTTTGTTCACAATTCATGGCTCACTGTCAGTTGTATAGGAATTGCTTATTGGAGACTATCTAACCAAACCTGAGCGCTTTCAAGACGATGTCTTTTCTGTGTTCTAGAGTTTATTGAGGATGAAATGATCAGTGTTTTTGGTTGGCCACAGAAGGCTGCTGAGGTTTCAGCAGCCTCATGTATTCTGTCTGATAGTTAGCTCTGAATAGGCTAATTAATATTTTACGTGACCTATTACTGCTCCACAAAAGAGAAACGAGGTGGGGGCCCAGTACTCATGGCTGCTCTGGGAAACTCTTAGGACTGGGAAATATTGGTAACACATTTTAAAGTAAATTAGCCACTAATTGAAAATAAATTAGGATGTTGACATTGCATTCTCAGAGGGCCAGCAAGTAGTCTTGATACAAAATCCTGAAGAAAACTGAAACTTGATTCTGCAAGAAAAGGCTGTATTAAGATATGACATATTTGAAGGATGAGTCGGCATTTTTAAAGAAGTTTTAAAAAGTTAATTGACAACAAGAATGGATTAATGGAATATATCTTATCCATAGCCATTGGACTACACAAAAGATGGTAAATATCAAACCTCATTAATAAGTGAATGCTAATAACCATGTGTATAGTAAAATGCTTACAGGTTTATAGTTTGCATTACTCTTTTATATATTTGATGTTATTTAATCCTCATGAAAAGTCCTAAATGTTGAGAACACAGACTTTCTGGGAAAGAAACAGAAGTTTATTGTGTCTGAATGACTTCTTGGCATGTGTATAAAATCTTGACAGGTTTTGGGTGCAGTGTCCTTGATGGCTATGCCAGAACACACTGCAACCTTCAGTGCTGCCTCCAGCTCAATAAGACAAACAGGAAGTGTTCTCTCTTGCCTTTAATCCACTTGATCACAGGGCCACGTTCGCCTGTGCGATGCTATCAATGCCTGCAGTGATGTGCTTGACCAAGCGAACTCAATGGCCTTCCTTGCACAGGCAGTGAAAGTTTTACTTAATTCCTTGAGTGTATTTGGTTCATCTTTCCTTCTCCTAGACTTCATGGTAAGCAGTTATGCCATATAGCAAACCAATTATATATTTATAGTAGAGCATTTTCAGTTTTACAAACTCCGTTTGATAAGTTCTCTTTCTTGCCACTGGTACTATAATTTGATGTCAATAAGGACTTGATACGTTTTAGTGAGTTTAAGAATTTACACTGTTTAAACAAATGTGAGTGTGCGTTTGTGTGTGTGTGTGTGTGTGTGTGTGTGTGTATGAGTGTGAATACACGTCAGGGTTAGAATCCAGAGGTTGACATCTGATGTCCTTTTCAATCCGTCTCTGTAATTTTGAAGACAAGGTCTCTCACTGAACCAGGAGTTCCTCTGTTAAGTATTAGTCAATAATAGCCAGTGCGCCACAGCTGTCTCCACCTTCCCAGAGCTGGGATTCCAAGTGTGCGCCACCATGCTCCCATCTTTGTACTTCGGTACTGGAGGTCAAACTCAGGTCCTCATGCTTGTAGAGCTCACACTTTGCCAACTGTCTTAATTTTTGTAACAAAATTTTAATCATGATTAATATTAATTTTTCTGTCTCAACGAAATGATCTGGAATGAAAAGGTTCAGAATATTCATGGATAAAAGCTTATCTAACACAGTCTACAATTTGCTTTGCAAAGAGCTCCAGTGAAGATCTCATTGACACAGGAAACACACTTTAAAATAAATTAGGCCAAAGGGATTAATCTTTTCTTTAAACTTTTTAATATCTTTAGGGTTGACCCTTGTTCTATTTGTATTTATATATTCAACTAGTTATATATTGAACCTTCAAAACTTACAGGAGAACCTACTAGTTCTTCTTAAACAGCCATCTCCTCTCTTTCCCTTTTGCTTTCCTTCTATTGTTTGCACAGATTTTTCAGGACTAGCCGATTGACTCAAGCCCATTCTAAACACAGAGTCAGCTCACAGATAGGAAAGGCAGTCTTGTCAAAAGTTCACATTGAGGGACTTTAGATGACAAAAGAGTAACTCACTGGGGATTAACTTTAGGATTCTTTTCTATACTAGCTTCTGTCAGGCTTCAATAATTTGATCTTTGAATAAAGGCCATATTAAAAAGTTTTAGTAAAGTATTAGTCAAAGTCAAATAAAAATATATTCTTTCGGTGAAACTCTCCAGTGAGCCAAAGCAAACAGCGACAGCCGTGTCTACAGACTGTGGTGTCCAGCTGTGTTCACAGACTGTGGCGTCCAGCCTCGAGGATCTGTATCAGAGTTCATCTCCATTGTCAACCCAGGTTAGGCAAGTGAGGCCAGTGGGAGCCGAGCAGAGGTCACGTTAAAGTTCTCTCTACTGCTCCATCGAGCACCTCAGTGAAACAGTAACGCAATGTAATGCAGTATCCATTTAGAAGTATGCACAAAATATTGAAATTACTTTTTTATATATATTCTAATATCTATGTAACTCTTTTTCTCTCTCTCATACACACACAGACATATATTCTCATACACACACACACACATACACATATATGAATTGTTTTCTATTTATTTGAAGAGCGAGGTATTACTAAGACAAGTCAGAATCATGTATTTCTTTCTTACCAATAACGAATTTTCTAATAAGGGCTGTAAGATAATTCAATGGATCAACACTTGCCCACAAGTGTGAGGACCACAGATCAGATCCTCAGAGCCCATGTCAAAAGCCTGCAGATGTGATTCCCTTCTGTGATCCTAGTATATGGGAGCCAGAGAGAGGGGATCCCTTGAAATACTAGTTAGATTAGATGGAATTGGTGAGCTTCAGCTCCAGCCAGAGACACGACCCCAATAAAACAGAGCAAACTCAAGGAAGATACCTAATAACCACTGAGCACATGTGAGCACATGTACATGCACATACTACACACACACACACACACACACACACACACACAAGAATCACACACAAAATAAAGCTGTTTCTACCTGAAAACCACACAGTTCTGGAATGCTGGTTCTGCTAAGTCACTTGCTGGACAAGTGTGAGGATCAACCTTTGTCCATGAATACCTGCAACTCCAGATCTGCGTGGGACAGAGACAGGAGCCCAGCCTAGAAAACATGAGCTTCGGGTTCAGGAAAGACCTGGTCTCAAGAAGATAGGCAAAGAGTGATTTAGAAGGACATCTGATGCCCTCTTCTGGCCTCCACACATGCATACAAACATGCACATCAGTGTGCACACAAGCACTCTCTCTCTCTCTCTCTCTCTCTCTCTCTCTCTCTCTCTCTCTCTCTCTCTCTCTCTGGCATACACACACAGAATAAAAAAATTTAAAAATTCAAAAGAATTCTCCAATGAATTGATTTCTTAGCATAATTCTTGTACTGTGACTAATTAAGGTGGTAATTCTTGAAAAACACTATGGTGTTCACTCTGAATCTGGTATGCTGTTGAGGCCGGTATGAGAGGAGAGCTTATTTGTATCACTTTATAATGAATTCCTACTCGAAAATTCTATAGGTTAACATTGTTTTTTTTTTTTTAAACAGGCAGATCCCAATTTGACTTTAAAAAAACAAAATGGTTTTCAACCTAAATACAATACTTAATAGATTACACAAATTATCTATTACCGTGTCGTTATACAGTAGTGTTTATGGTAAATGATTCGTCCTAACACAGGCTAACATAAGTGCTTTGGGCTGTGATGTTAGATGCATTAAATGAGTTTTGACCTTTCGATGGGCTATGACATTACCAGGCTAAGAATTGAGGAGCACTTCTACGTATCTTTATGTGTATTTCTTTTTGTACTCTGACATTCAGAAAGCTTTGGAACTAGTGTGTTGCTTAAATGCTGTTATCCACTGAGCTCACATGTCTAAAAACATCTATTCGCTTCCCCTAGATATGCCATCTTGCCATCTTAATAATAAGCTGTTTTCAAATCTTGCAGGAATGAAATAAAAATCCATTTCAATTTTAAGCAAGTAAATCATGTATTCACATGTTTTATTTTTTTTTTAGAAGTTTGTCATAATAGATAATACTCCCAGACACATTAGAATCATTAACTGGAGAATAAAAGCATTTGTGTATTCTTGAGTAACTAAGAAGAAGATGGAGGTGGGGGTGGAACCCTTCCTTTTGTGTCTAAGAAAATGTATGTATCTAGTCATTCATAGATGGTAGCAAAAATCTAAAGATCCTGTCTGCTATGGTGACTGGGAGACCCATCAGTTCACCAACAGAACCTCTTTCTAGGGCTCATCTGTGATGTTTATAAAGACTGGCTTATTTTTAAAAATCCAGTGCTGAAGTGAGCAGAGACACCATATGGTTGATATCTCACGGACAGAAGACTATTGGTGGGAAATATGTGTGCAAAGAATCTTAGGGACTGTGACACATGGCAATTAGTGGAATCCTCACTTTGGTGTGGAAGATGAGCATTAGTGAACTCTTCAGTCTGGTGATGAGCACAACTTGCCATACTGCATCAAAACTCACTAAGCCAGGGACAAGAAACTCAGAAACACAGAGTATTAGTAATGATGTTACAAAACCAGGTGGGGCAGAAACTCAAACATTCATCTAAACCTCACTTACTCCTTGACCATTGTACCATGCACTGCAGGGAACCAGGGCACATCCACCAATACATTCCAATGGTCAGGTAACACATGAGAGGCTTATAGTCACAGCACAGGGCTGAACATCCTCAAGTTGTGTCATCAGCTCAACATCATATCCTCTTGCCCTCAGCTGTCACCATCCTTGGCCACAAAGGGGAGCCAGTTACCATGCAATTGATCTGCTGCCCTCATGATAACCCAGGGGAACAGAGTTCATTTCACCTTGCTTTGAGATAAGGAAACTGAGGCTCTGAGAAACCTATGGCAAGGAAGGTGGGTGGTTGAGCTATAACTCAAGCTTAGGTCTGTTAGAAATGAAGTCTTTTCTGGAAATAGTCACTGTTGTGCCTGCTGCTTACACAATCGATTCAGAAGCCTCCAGATCCAGCACTGCCTGACCTGTCTCTTCAGAAAAGTGTGCATGGCTTTCTGCATGGTGACCTTGCCATGATCTACTGCTATTCTGCTGTCTCACAGATGTTACTCATTCTTTCTCTCCATAGCACTACTCATGGGAGTCATCTCAAGATGATTGCTTCTGTCCCCAGTGGATGTGCCCTTTTCCAAACTTGGGAATCTGTAGTCACAACACTTTATGTCTAAATTTGTTTTAGTCAAGAACTTTGATAGCACTAGGCTCACATCATGAACAATGATGGAGTAAACAAGATGTGAATTTGGCTGTTGTGCTGTTCTTTCTTCTTTGTCTTGGCTCACACTGCAGGATTTAAATCACATGGCTATATTGACAAAAGTGGTATGACAACCATGGCTATAGCATGATTGGTACCTTGAAGATGCTGGCACAACACTTCCACAAAGCTTGCACAAAACTTTCCCTGCAGCCACACCCACCTGGACCAAAGGGGAAGTATTTGCTCCTATGGCCTAGCAAGGGACTCTTATGTACAGAGCAAAACAAATCATGCTTTCACTGGTAACATAGAGGTCTGCTATGGTTGGCTTGTGGTTGTGTATGACGAGGTCACCGTGTGAGTGGCAGCCAGGCAGGCTGAGATACAGAAGCAGCAGAACCAGACAGTCACTGGCAAATGTAACAATGCACTGACAAGACAGAGAAAACCTCAGAGCAGGCAAGGGAGCAGGGTGACAGCCAAGATTGCAGCCATAACACTGACAGTGTTAGTGCGAGAAGCGTTAGAAGCCTGAGGTTCAAAGGTCTGGGACACCCTTGGACCTGGAGTGGTAACCTGGTCTCTTCCTCTCTCCCTCTCCCCCTCCCCCTCCCCCTCCCCTCCCCCTCCCCCTCCCTCTCTCCCTCTCCTCGTCTCCCCCTCTCCTTCTCCCTCTCCCTCTATCCCTCTCCCTCTTCCTCTGTCCCTCTCCCTCTGTCCCCTTCCCTATGTCCCTCTCCCTCTGTCCCTCTCCCTCTCCCTCTCCCTCTCCCTCTCCCTCTCCCTCTCCCTCTCCCTCTCCCTCTCCCTCTCCCTCTCCCTCTCCCTCTCCCTCAAGGTCTTGGAAACCTTGACACACTACACTTGGGAGTTGTAATGAAAGAACTGTCAAGAGCTGTGGAATTAATTCTACATGGGCAGCACTCCTGCTGCAGACATGATTTCTATAGTGGGAGAAGAAAGGACACCACCGCCATCTGATTAGTAACACTTAGAGTAAAGCTAGGAGCAAGTGTGCATCACAAACTTTGATTTTTGTTCCCTTGACCTGAGTATCAGGTTTTCAAGAAATGCCAGAAAAAAATTATGAGGGGTTGGTTTACCGCCCACCCCACCCCCAGAGACCATTAGTGCTGAGAAATAGGCTGCAGGTAGCAAATTTCTTTGTGGAGATTCTGTGTTATTCCCTTCTGTACAGCAGGTCTGTATTAATTTCTTATTTCTAGGATCTGGGTCAAATTGTAGGTCTGGACAAGTGCCAAATAGCTCTATACAGGAATGAAACCCATCAAAGGTTATCAAATGATACCGAGAAAAGGTGCATATAAATTATAATTACAATTATTTTCTGTCTATCATGTAAACCAGTTAGAATTTTGCTACTCTCCTGTGTCCTTCTCTTGCTTCTTAGAGTTTATATTTTGAAATATTTATTTAAATCAGACTTCAGAAAAGACCTCTGTACTCAGCTACATTCCTGTTCAAGTTTCATTCTCAAGAGAGAGGAGTGAAAGGTCACAGAGCAGCATGGAGATTTAACAGAGGTTCTTAGGCTCATGACCCAGTTCTGTTGCTGCTCAGATTTCTAAACCCTATTTGGATCTCAGCCAATGTCACTTCAAAGCCACCTTTCCCCTTGGCACAGTGATATCAGGGCCTGATGGTGCTGGTTCAGCTCAGCGGCGCTGGCACACTGGAAGGGGGCACAGGTGCTTTCAAGGCTCAGAAAAATAACTCAATTCAAGATAATGTTTTGGTTTTTAGAGATTTTTTTTTTTTGAGTGTATGGTACTGTGAATCAGGCCCAGAGCTTTGCACAGTCTAAGGAAATACCGTACCTACTGCTGAGCTATGTGCCCAAGCTTTCAATTGTGAAAAGGGGTTTATTTTAACTCAAAAATTAATCATGTAAAACATTAAAGTTTGTTCTCTGTAATGGTTTTGTGATGGTCTACGTTTGTCTCAATATCTCCACTAGAAACATTTGAGGCAACTGGAACTTTGACTATATTTGATTCTGCTTGCAGTTAAAGCTTTAATAGTCCCATACACAAAGGTATTGTTTTCACATTGCAAAGTTAAAAGCAGTTTCTGGCCAGGTGGGATGGCACTTACACTTGGCAGTCAAGGATGAAGGACAAGACAAACTTGGTTTCCACAAAGAAATCTGTCTTAACAAACCAAAATTAAGGAAAAATGAGTAGTAGTTTTTACAATGGAGGTGAAGTTGCATCTTATGAGTAAGTGGAAAATACTTTCCATGACTCCTTATGTGCACTTCAAAGCTCTGCAGTCTAGACACAGTAAGGAGAAAAGGGAAAACAAGAGACTCCGTCAGTGACCAGTGTGTTTGGATGAGGTTAACCAGGCTCTAGGAGGCAGGGACTAAGAAGTGTTTCACTCAGAGAAGAAATGGGAAGTACAGGGAATGGAAAAGAAGAATGTCTTAGTTACTGTTCTGCTGCTGTGAAGAGGTGCTTTGATGGAGGCAACTTAGCATTTAATTGGTACCCTGCTTACAGTTTTAGAAGGCGAGTTCATGACCATCATTGTGAGAAGCATGGCAGCAGGCAGCCATGGTCCTGGAGCAATAGCTAAGGACTCAGATCTGATGCACAGGTTGTAGGCAGAGAGGCACAGCCTGGACCTGGGCAGGCCCTTTTGAAACTTTGAAGCCCATTCCCCCCAGTGGCTCACCTCCCCCAACAAGGTCAAATGTTCAAATTCTTGCCAAAATGGTTCTATGCACTGGAACCATGCTGGGACCAAGCACTTGACTATATGAGCCTATGGAGGCCATTGTCAAACCACCATAGACAGTTAGGGGTGCAAGAGAGGCATTGGAGTAGATATTTGGAATTACAAGAGAAGGGGAAAGGGAAGAGCATGTATAAGAAGAACAAGATCACAGTGTAGAACAAGGTTGCGTATCACCCATCTGTAACCACGCACTCAGCAAGATCAGGTTTCATAGAATCCAGCATCAGCACCCTTGGCACTGTGCTCAGCAATCGGATTCGTCACACTTTTCTCTACTATCAACTTTACTTAAAATATTTCCAGTGAAATTTAAATTGCTTCACTGGACACTTTTAAGTTTATTGCAACAGCATAGAATCAAAGTTTTGGCAAATTCCTCCATCTTTAGTGAGTTGCTTTTGATTGTAATGTCCAGCCTATCCATAGGTACCTGTTGAATCCTTCAGCCATTAGAGGAATGTGTGTGGACAGATTTGAGAAGTTGGAATGCCGATCTGTCCAATTTGCAGACAACTAGAACAGTTCTAGAAGAAAGAGGAGTTGGAGCGGTGATGTTTCTCCCTGAGATTGGCTATGACCAGAGAACCAGGGATTCCAGCATGTTCCTATAAACCCTGGATGTGCCCTTTCCCTGCAAATACATCTTGCTCAACACAATTCTTCATACTTAGATGTGGTATAGATGCTGTTTTACATTTGGAATCTGAACCCAGATCAGTAGACCATGTATCTAAGCCACAGAGTGTGGCTGGAAAGGCCACAGCTTGGAAGACTTGGAGGCTGACTAGGGGGCAGAGCATGATGCACAAAAGGGCAGTAGAGGAAGATGCTGCCTTTTTTTTTCTTGTTTCTTTGATAATGAAGTCATTGCATAGATTTTGTATAAAGTGAGGAAACCACTCCTCCAAGGTATGGTTTGTGGGGACGCTCTTTATTGTAGAGATGAGGTAGAGTACATCCAGGGGCTGCTGGAAGATGTCAGAGCAGGGAGAGAAAGTAGTAGACTAAACGTGGCCAGATGATTGGGCCTGGCCATGGTAGTGGTGGTGGGGGGTTGCAGGGCTGTGGAGGAGGGGGAACAAGAGAGGAGGACCAAGAGATGAAGGCAAAAAGAAAGAGCAAAAGAAAGCACAAGACTGAAATAGTAGTGTTGTACAGGAATGAGAAGCTGCGGGAGGCAAACCCATGAGCTGGAGAAGGTTAGGGAAAGACCCATTGTGAGAAGAAGTGAGAACAGCCCCAGGCACGGAAGGAGCCTGGAGGACAGCCCCCAGCCAGCCCGTGCTTTGGTGCGCTAACAGGCACTACTTTCAGCCATTTGTCCAGCATTTCTTTTGAACCTAACGAACTGAACAAATTCTGTGAACCTCATTTTAAAAATTGAAACCATCTCTCTGTGCAGCGTGCTTGTTCTACATTTCACTCTCCTTTCTTCAGCGTTACACAGGTTCCCTTCTACAGAAGGACCACAAGTTATGCCCTTTGAGAAGAAACTGGAATAAACTAAAATGCAAATACATTTACCTTTTCTCTACTCCATGCACACAAGGAGAACTGATGCCGGCCTCATCACTGCATGAATCACCTAGAATTTGGGGCTCTCCTCCTCATCACATCCCTGGGTTCTCTGTGGTCACCCTCAGCACTCCTCCAACACTCTATGAGCCCTTTCCCCTCTCAAGGTTAGAGAGACCTTCACATTCTTTGAGGACATGTGAATCACTACTGCTGTTGGTATTGTGCAATTAGCATAAAGTCCCCCAGCAGTAGTGACATACTCTAAATTCTGCTCTTTTGTTTGTTTGTTTGTTTTTTCCTTTTCTACTAAGGCATCATAATACACAATTCAGGTATCATGTCCAACTGCCACCTGATTTACCCCTGGTTCATCCCTAAAGTGGTTTGTTTTTAAATAGGGGGAAAGGAAACTCTAGATTATCAACATTGAAATCCATGTAGTGGTCAGAGTCTGCCATCTGTACACACCCTTCCCTCCAAACCCCAGAGGTCACTGTGTCTGACCAGGTTCAGAATGACTATCAGAAAGTTTTAGGTCTGATACAAGACCAGCAAAGAAAGAGGTGAAGGCTTGTTGGGAGATCCTGCCTCTCACGGCCTCACTCTTCTTAAGCTCAAGGAGGAATATTGGTTCTTTGTCTGGGAACCAATATTGCCAGATTCCTTAGACATAGTCCATCCAAACAGTGAAGACTGATTGAAGATGTGTGACTCGTTTCCAGATGAAGTTAGTAGTTAACCTTGTAGAGAGTTGATAAACTTCATGAGTAGCTATCAGAAGACATCCTAACTGCATGCAGATTGGCCTCAAAATAATTTTTCTAGATCATATAATTTTCCAAAAGAAAATGGGTTGGCTTTTGGTGGAAAATACTAAATACGTAAATTCAAGACTCATAAATGATTTGTTTGTATTTTAAAAACAAGTTGGTAAAGCCATTAAAGTATTGTTTCTCCAAAGTAGAAGCATCATAAGGAGTACAAACACTGAGTTCCTAAAGCCCCACCTGATTGATATCTCAGCAGTACAGTGTAGCAGAGATTACAGGAACTGAATGCCAGCTCTCTGCTGAGGGGACGAGTGTTTATGGGCAGTTGGAAGATTTTGTCAGGATGATTTCCTCCTTCATGCATCTTAAACAAACGGACAGATTCTGTTGGTGAAGCTCCTGGGATTCGGTGTTCTCTGCCAAGAACACAACATTCATTAGACACTGTGGGCTATGAACTAGGTTTCAAACACTGGAGTAACTATCAAAATCTGACTACTTTATTCTCCAGTGATCAGTGGAAAGAGGATTGGAAGGGAGGTTGTATTGAAATAACTCCAAGGAAGTTGTGATGGGTATCAAAGGGAAGGCCCAAAGGGTTCCCCACTAGTTGGTCAAGTTCAGTGTGTATCATTAAGCTCACTGTGAAGAATCAGGGGAATTTAGAATTTAAGCTAGCATCTATCATTGTTATTAAGCTAAATCAATAGCAATCTCCACAATGTTTTTACATTTTTATGAGAATGTGCTTCAGTAGTTGTGAGCTTTGTCTTCATTTATCAATACTTTAAACTTTCTGGGAAGACATGATTTTGTACTACCTGTGGTCACATGGCCTCCAATGTCTTCTGATTACTTTTGGAGAAGTTCAAGTGGTAGTCTGTACCATGCAAATGCCCAGCTGACTGACAGGCAGCGGGCAATTCCAAGGCAGTGGTGATGGACCCTCCATGGCTCTTTTGGGGTCTCCTCACCATGTCATGTAACCTGGGAGTCATTAGTGAGCACCAGGAAGTGGGGGTGGGGGGCTGGACACCTCCTAAGTGGTTGGTGCCCCACTTTAACTCAAATCAGTAGATCTCCATTCTCATTCAGCAACTGACCTTTCATGTAAATGTGTTCTAAATTTAAAACCCACCAGTGTTACACTGGAGACTCAAGACTGGGTTATAATAGTAACTGTTTAACATTTGTTCATCTCTGGCGTTCACAAAGAGAGGTTGCCTCCCTTGAGCAATGTGCCATCCAGAAAGTAGAAAGAAAAGATAATAGAAAATATATTTTATTATTTATACTCCAAAAATTCTAAATGATATCATTTAACAGTGCTAGGAAGAGGAGGCAGATGTGAGGGAGTCCATCTTTCTTCCTCTGCACCAAGGCTCTCCAAGAGAGGGCTCTCCCCACACGGTGTCCTAGTGTCTGCGTCTGCAGACGGAAGCCTGAGATTCAAGGGTCCTCAGCTGAAGAAGAGTGGAGCCCAGTGAAACTCAGACCCATGCACCATCTATGCCTGCTTGGCATTCTTTCCAGAGAGAGAGAGAGAGAGAGAGAGAGAGAGAGAGAGAGAGAGAGAGAGAGAGAGAGAGAGAGAATGGATCAAAGGGATCTAGGAAGTGAACGGGAAAGACAAAGTCCAAGAATGAAGAATGTAGGAGTTCTGGGCTGAGGAGTTAAAGAGGAAGTGAAGGAAAAATGGGTAAAGGCAGAGAGGGCCACAGAAGAGCACAGGGGAGCTTTGTGACAAGACACTTCACCTTTCCTGAAAATGTACTTTCTTCATTTATAAACATAAGAAACCTATTTCTTCATAAGATCACGGTAAAGAAGACACATGAAAACTAGAATGCAAACTTAATGATGGGGTTAAAGAAAAAAATCATTCTTCTATGAAAAACAGTCTTGGTGCTGGTAATTTTGAGACGATTGAACACTAAGGGAAAGGCAGAAAGGCTCTGTTTCCATTTTACCTAAATACCTGCCTCTCTCCCCTCTCCATTTTTTTTTTTTTTTTTGCCTCAGGGGAACATCCCTGCCTATCCCCTAAATGAACGTTTTAAGCCTTTCTGACAGTAACACTTTAACAATGTAGCTTTACCATTCTCCCTTTTATTACTGAGCACAAGTCTTCCTGTGACCTTTGTCTTGGCAAACCAGTTTTGACAATTTAGGCTTAAGGGTAGCCGATACCACTGCTGTGTTTCTCATAAAGTAAACAGGATGGAAAACAGACCTTGCCTACCTGTGGGAAGCTTTGCTTTGCCTCACACTGGGCTGTTTATTTCTCTTCACTCTGTTACAGAAACCCCAAGATGGATTTTTGATGAGAATAAAGTCGAGATGCCCAGAGGAGTAAGTGGGAAGAAGAGCTTCACCAAGAGATTAAAATAAGAGGAAAGAAGACAGAGAGGTTGGAAGTGAGCAAAACTCGTTCAGTCTGTGTGTACACGATGAGATGACAACCCAGTCTTGGTTCAGTGTTGAAGTAAATAACTCTGAGCTTAAAAGCTTAAATTGTCTATTATTTGCCAATTACACTCATGAGTAAGATGTTAAAGTGTGCATTTTAATGTGTGGTGGTTGGCTTAAAAGCTTTGTGAGAGCAAACTAACCAGCTCTTGGGATAGTTCCAAGCATCTGATGTTTGATGGCTGCGGGAACAGAATTCTAGGAGCAAACTGAGTTTTCTTTTTGCATGCATGAAGGTGACTGAACCAAGATTATTGTGTGGTCCAGCAATGGTGCCATTATCCAAGGTGGTGACAGCATGGGCTTCTTTAACTGCCTGCCACCAAGGGCAGCTTTCTACTAGTCTTGAAGAAGGTACAGGGAGAGAAGAGGGATTCAGTAAATGTGAATATTCCCTGTGATGGTCAGGATGTGAGGCTAGTATGCTCCTATATTACAAAGATGTAAAACATCTGTCTGTAGACCGGAGCAGGCTGAGGTGGAGAGTAAAGAGACTCTCTTTAGAAGCTACCTAGCCTCTTCTTTCCAATATTTTCCTTTAAAATATCAAAGTCACGTAGAACTCAGTACTGTGTTTATAATATGAAACTACAGTCTCTTTCTGATGTTTATGTTCATTCAATTACAAAATATTATAAATATCTAAATATTTAGCTTATCTGTCACTTCTGAAATTTAATGACTGTGAAAGTGTCTACGAATAACTGGGAGAATTATAGAATTTACACATACATATACACCCACAATCACATATATTGTCTTTTGGGGGTCCTCACACTTTGGAAGACTTGGGTGGAAATTATAAATGTGAAGGTTCTGTAGTACCAATAATGACCACTGGATGGCAGGATGCTAACACCTTTGATTTGCTGTTTTTCTAACCCCTCCTGTATCCACTCTGGAGATGGTTTTCACAATCTTTTCATTTTCTGTGAAGACTTTTTGTTTTGTTTTCAAAAAAATATTTGCATGTATTTTTATGGGTAGTAAGTGAATATGTTTGAGGTCAGTCAAACATTTCAGTTGTACAGATACATTCTTATGAAACTTAAGTAATAACCTCCCGGAGTAATAGTTTTCTGTGTGCAAGTCTAGACCAGAAAGATCTTTATTCTAAATTCTAAAGGATTAGACTAATGTGGATTATCTGTATGTTAGTTAATTGTGGGTGAATATTACTACATCCACCTATGAATGTAGACAGAGAGGTCAGATCATTCACCCTGAACCTTAGAGCTTCCTGGGGAAAGAAAATGAAGATTATTCAGTTTTCATTTCCAAGAGGTTTTTGAAAAAGCACAACAGAATTCTTGCCATGAAGCTGAATGGATTCTGGAAAACAAGACACTTGGATTTCAGAAATAATCGTCTCAGCTCAGCTTTCCAAAGCTCAGGATTAAAAAGCTCTGATGAGCACCACTTTAAATAGGATTTGAGGAAATCCTGTCAGAAACTAGGGTCATCTTTCAGTAGATCTCTATGACTAGCGTGCATCTGGTAGGTGTAGGAATATTTTTTAATTGTTTACTTAATGCTAAGATTTATAGAATATCTACCTGAATTGAAAAAATTTAGAAAAATACTGTTTAGAAAAAGAGTTTGTAAATCAAAATTACCTGGAAATGAGTAAGAGTCTAAGACTTTTACATAATCTCTTTTCCAAAAAAGATTTTTTTGTTTGTTTGTTTTTGTTTTTGTTTTTTCGAGACAATTTTTCTCTGTGTAGCCGTGGCTGTCTTGGAAGCCACTTTGTAGACCAGGCTGGCCTCAAACTCAGAAATCCGCCTGCCTCTGCCTCCCAAGTGCTGGGATTAAAGGTGTGTGCCACCACACCCGGCTCCTAAAAAAGATTTTTATTACTTTTGTTTCAAATCTGATTTTTTTTTGTTTTTAGAGTTCTTTACATAAATGAGTACCTTTTAAAATAAAAAAATCCTGGTCAATCCCAGGCTTTTAAATATACTAAGAAAAAGTACTGAGTGCTCAGGATATGGGATGCCTTGCCTGTTAGTGCCAGGAGCCAGGAGAACCAGGAAAGAACCTGGAGGCTCAGGATCTAGGATTTCTGGCTTGTCAGCATCCAGAGATAGAACGCTGTGGATGTTTAGGAGGAAGAGTCGTTTTTTTCTTTTGGGGGGTGGCCACTGAAGATATATCATGGGTGATTCTACACCCAGGCAAATAGGGGCACCACTAACTGGACTCAGTGGCTTAGTGTGTGAGTGTGTGTGTGTGTGTGTGTGTGTGTGAGAGAGAGAGAGAGAGAGAGAGAGAGAGAGAGAGAGAGAGAGAGAGAGAGGGGCTATGAATGGTGTTGGAAAGGGAATGTGGTTAGGGGAGAGAGGGATCCAGGGGGAGTTGAGAGCAAAATAGCAGTAGATACGGCCAAGATACATTGCAGTCAAGTGTGGCAGTCTGAATAAAAATGGCCTCTATAGACTCATATACTTGCATGTTTAGTCACTAGGGAGTAAAATTGAAAGTATCAGAAGAGGTGTAGTCTTGTTGGAGGAAGTGTGTCACTGGGGGTGGAGGTAAGATTTAAGGGTTCAAAAGCTAATTCCTTCGACTCTCCCTCTTTGCTTGTTGATCAGAATGTAAAACTCTCAACAACTGCACTAGAGTCTGCCTACATGCTGCCATGTTCCCTGTCATGCTGATGATGGATTAAGCCTCTGAAACTATAAGCTATCTCCAAGTAAAAGCTTTTCTAAGAGTTGCAATGGTCAAAGTGTCTCTTCCCAGCAGTAAAACAATGTCTAAGTTGACTAAGACAAGTATGTAATTTTCAAAGAAAAAAATGAGATGATGCTTCCTCAACTCTGTATGTGTAAACTTTTAATTAGTTCAATAATTAGTTTTCTCTCTGAAAGTCACACGTGCATGAAAATTCACTAACTGGAACCTAATTTATGTATAGGGCCATACACAAAATAAAGGATTTTCAAATATTTTCACATCTTCAATTGTTCTAGAAATAGTCTGCAAAGTGCTGAAGCAGAGAACAAAATTTAAGCAATCAGGTCACTGCATGAATGGTCTTCTAAAGGTCTATTAGTGGAGTTTATATTTTTATGGTTGTGTGTATCTAGTGTAAACCGATGATTTGATAGTGGCTGTGTCATGCTTGTGTTGGGGTTAGAAGTTATCACTGGGAACCTGAAGTTTCTTTTCATACAACCAAAGACAATGGTGTTTTTAGTTCATCTGTTCTTCATGAAATCAAAGACAAGATCTATAAGGTAAGACTTCATATCTTGAAACATTCATATGGTATTTTGCAGATTCTATATTTAAAAAATGCAAGGCTTTTCTGTCTTTCATTGTTGACCTATGAAGCAGATTTTGTCCTAATCATGTGACTGATACCACACATCATTTGCGGTGATTGGAAATTGGAAAGTGCTTCTCTAGTTCCTGATTCTCCCTAGAGAGTTGCATGTTTTGTGGCTATCCCAGTGTTGAGGACCACTCTGCATGGGTGGGGAAGTATTAATTCCCCACCTGTCACGGTCCCAGGTACTCATTACAGCCTGTGCTTAGACATTTAGCTCTGGGGTCTGTCTGTGCTCTTTACTTATCTATGAGCTAACAAAACCAGAGATGCATCTATTTAGTTTACAGTTATATTGCAATTGTCCAGTTTTATTAAACCCCTGGAGCTTAATAAATAACCTCAAAACATTTGCTTCATGCATTGGATTATGAAGACCTAATACCGATGGCTAAGACTGATTCAATGTAATTCACTTCTAAAAACCAGAGACCTAAGCACCATCCCACCACGCTCAATTCCCTCATGCCGCAGACTTCAATTGCACTCTCTCCACGCTGTGCTGCTTCATGAGAAGATAAAGAGAGGCAGCTTTTTCAATAACAAAAATCCAAGCAGCAGGTGCTGTCCAGGAAATGAAAATTACATGGTCCCCAGGGGCTAGAGGTCGTGTTCACTTCATTCATTGCCACATCATCACCATCATTTAGAATGCATACACAATTTTTTGGTGCTCAATAACTAGTGAACAAATGAAGTGCACAATAGGAGACAAGTTGATATCTTTTGATAAAGATGCTTTAATTTTGCAGCAGGCTTAGTGGGAAGGTTTTAACCGCCACAGTAGTCAATATCTTCAAGGTATCTCGGACTGCAGAGATAGCTCCATTAGTCAAGTGTTTGCCATGAAAGACTTGAGTCTGATGGTCAGAGAACATAATTGTAAAAGGCCAGATATGGTAGTTCTGATCTTGTTGTCTTAGTGCTAGGGAAGTTGGACAGATTCAAGGAGCTCCTTGTCCAGCCAGCCACCTTTCACAATTCTCCCTAGAGCTATGATTATTTGTATGTAGCACCTTGACATGGGAGACAGCATTCAGGAGACCAGGGGAACTAGAAATCTGAGGGAATGGGAGGACTGTGATGGCAGAGAACAAGGAAAGAGGTGTGTGTGTGTGTGTGTGTGTGTGTGTGTGTGTGTGTGTGTGTGTGCTTGCGTGTGAGTACCTGCCTGCCTTCCTGCCTGTCTGTCTGCCTGCCTGCCTGCCTGTCTGTCTCTTTGCCTTCCTGCCTCTCTTTGAGTCTCAATGTCTTGAGATTTTCTAATGTGTGTGGGGGGGCAAAACATCAGCTGTACTCTACCTGCTTAAAGTCTGAGCTGAGCATGAGTATTAAGTTGACACAGGTAATGGTAAATGAGTGAGATGAAGAAATATGAATTTCACATGACATTGGACCTGCCATAAGGAAGGAGAAACATATTCTTGTGGTAGATTCAGCCAAGAGATGCAGTACAGAGAAGTAAATTGTGTGAGGAGGACTAGAGAATAGAGGGGTGTTTTAGGCAGGTTTGGCTCTATAGAACTTTCCATGCTGAAACCCTTAGACACAGAATGTTCCTATGTAAGTGGTCTGCGGAAGTTGTCCTTCACACTAGAGTGTGTTTTTTCCTATTTTTGGAAGAAAACCAAGGTTAAAATGTCCTGCTTTTATTGACTGGTTTTGAGATGCCTTTATGACAGTGTCCCCTGGGTCAAAGTGGTGTTTTCTATAACTTCAGTAGTGTCATTCAAGTGTTGAATCAGAACATTGCAGTGTTCTGGGGTTTCTTGACCAGCATTTCTTCTCATATAACCCTTGCAATTTAGCAAACAAAACATAATAAAACAAAACAAAACAAACAAAACCTCCCAAACCCATGCCTTTTCTAGCTTTCAGGGTTCTCCAACCAGCACGATAAGTTGTAAGGAACTAAAATTCCCATATGAATTTTGGGAAGCAGAGTGGCTTTCTTCAGATTCAGTTAGGGCAGGTGTGATTTTTCAGTCCCTAATGAGATGTGGAAGCTACAAGGGCTGTGTCCTGGAGAAAAGTGTCTGACTGTTTCAAATGTGCCACCCTTGGTTCCCAAAATGGGTTGACTTAAAATCTCAACAAGTCAAGCAAGCTGCTTGCCAACTAACTCTTCTGAGCAAAAGCAATTCAGGTGAAATTCAGTTCAAATGCTAGTGCTAATTAATGATCATGGAGTTTACCCAGGCCTAGCCTGCCATTGTTAGAAGTATCTCATGTGTTCAGTAATTACCCAAGGACCATAATGCCATGGCACACTGTGAGGGCAAATTTATATGGGCAGAGCCATACATAATCAATCTCTCAAGAGCATGAAGGAGGGCGGCTTTCACAGCAGTAGTAAAAGCAGACACTTCTAAGAGGGAGGAAGGGTACGCTCAGCTGATTCCTTTCAAATTACCTTAGTCAAATATAGTCAGTTGATCCAGAGAAAGACTGAGTCCATTCCTACCTTATGGAGGAATCTGGCTTTGAGAGAGTCAAGAAATGTGGTGAGAAAACATTGTGGCAAGGGCAGTAAACTTGCCGCTGACCTGGGTAGGAAGGACAAATAGCTTTGTGACTGACTCTACTGTCCTTTGTCCTGCTGGCACACAGCAGGGCAAGTGTTGTCACGTTTACGAGGATTTCACCTATGCTACTGATCCCAATGAATTATTCACAGTTTACTGGAGCACAGTGAATATTGAGGATATAAGGATATTGAAGATTTGTTACCTTTTTTTTTTAATTGTATTAACTTATTTTGTGTATGTACATGCATGAGCACAAGCACACAGGCCAGAAGACAACTTTTGGAGTTGAGTTTCTTCTACCATGTGGGACCTAGGAATTGAACACAGGTTAGCAGGCTTGGCAGCAAATGTCTCTTCCAGCTATGCTATCTCTCTCGCCCAGATATGGATTTATGTAAGAGTATAGATGACCTGCAATGTCTAGGAAAAGGAGGAAGAGGAGGGTCACCACAGTGGCCAGACTTTGCCAGCAGCAATGAGAGAACACTTTTGCCAGTGGACGTGAAGCTATTGAATTCAGTCAATTTAGTTTTGCCTCACAGTTCTTTGTGACTCAATGTCAAATTCTAAAACTTCATTAGAGTAGATGTATATGTCTTTGCCTTTCTCCTTGAGTTGGAAATCTGGAGAATATATGAAACCCTGTTTAAAAAAAAAAGAAAAAAACAAACAAACACTTGGGAATGAGACTGAGGGGAGAGCTTCATCAACAAAGTGCTTGGCCATGAACATGAACTTGAGTTTAGCCAAGTATTCCATTTCTTTCAAGGGAGGTGGATGCCAGATAATTCCTGTACCTCGCTGGTCAGCCAACCTAGCCCACGTGGTGAGTTTCAGGCCAGGAAGAGATTCTGTCTTAAAATAAAAGGTGGTCAGCACCTGTGGAACAATATCCAAGGATATATTCTGATATCCACTCAGACTCATATCACACACACACACACACACACACACACACACACACACACACACACACACGGCATTAGAATGGAATTCTGTGTATAGAGTTGCTGTAGCGAAAGTTTTTTTCCATGTTCAGGTCACAGGGGAAATGCCACTGGTTAGTAGGAACTGCCATGAGTACATGTCTTTAAAGCTTTCAAGTAGTAATGGGGGAACCAAAGTTGGAACCTTTGGTATCAGCAGTCCAAGTGCTGACCCTACTGTTCTGTAAATCCATTCTCTAAAGATTCCTAGACTAAGTTCCTTCCGGACATTTGCATCAGTTCAGAGGCTTCTATTCAGACATCCTTTCTCCTTTCATTTAAACATGTTTATATCTTACTGCTTCTTTCTTGAACTGTTTAGAACCTTCCAGGTTACCCACTGCATGGCTTCTCCTTACTTTCTTCACCTCACTCTTTAGTCTTCCAATATATTTTACCCAACCTCTCCACTTTTCATCAGTGCCTTTTTGGAGCTACCTCTCCATAAAGTCATAGTAAGTACTGTTCTAAGTCATTATTAACAAGTAAAGGTGTTGTCGGCCTTCTAAATGGTAGACCAGTAGTTCATTAGAAAATGCCCTATGCTAAGCCAAATGATGGAAGTAGGGCTAGCTGTGCTGAAGGCATCTCCCAGTGTGATAAACCAGCCCTCCCAGCAGCTGTGCAGTGAAGGAATTATAAATTCTTGCTGAAGTACATGAACAAAACATTCTGCTTTCTTCTTAGAACTGCGTGTCTACAAAGCAGAAACCAGAAACAAAATGCTTTTAAGCATTCTTCATTTCCTTTTAAGTTAGTGCTGCAGGAAGCTTTTGTAAACTACTAGAACACAAGTTTTAAAGCTTTCCCATGTGCCTGGGTTCCTTTACAGCAGAAAAATCCTCAAAACATTTTAGAGGAACAAAAGCAAATTGTCTGTAGAAGAAAAAAAGATTGAAAAAAAAAACCCTAAAGAAATCAGGTTTGAAGGGTAGGGAGAAGCTAACAGCGGAAGAAATAGGAAGATTGAAGTTGGAAAGCAGCACAAAAATAGATCTGAATGAGCAGAAAGCAGAAAGAAGTCAAGCATTAAAGCATTGTCTTGTTAGAGCTGGAAGGAAGGGCAAGTCTGGACATCATAGAGAAGAGAGGACAAGGAGGTGGCAGTCAGAGGGCCAGCAGGGAAGGCTATATGACCCTGTTAACAAAAGTGTTGAATTTTTGTTTCTTAGAAACATTTTAACTATAGGAAGCCATTCTTAAGGTTTGACTGGGATCATCTGGTAGCATCCTTTCACATGTCTGTTGAAAACTGGAGCCCGCACTTGACTTATAACCCCTCATGAATCCTGGTACACTCAACAGTAAATGTGGGTCTGAATACTAACCAGAAGACCAACACATGAAGCATTGTGGTGATTTAAGACCAGTGTTTGGGGTTATTTGGCTCAGCTCTCCTGTTGGGGTATAGTAGTAGCACCTAGACTAGACCAGTTCTCTGTTATCCTAAAGAGTTGTTTTGGTTTTGCAGTACTGGGCGTAGTGTAGCAGTGACACACATTTGTGAGGCAAGTGCTCAACTACAGAGCTAAATGTTTGACCTAGGCCATTCCTCATCAGGTCTCACCCCTAGCAAGATGCTTAGCATTTTAAGGCCCTGGTAGCATGTACCAATTGTGGCCTCTAATTATGGTGAAAAAAGAAAATATCACTCTCAGTCCTAAGCATCATTTTAGGGGACTCTATCTATTTAGCTGGGATCAGTGATCTCAAAATTAAATATTTCTATAGCTGTGGTTACAAAGCTAATGTCAAGGACAGAACCCTTACTTACATGTGGGTAAGAACAGCAATGACAGCTGCCTTCTTAGCATTTATTACAGGCTTAGCTTCACATGTGTTCCTTCCTCTGATCCCTCATAAAGTAAGTGTCAGTTGCTGCTGTGAGATTTATTTGGTGGTAAGACTTAAATGTGTCCAAAGGTGACTCAAGTTTGTCTCCAGTAATCCTGAAAATCAGATGCCTCCAAGCTCTTGACTTTCAAGGGCTATCTGCTCCTTTTCCCAAATTACTTAATTCAGAGAAACTGAAATTTCTCATTGCTGACTACAGCATTAAACAGTAATAGCTATATAGAATACCCACCAAATTTAGAGAATACTACTTGGGATATTTAGATTTGTAGTTTATGGATGCTTGGTCCCTATTCACTTTAGTGGTGGGTGGGCAGATGTAAGAGAGTTGGATAATAATGATACCAGGAAACCAAAGCAGCTCTATGGGAGGCTTCTGTGGGTTGTTAGTCAGAAAAAGGAGAGATGATTCAGAGAGAAATTCTGGGATCAAAGTAACATGCAGTGTTTTGGGAGTAAGCTGTGATCCATAAATCACCAGAAAGTATTGGGAATCCAGAAACTGAATTGCATCTTTATGGTCAACTACTTAGGACAGCAGAGACATTCTATACAATGTTCTAACAATGTTCTATAGAACTGGAGAGATGATAGCACTTGTTGCTCTTGCAGAGGACACAGGTTAAATTCCCATCACCAACCTGATGGTTTACAACTATCTGGAACTCCAGTTCCAGAGGATCCGGTGACCTCTTTTGACTTCCATAGGCATCAAGCATACATCTGTTATACATACATACACACACACACATACATACACACATACAAACATACAGACATACATACATACAGACAGACAAAACATCCTCACATAAAAGAAAGTACGTAAATTTAATAAAATATTAAACCATTTTCCACTTCAAATGAGTATGGAGGCCTCTCTGTTCTGACAGATGGAGAGCTAAGACCCCTGTAATACAGGATTTCACTGAGTGATGAACCACACTAAAGGATGACTAGGCACATATCCTCATTTAAGGGCTTTTTCAGCATCAGCACTACGGACATTTGAGATCAGATGATTCTCTGTTGCATGGGCTATCTGTTGTATTGCAGTTTTCTGGGACTGATATAGAACCTCAGAAAGGAGGGAGGAGGCTCATGAGACTCAGGAAGTATATATCACATATTTGGGAAACCTGAAACATACAAGATTCATGAGGGCCCCCTCCCCCCGACTATAGAAGCAGAAGTGCTGGGGAGGAAACTAACCAGCAAGGACTGCAGGGAAGAACTCTAAATTGTAGGGTTTGAAGGTCCTACGGAGAGCTCCAGGGATGCAGCCTTCATGAATCGTTCCCCCCATGCTGTGGTGAGTTTTACAAGGATGAACCTGCATATGAGTTGTTCTTGCTCCTGCAAGCAGCCATTACCCATACTCCTGTAAGTAACCCTAGTGAACTTGTTGGTTCACCTAATTGCCATTTGCTTGAATCATTATTTTGATTTGTTGTTGGTTCCCTATCTGGGGTGAATAGACATTTGTGCAGCATCTCTCCTGGAAAAGTATCACGTAGCACTGCCCTGTATATTGTAACATAGTTAACAGCATCTCTGGCCTCTACTCACCAGATGCCTTTCTCATCCCTCTGCCCCGAAAACCAACAATATATTATGAAATTGACAAATATCCTTTAGAGGTCAAAGGATAAGAACCTGGCTGAGAACTGCTGGCAGAGTTTTGAGCCAAATGTTGGGTATCAGAAAAGGTCAGTATTAATGAAAACCACTGGCATTTCATATGTGTTTGATGGTTAAATGATTCTGATTAAGGTGGTGGAGAAAAATTTGAGAAAATTATCCTAAAATGTCATAGATTTAACATAAAGTGTTCCTTACAGACTCATGCATTTAAATACTTGGTCACCCATGGATGTTACTGTTTAGGAAAGTTTTGGACCCTTAAGGAGGAGGAGCTCAGCTGAGAGAAATGGGTTTCTTGATGGGAAGAGAATGGGCTTTTTAAGATATAGTCCAACTCTACTTCTGGTATGGGTTCTCTGTTTCCCAGTACATGAGGAGATGAAAAAGCCATTCCCAGAGCTCCCATTGTCATTCAAAACTCCTCCCAATGCTATGCCCTGCACACTCTGATGGACTGAACCCCCTCAAACTGTGAGCCAGAATAACATTTTTCCCCCTTCAGTTGTTCTGGTCAGATGTTCTCCAATAGCAACAGAAAAAGTAGCTAACATAGGAGGCAATGTTTGAATTTCAAGATGAGGAAATGAGAATTAAGGCATCCTATGTGAAGGGGTAGGGTTGTTGACAGAGTAGAAGGGTAGCAGTCTCAGAGGACATAGGCTATCTTACACTCTTACCATTCACAGACCATTGGGGGACACTTTGAATTGAGGTGCAAAACGGAAAGATGTTTTAAATCTACATTTTAAAGGTTTTTCTATTGCCTATATTTAATATTACAAAGGCAAAATAAAATAAGCAAAACCAATGCTATTTGCATTCACCTTGGACTAAGGAGTTTTAGCACTAGGGCAAGATGAGTTTCTTACCCCTTAATTTTTTGTTAATCATTCTCATCATAAAAGGGACAAGGGAGATGGCTCAATACATATAGTACTTAATGCACAATCATGGAAACATGAGTTTTTACCCCTAGCATCTCTTATTCATCTATTTTTATTTGTTCACACCCTACATCTGTCTGAACTTTGGTTTTATATCAAGAAACAGTGACTGGGTATGAGAAAACAGACTCTGGATTTTGAACAAAATATGGTCTGATTGTGGAGGAATGTCACCAGTTAGTAGATTCCCAGAAATTCCTTCACACTCAGATCATACAGCATGATTCAAGTATGTCTCTAGCTAAGGAAACAACTGATACAACACATGAAAATTCAAATAAATGGTAGAATCTGTATGGTTGGCTGGTTGTAGAGTTGCCAGGATACTTGTACATCCTTCTTCGATTTTGAGACTCTTCTTGATAATAATGGGATTAACATAATAGACTACAAAGACATGGAAATCACCACCACTTCTCTGTCCTGCCTAGTCTATGCATAGAGAAATGCTGAGTAAAAAACCCATTAAATTGTTATATATTAGGTTGGTTTAAGTGCAAAGGAAGGAGCTAATTACAAGTATCTCAAGAGTAATAAATAATACATGAAGACCAGTGGTCTTTGGATGCACATGGCATGGAATGGTCTACTTATACCTATGAAGTATTAAAAAGCCGACCAAATCTCCCTAAATAATAGACCTTTGGAGGGATTATCCAGTATATAAATTATGTCATTAGTTCTGTCCAACAGGAGCAGTGTTTAGGCATGGTTTTATGTCAGATCATTGTAATCAGCTACGATAGAAGGGCTTGCTCAAGCAAATAAGGATGAGCAGTATGAATACAACTATCTTCAAGGACAGAGACTTGACTAAAAAAACATGTGAAAAACTGATATAGGACAAACCAAACTCCTAAATTCACAACAGTCATAGTTCCACATCTCTAGCTCAAAATACTGGAAACATTTCCATCAGAAGTGTGCTCAGTTAAATATTATGGAAAATGACCCAAAACCAGTAAAACATTTTGAAACAAGAATCTTTGTCACCAATAGAAGTTTAAACATAAAACAACTATGACTGTTGAAAGCCAGAATATGAAGACTGTAGAGTTCTAAAGAAGAGATTCTTAAAATACATTTATAATAACCAGAGACCGAAAGGAAATTGTGGAATGTGTGAGATACACTCAGTGCACTATGGAAACGGGAAACTGGATTTATTCAGAGCAAAAGTGCCTTTTCTGTGATGACTGAAATACGATCACCAAAATTTAATAGATAAGCTTAAGAGCAGACAAAAGAAGTGTCTGAGAAGAAAGTCAGTCTGAAACTGACTGAGCCTCTAATGCAGTGGAAAAAGAGATGGAAAATGAGAAGAATGGACTATATGACAGAGAAGACAATCACACACTAGCCTTAGCACACATCCCAAAGGTGGATAAAAGGAGACAGGGTGTAGGCAATGGTGGAAGCAGTAAGGCTAGAGGAGAAGGAAGATGGGAAGCCTGGAGAGAGAACCCTGCCAGGACTCACTGACCTCAGAAAGACTTGCATGGTCCTAACCCTTGGCTGGCCAGCCTTAATTTGTGGCTTTAAAAGTTCTCTGGGATCAGAAGGACTTTGCATTTATCATGTGTATAAGTAACCTGACACCTTTAGCAGGTTACTGGAGCTTGATAAAGAATGTGAGGGAAACAACAAAATGGAAGGCCAAAGGAAGAGAAGGCACCAGAGAGAGGGTGTGGGGTGATAATAAGGAGAAAGTTAGACTGAAAGGGAGAAAGATGAGAGTCAGGGGTGCCAATTGGTCAGTAGCAAGTGGTAAAGAGTGTTAGCATTCTGTCTAAACTCCAACCCATAGTTACCTGGCAACAACCAGGTATGCTCCTTCCCAGTTACTTGGTAACAGCCAGGTAGGCCTGACCCACTATAAAAGGGGATGCTTGCTCCCTCCTTGCTCTCTTGTTCTCTTACCCTCTTGCTCTCTCTCTCTTCCCCATTCCATTCCCCCCTCTCTCTCCATGTGCTCATGGCTGTCCTTTATTCACCCCTTCTACTTCTCTCTCTTTCTGCCTTTCTTTGCCTCTACTACTCTTGTAACTCCTCTCCCCATGCCCTGAATAAACCCTATTCTGTCCTATACCATCATGTGGCTGGTTCCTCCGGGGGAAAGGATGCCTTTGCATGGGCCCGCCGAGGCACCCCCTCTTTCTCATACCTCACCACACCCCCATAGAACATATCTTATATCTTTTTATAAACACATAAAGGAGTCCTTGAAAATATATACCTAAGTGCATGTAAATGTGTACATAGGTTCACACACATATATGTGTAAGGACATCTTTACTTATACACATCCATACATGTACACTGTATTACATAATCAAACTCACTATTTTACATATAACCTATTAATTGTTACATAAAGGTCGGAAAGCAATTTCCAAAGTTGGAAAGGGTATGTGTGCAGCACCTTTTCAAGGTTCAGTCATGATGAGTAACCAGTTGAATCAAAGTAATTTGAAAACTTAAGTACTTAATGCTCACCTGGAATTGACATTAGCCCGACTGCTGAATGCATCATGTAGATTTGTGTGAGTGAAGTATTTTAACTTTTATTTAAAATTTAACCAACTTGTATCTGCATGCCATTTAAAAGCTGACTGACATATTCTACCCTAGAGATTAACTTTTTAACATCAGTTGATGTGATAAATGCTCATGTTCAATTTATATAATAATTTTGTTTTTTAAATGAGAAATAAGAACTATAAAAATCTTGAGAAATGTTTGTGAAGGAATTTAAGTGGTTTTTTTTTTGTTGTTGGAAATACTTTATTCTTTCAAAAATATATGATAGACTTCATAGACGTCTTTGAGAAATAAGTTTCCATTGGTTGAAGATCTTTGTGCTCTCTAACTGACATTCTCAGGCATTATATCCTTTACTCCACATCTCTCCATCTTAGAGGAAGAAAAGTTCAAGAAGAATTTGTCTAAGGTCACTTTAGCCAAAAGAATAGTTGACATGGTTCTGGCTGTGTCTAAATCTATAGTGAAGCTTTCTTGGATGTGCCAGATGTGTAAATAATGACACAAGACTTCTATTATAGTTCAAAGCTTAAGCGTTTTTCTTGGACCATCTCTCAGCTAGCTCATCTGCCTAGCCTACACCCTACACATGGCTATTCTTTACCTTTTTGCTCCTGTTCCTATCCATCTGTTTTCCTCCTTGTTGCTCCTGAGTCTCCCATGTCAGTCCTCTGCCTGGAAGTTCCTTCCCCTACTTCCTGCCTAAGCTATTGGCCCTCTGTAGCTGCCCATGGCCACACAAACTGGGTTACTGAGTGGGAGGCTAGAGCTGTAAGGGAGAAAATGGCGAGAGAAGAAATGAGACCAAGACAGATTTCTGATCAAGGCCCAATGTTTACTAAGAGTCTGTGCTTATAAAGGGAGAAAGCCCATCCCCTGGCACACCAAGCTTCTTGATGCTTTGTTGCCAAGTTGTTAACACTTAGTCTGCTAGAGCTGTTACCATTAGGTTGCCAATTCCACAGGTTGTCAGCTATCTCAGGAATATTTCAGGAAGACAGGTTCAGCCTCTCAGCCGGTAGTGGCGTCTTGGAGAAGAGCAGAGCAGTGCAGGTAACAAAGCAATAGAACTGAAGACTCCACCCCAGGTGGTCTCATTCACAGTGGCAGCACAGGTCTGAACCAGCCTGCTCAAGGCTGGGGGAGGCTACAATTCCTCCCTAAATATATAATAAAAATTAGCTGGACTGGGACATAACATTTATTTATGCTCCATGGTCCTGCCTGGGAATTATGGTGGCTGGCGACCATGCCTGGCTTGGGACTTAGATTTTCTATGAACTATTCTTATCTGTTATGAAAGCATATGCCCCTTGCTTGTGTTTATTTTGCACAAACATTTTTCAAAATGAATATGGATAGAGAAAAAGTTATTCTACTGACAACTGACTTAAGTTTGGTCCTGTGGAGCCTTGTTGCTCCAGTGAAGGGGGATGCTAAAGGGGTGAGGGAGAAGTGGGTGAGTGGGTTGAGCAGTACTCTCTTAGAGGCAAAGGGGAGAAGAGATGGGATGGGGGTTTGTGGAGGGGAGATTGGAAAGAGAAGAGAACATTTGACCTATAAATAAAAAGATTTAATAGGAATCGACATTGTGTTCCACTCACCAGTGATCAGGAACAATTTTCCATTGCTGGTGGGACAGCAAGCTGGTACAAACACTCTGAAAATCGGTTTGGCGGTTCCTCAGAAAATTAGACATAGTATTACTGGAAGAACCAGCAATATCTCTCCTGGGCATATACCCAGAAGATGTTCCAATGTGTAATAAGGACACGTGCTCCACTATGTTCATAGCAGCCTTATTTATAATAGCCAGAAGCTGGAAAGAACGCAGATGTCCCTCAACAGAAGAATGGATACAGAAAATGTGGTACATTTACAAAATGGAGTACTACTCAGCTATAAAACACAATGAATTTATGAAATTCTTAGGCAAATGGACGGATCTGGAGGATATCATTCTGAGTGAGGTAACCCAATCACAAAAGAACACACATGATATGCACTCACTGATAAGTGGATATTCTAAGCCCAGAAACTTAGAACACCCAAGATACAATTTGCAAAACACACGAAATTCAAGAAGAAGGAAGGTCAAAATGTGGATACTTTACTCCATCTTAGAATGGGGAACAAAATACCCATGGAAGGAGTTACAGAGACAATATTTCGAGCAGAGACTGAAGAAATGACCATCCAGAGACTGCTCCACTTGAGGATCAACCCCATAAACAACCACCAAAAACAGACACTAGGCAGATGCCAACAAGATCCTGCTGACAGGAGCCTGATATAGTTGTCTCCTGCGAGGCTCTGCCAGTGCCTGCAAATACAGAAGTGGATGCTCACAGTCATCCATTGAATGGAGCACAGGATCCCCAATGAAGGAGCCAGAGAAAGTACCCAGGGAGCTGAAGGGGACTGAAGCCCCGTAGAAGGAACATCAATATGAACTAACCAGTACCCCCAGAGCTCCTTGGAACTATACCACCAATCAAAGAAAACACATGGTAGAACTTGTGGTTCTAGCTATATATGTAGCAGAGGATGGCCTAGTTGTCATCAATGGGAGGAGAGGCACTTGGTCCTGTGGAGGCTCTATGCTCCAGTATAGGGGAATGCCAGGACCAGGAATGGGAGTTGGTGGGTTGGGGAGCAGAGGGAAGGGGGAGGGGATAGGGGATTTTTGGAGGGGAAACTAGGAAAGGGGATAACATTTGAGATGCAAATAAAGAAAATATCTAATAAAAAAATGAAAAAAATTTAATAGAAAAATCATGTCATGTTTTACAGAAAACTTGTAATTAAAAAAATTAAATGAATAACCAATAGTCTTCTAACAAAGAATATACTGGGCCAACATTTCTTCAACAGCTCATTGTACAAATTTTTTTATAAGTATTAATAAAAGTTTTACACAAATTCTTTAAGAAAATAGCAAAAGTGTGGACACTTTGCCCCTTCTTAGAATTGGGAACAAAACACCCATGGAAGGAGTTACAAAGACAAAGTTTGGAGCTGAGACAAAAGGATGGACCATCTAGAGACTACCATATCCGGGGATCCATCCCATAGTCAGCCGCCAAACGCAGGCACCATTGCATACACTAGCAAGATTTTGCTGAAAGGACCCTGATATAGCCCTCTCTTGTGACACTATGCCAGGATCTAGCAAACACAGAAGTGGATGCTCACAGTTAGCTATTGGATGGATCACAGGGCCCCCAATGGAGGAGCTAGAGAAAGTATCCAAGGAGCTAAAGGGATCTGCAACCCTAGAGGTGGAACAACATGAACTAACCAGTACCCCCTGGAGCTCTTGTCTCTAGCTGCATATGTATCAGAAGATGGCTAGCCGGCCATCACTGGAAAGAGAGGCCCATTGGTCGTGCCAACTTTATATGCCTCAGTACAGGGGAACGCCAGGGCCAAGAAGTGGGAGTGGGTGGGTAGGGGAGTGGGGGGGAGGGTATGGGGGACTTCTGGGATAGCAATGGAAATGTAAATGAGGAAAATACCTAATAAAAAATAAAAAAAAGAAAATAGCAAAAGGGGGGTTCTCAACTATTTTTACTCCCTTGGCATAAATCTAATAACCAAACCAAAGATGACCCTAACCTAGGTATCTAATCATGCTATATATAAGCAGCAATATAATGTATTTTATGTAAAGTTAAAAAGCCTGAAATAATAGTCACATAAGATAAAATTAATAATGTTAAGGTTGGTAGCATTTAGTAATTCACGTAAGAAAGTACAACCTCTATTAGTTGCTAATATTTTCATTACCCCAAAGAATACCAGTTGCTTGTTTTTTTGTTTGTTTGTTTGTTTGTTTGTTCTGCTTGGCCCCTGCAGCCATTACTTCATCTCTTTCTCCATGGATTTACTTATTCTAGATATTTCACATAGGTAAAATAACAAAATACAGGACTTCTTGTGCAGATTGACTCTAGGTTGTTCTTTTTTACCTATAATTTATTGTACCTGAGGTCAGGGGGGGGATTATGTATCTTCAAGTGTCACACCAATAGTTTAACCCCAAAATTAGGAGTCCTAACACAAGCTTGTCTGAGAATTGAAAGCAGCACTCTTTGCCCTGGTTGGAGAACAAGATAATTATTGGTGATCCTGGGATAATGAGACTGGATCCTTCATCAGATCATTCCTAGAATTGATCTCAAGAGACCACACAGTGATACAGAGAGATCCACCATACAGATGAGTTGTGCTCAGAGGCAGTAGGAATCTTGACAGCATGATGTAGAGTATACCTTCAGAGAAACTGGCCCAGGCTTCACATTCAACACTGCCTAGCTGCTCTGCTCACCTACATACCTAATATCTGAGATAGAATGACCAATCTGAAATAGTATCATGCCAAATATTCTTATTGTTCTAAAAATTGTGGACCCTTTCAGACAGAAAGATGCCATTAACAGAATTAAGTAAATACAGCAATTTAGAACAGACATGTCTGTCTTCAGGCTGACAGTAACAGAGGAATATTTCCATTTGTGGAATATTTTGACCATTTTTATAAAGGAAAATGATGCAAGCAATGAGATAACACTCACTTAGTGCTTCTCTGAGCTACTGTGCTGAACACTTAGAGGAGTTCATAACTGTGTCTTATAACTTGTAAGAGAGAAGCTGCTAAAATCTTCCTTAATTTCAGAAAATAGAGATTCAGAGAGATTAAGGGTTTTTTTTTTTTTTTTTGAGACAGCTGTCAAGTGGGGGAACAGGCATTTCATCTATTATTCATTCTGGTTTGTAATATGAACATTTAATCACTATGTATTCAGATGTATTAATGAGCAAAATGATTGTCAAAAATGCACCCATGTAGTATAAATGGAGCTGGTGGTAGAGCTATTCATTGGTATAACTTAGCAGAGAAGTTTTGTTAGTTCAGTTTGACAGAAACTTTAGGAAAGTCACATAAGTGCTCAGCTCTCTAGAATTCAAAATCTGAAGACAGTCAGACAACCAAATACGACACACAAGAAGATTCTGGGTATCTTTAAATGGGCCTACATATTTCAGTTCAATGTAATGGGAGTCTTAACCCATAACTCAGGAACTGGAGGATCAGTTTCAGCTCTCACCATTGTATTATAGCACTCTTTAAGAGATGAAATTGAACCATGAGCCAACATTTTGCTCTTCGAAAGGCCTTCAAGGGAAATAAAGATGCTACACGTTTGTTACTTGTTCAAGCATTTCTAGCCCACGGAGAAAGGTTAAGTATGAAGGCTATTTGTAGCCCCATGATTGGCTGTCAAGCATCTGTTACTAGCTATTCCATTGAGTTGAACAGAGTTCTGGAGGAAATATGTAGAACTTTTCAGGAGGACACTCTAGTGCACTGGCATTTCCCATGTGTACTGGCTATTTTTGTGTCAACTTGACACAGCTGGAGTTATCACAGAGAAAGGAGCTTCAGTTGAGGAAATGCCTCCATGAGATCCAACTGTAAGGCATTTTCTCAATTAGTGATCAAGGGGGAAAGGCCCCTTGTGGGTGGGACCATCCCTGGGCTAGTAGTCTTGGGTTCTATAAGAGAGTAGGCTGAGCAAGCCAGGGAAGGCAAGCCAGTAAAGAACATCCCACCATGGCCTCTGCATCAGCTCCTGCTCCCTGACCTGTCTGAGCTCCAGTCCTGACTTCCTTTGGTGATGAACAGCAGCATGGAAGTGTAAGCCGAATAAACCCTTTCCTCCTCAACTTGCTTCTTGGTCATGATGTTTGTGCAGGAATAGAAACCCTGACTAAGACACCATGGTTAACAAGTCATTCATTGGGCGGAAAGGAGCTAATAGAAAGCACAGAAACAGTGTAAAGCCTGCAAATGCAGGAAGTCAACATCAAGTGTGAAAGACAGAGCAATTCAAGAGACTTTACAGAGAAATCAGAACCCTTGAGGTCAGCCAAGGTTTCCTGGGACCTTGTGCTGAGTGCTAGGTGACTTAATGTGACTCACAGTGGGGAAGTCAAATGAGTGAATGGGCAGAACAGCCCTATGATTCGGTATTGCTGCAGCCCATGACTTAATCTTGCCAGAAAGAACTCGTTCACAGTAACCTTAGCTCCTAGAGCACATAACAATGTAAAGAGGATTGGACTGGGAGTGGAAGTATTTCAGGAACCTTTTGAATATGGCCACCCACATATATCCATCTCATCACATCTCAACAAATTGTGAAAATAAGGAATAAAAACTCACCATTTGCTTCCTGACAGAAAACCAGACCATTTCTAATAAAAAAAAAAAAATGAAGCAAGAGCCACAGGTAATCATTCCTGTTGAAGTGGTAACACATAAAAGAGGAGTGACAAGGAGCAGAAAGGGGATTGCCTTTGGAAGATGGTAACTCTACCTGGAGCTGGTGATATGTAGGTTACTGAGCTTGCAGAGTTCTAAGTAGCTGTAAGTCTGACGCTCATCAATAGAAGGCCCCCAGGGGCTCAACAATGAAAGTGAGGGCATCATCTTGAGTGAAGTAACACAATCACAAAAGAACTCACACAATATGTATTCATTGATAAGTGGATATTAGCCCAAAACTTAGGATACCCAAGATATAAGATACAATTTGATAAACGCATGAAACTCAAGAAGAATGAAGACCAAAGTGTGGACACTGTGCACCTTCTTAGAATTGGGAACAAAACACCCAGGGAAGGAGTTACAGAGACAAAGTTCGTAGCTGTGATGAAAGGATGGACCATTTAGAGACTGCTGTATCCAGGGATCCGTCCCATAATCAGCTTCTAAACGCTGACACCATTGCATACACTAGCAAGATTTTGCTGAAAGGACCCAAATATAGCTGTCTCTTGTGAGACAATGCCGGGGCCTAGCAAACACAGGAGTGGATGTTCACAGTCAGCTATTGGATGTATCACAGGGCTCCCAATGGAGAAGCTAGAGAAAGTACCCAAGGAGCTAAAGGGATCTGCAACCCTATTGTTGGAACAACATGATGTACTAACCAGAACCCTGGAGCTCTTGTCTCTAGCTGCATATGTATCGAAAGATGGCCTAGTCGGCCATCAATGGAAAGAGAGGCCCATTGGACTTGCAAACTTTATATGCCCCAATATAGGGGAATGCCAGGGCCAAAAGAATGGGAATGGGTGGGTAGGGAAGTGGGGGGCGCTATGGGGGACTTTTGGGATAGTATTGGAAATGTAATTGAGGAAAATATGTAATAAAAATATTAAAAAAAAAGAAAGTGCTAATTTGTCTTCAGTGGCTGCCCTCACTAGTTATTTGTATACCCTGTGAATCTCAAATAATGTTCTCATATTATAGTGACTATCCAAAGTTCTCAAAATGGCATATAGTATACCTCCATGCTTACTAAATAGCCTGTGATCAACATATTCTTAAATTTGAAATCTTTCCTTCCTAAAATACTTTTCCTGTGACCCATTTTAATACTGTAATTGGAGTTAGCATCATGCACATTTAGATATGAACACTGAAAAGTTGTTCAACAGGACTGTGTTTCATGGTCAGTAGATTTTCTACACAGTCTTGCTTATACTAATAAAATAATAAGTGACAACTGAACATACATAAATGTATGCAGTAGTGGAGTCTATGCTACACATATGAAACTGTGATAAAAGTCAGGGCTCTTTAATGTCCTTAACTGCTCTTCATTTACCCTAAGAAACTTTTATTCAAAATCTGCTTTGTAGCAGGCATCAAGCTACTGTTAGGTATGAAAATGAAACAAACAAACAAACAAACAAACAAACATTCACTTTGTCATCCAGAAGGATACAATGAAGATGTCTGTATCAAAGAGATGTATAAAATGAGGACTGTGTGGTGGAGTAGAAAAACAAAAAAGGCTTTCTGAGACAACTATTTGTCTTGTATTTTATATAACATTAACCCTATAAAAATAAATTTGAATGAGGGAGGAGGGGAGAGTTATAAAGGAACAGGCCACATACCCAGGGGTTCACCTAGAGTGTACATAGCATCTCAGTAAAAGTAAACACTATCATTCCATAGTGAGAGTGTGTGATGGGGGTTCGCTGTCACTCAAAGAGGAACTTGGGAAGAGCAGCTACTAAACAATGGCATAAACAAGAACTCAAGCTTTGGTATGGCAAGTTTCTGGAAACTGGTAACAGTTTGTAAGAGCCGATAGCATGCATTGTACTGGATGCTCAGCAAGGGAGTGATAGAATCTAGTGTTTATGTTAGCAAGATCCTCTAGCAGCTATCAGAAAATAAAGTAGGGATGGTTTGGGAGCCATGGCAGCAAGGAGACCAGTCATATAACCAGAGCAATATTCTGAGCAGGAAATGAAGTTGACCTGAATTCCAGCATTGGCAATGAGGATATTAAGAGAAGCTACTATTACAGGCTAGAGTCAAAGTAGCTTGCTTCCTGGATCTAGAGCAGTATTTTGTTGTTTTGTTGTTGTTGATTTTCCTTGGCTTCACACTAGAATCACCTGAAGAACCCTAAGCAAGGCTAATATTCAAGTTGTGATTTTGACTAATTAGGTCACAATATTCATTTATTTTCTTTTTTTAATGTCTCAGTTGATTCCTATAGGAAGCAAAAGATGAAATTTACTGTTTAGAATAAGAATTAAAATATGGTCTTTGGGTCAGGCGAGTCAACATAATTTGGTGAGTGCAAATTCTCATTCCTATCAGAGAAGCATGTGGGCCTGCCACTACTGAAAGAGTTTAAGTGTTAGAGGACTTTAAGTGCTAAAAAGCTAAAAAACCTAGTACTGCAGGAAACTCGGAGGTGGTCAGTCACTTGCCCAGATGCACCATATCCATTAAAGGCATACTAAGAGTGTGAGGCCCAACAAAGTGCTTTTGAAGACCACAACACAGTTTTCCTGAATCTACACTATATGTTGACTCCCAAGCAAAAATGTGGTTTGATAAAACTGACTTAAAGAGAAAATTATGGCTATAAGGAAAATATCTCCTCCCCAACATAACTACTATAGAAACCAATTGTAACATGCTTAATATGTTTTAAAAGTATTCCAAAAATCACTATCCAACATAGTAGAATCAGTTAAATACTAACAGTTACCTAAGAATTCATCATTTCCTGAAATTAATAGCCGTATAATATATTGTTCATGATCATGTAATTTCAACCCCTTCATCTTACATTTAAGAAAGTGGAGATTCACAAAATGGCTTATCTAAAGCCTTACTTCACATTTATGGACAGTGTCAAGATCATACTGTTAGTTTGTACAAGTTGGTAGCTGTGTCCTTACTCAGTTCATCATCACCTCAGAGGATTAAAATAGACATGTTTGTAATAAGCTCTTGTAATTCTGTTGAACGAGTCAAAAACAGTTTAGGCTTGGGTCTGAAATGTCAACTACAGAGCCCCATGCTGAAGGCTATACTGTGATTAAACAGAGTTCTAAGGAGGGACTTTCGAGGAGGTAATTGGTTCATAAGGCCCTGACCTTGTTAATGGATTGTACCATTGACAGATTCAAAGCTTGGGGGGTGGTAGGAAGTGTCCCAAGTTAGGGTCTTGTGGGATCAGTTCCTTCTTCATTTTCATTGTTTCCTGCCTACAAAATAAGCAAACCTTTGGCTCCGATATTCTCTACATTGGACCAGAAACAATGACGTTTAATGACCCTGGATTGAAAACTCTGAAACCATGAACCAAAGTCAGTCTTTTCTATTTGTAGTTGGTATGGCAGGTCCTTAATCACAGCCACAGAAAACTGAGGAACACATGAAGGGGAAGTCTAAGATCAACAAGGTGTGTGTGTGTGCGTGTGTGTGTGCATGCGGTTTACATCTCTGTGCATATGTCTGTTTACACATTCAGAATGCTTTACCTCAGATTTTATTGCTCTCAGTCTCTCATTGGTTGGAGGTACTGAGGTAGGTTATTGTACTTCTCAGGAGCCAAGAAAAAACCCTGTGTTGAGCTAACTTTCCCTAATGCTATTCTTCCTTGAGGCTGGTTGTACTTTGTTGTATTTGCTGTATTATTCCTTATTTGGGCATGAAACCCAGTTAGAATTAACTTGGGTCTGTTTTCCTTTGCACAGTGCTTTCAACTTAATATATATGGTCAATTTCAAAATTATTATTAATATTCTAGAGTTTCTCTTTTTTAAATTAAATATATAGAAAATAATTTTATGCCAACACATACCTGGTGATAGTCAGGCATACAGACCCTGAATTCAAATCCTAGCTTTGTTACTAACTAGCTTTTTGGCCTTAATTATTCTCAGACTCAGTTTCTTTATTTGTAAAATAAAGAATATATGTACAATTCCTTGAATTTTAAAACCAAAATATCTTAGCATATTTGTCATAGCCTGTTATCTCTCTAAGCAAGAGCTATACATGCTTTGACCAGAAAACTGATGTTATCATTATCTTATTTAGGATAAGACACTTTACCCAGGTCAGCATTTTTGAGTTCAGCAGCCCTTGCCTCTGATTTTGAGTTGACCTGATTCTAGACAACGTTTTGTTATGATGCTTGTAGGATCTTAAAAGTCATGACATCAAAGGTATACAATATGGACTTTGAGTCCTAAGTAGCATGAATGAAGTAAAAACAGGAACTCTTCTAAGTAGATGCAGATAGCACAGCCAAAGAGTGGATGGAGCCTGGGGGCTCTATGAAAGAGTAGGAAGAAGGATTGCAGGTCCCAAAGGGGATAGGAACTCTACAGGAAGACCAACAGAGTGAACTCACCTAGACCATTGGGGCTCTTAGAGACTGGACTACCAACCAAAGAACATACAGTGGCTGGACCTAGGCCTCTGAGCACATAAGTGTAGCTTGGTCTTCATGCAGGTCCTGAACAACTGGAGTGGAAGCTATCCCAAATGCTGTTGCCTGTATGTGGGATATGTTCTTCTAGCTGGGATACCTTGTCTGGACTCAATGGGAGAGGATGTGCCTAACCTAGACTTGATGTACCAGGGCATGGGGATGTTGCGTGTAATTTTAAAAACACACTACCTCCTTGCCTGGCACTGTAGCCTGCTCTCTGACCGCTCCTAGTTCCCCTTGCTCTAACTTGATTGCAACCATCCTCCAACCCAGGAAATCCTGGAGCTGCGCACTTGACTGGCCCCTCTCAGCTAGCTTTGCCAAGCCACCAGCTATAACCCCAGCTTCCCTCTTTCTCTTATTTACCTTAACTCCTCAGAAGAAAACCACTAGACTGCTTTATTATTTTAAAACTTGCCAGATTGCACCATTGCTGGGCTCTTATCAGCTAATCTATTTCAGCCAATTGCTGGTGGCAGTGGCCACCATTTCCAGCCACCCAAGATGGCACCCATGGTTGTAGCGGGCCTCCTGTTCCAAAACTGAAAAGCCTCCTCTTTTCCTGCATCCCTTCTCTTCCTCCTGGGACCTGGAAATTCCAAGTTTTCCCCTTTGCCCAGCAATTGACTCTCTTTATTGACCAAATCAAGAACCAATTAGTGAACCAAATTTTAATATCAGCTCCTCCCCTACAAGGAGATACCCAGGTGAGGTCCCCACCAACAACAGATTCTCCTTCTTAAAGGCTAATACTTCCCATTGCTCTTTCACTGACTTTGTGTAAATTTTGGGTACGTAAGAGGGCATGATATGATGAAAATAAATAATTTTGGACCATGAAATACTTTATGGGAAAGACCAATTTCAGAAGTTTGGTTAGTGGAGGCTTAGAAGTTGGGGAGAGTAGTGGGAAGTGAAAGATTGTAGAACAAAAGGAAAGAAATATTAACATAGCAACTTCTCTAGATTTCAGGATTTTATTTTTAATCTAGTATAGTTCTTAAATACGATCATTAGAAAAGAACTTTCTGGGTTTGTTTTTCATTCTTTCATTGGCATGTAGACAGAACTCTCCAAACATAGGTTGAGATATACACCAAAGATGACTTCTATTCTATTCACCTGTAGAAAGTTAAGAATGAGTAATTTACTTAAAAGTGTACTTTGAAGCATTCATGAGAGATAATCTAAATGACGGTGGTCAACACAATAGTGTTAATCAAAGGAGACAGAGGTGTGGGAAAAATAAAATCATCAGAAAGCAAAACATTTCTAGCCCTCAAGTTCCTGAAGCTCAGGGCAGAGTCTGACTTGTTACATAGCTCAGCAACTCAAGGAATGAGTGAATTTGGCTTTAGAGCCAAATCAAGTCAGTATCTTAGCTGGTTTTTCTTCCTCATCTTTCTCATCCCCATTTCCATTTTTTTCACAGCTATTGTCCCTTCTCTCCATTCCTGATTTCTGCTTTTTGGGGTATATTATTCCAGTGCATGAAATCCAAGGAGCAGGTGAGTAACCAAAAGACCTCTCCCTATATTTTTAACTTGGCATTTTGGTTCAATTTATTTTTAGTCTCTTCTGTGCTCCTAGACAGTGAGTATTTAATTCTCCTGGATTAGGCTCACCACTCTCGTCCAGTCTATTGCAGACATGAAGATAGAATGAGTTTTTTAGGCCCAGGTTTTTTCATGTTAGGTTGGCAGGAGAGTGCTATCTTAATTTCTAGAGCTTCTATGGTTAAGGTCCACATTCTGCATTGCTTATAAAACACAAATCAACTTTTTCACATTTCTAAAACCTAGAAGTCTAGAGTCATGGAGTCAGCTGTTGGATAGCAACAATATGGCTTGCACCAAGGATGGCTGGTCCTGAGGACTGTACAAGATCTGCCCACAGACTCCTCTCATTGGCCTGAGGATGCTTCTCTGTATAGATTTATATCAGCTTTTCTCTATACCTGTGTATGTTCAAACATTTTTTTATGAAGACACTATTCATCACTATTCATGCTGGGTTGAAGAATATACTGCTGAGCTTTTATTTATTTATTTTTTCCCATATAATGACCTCTGCCAAGAACTTGTCTCTGAATGCATTTACTCCCAGAAATGCTTTTTTTTTAAAATTTAGGTATTTATTTCATTTACATTTCCAATGCTATCCCAAAAGTCCCCCCAATGCTCCCCCAACAATTCCCCCGCCAACCCAATCCCACTTCTTGGCCCTGGCGTTCCCTGGTACTGAGGCATATAAAGTTTGCACAACCAATGGGCCTCCCTTTCCACTAATGGCCAACTAGGCCATCTTCTGATACATCTAGAGATACTCCAGCAGTTAGACACACGAGCTTTGGGGTTACTGGTTAGTTCATACTGTTGTTCCACCTATAGGGTTGTAGATCTCCCCATCTCCTTGGATACTTTCTCTAACTCCTCCATTGCAGGGCCTGTGATCCATCCAATAGCTGACTGTGAGCCTCCACTTTTGTGTTAGCTAGGCCCTGGCATAGTCTCACAAGAGACAGCTATATCTGGGTCCTTTCAGCAAAATCTTGCTAGTGTATGCAATAGTGTCAGCATTTGGAAGCTGATTATGGGATGGATCCCCGGGTATGGCCATCTCTAGATGGTCCATCCTTTCATCTCAGCTCCAAACTTTGTCTCTGTAACTCCTTCCATGGGTGTTTTGTTCCCAATTCTAAGAAGGGGCAAAGTGTCCACACTTTGGTCTTTGTTCTTCTTGAGTTTCATATGTTTCACAAATTGTATCTTATATCTTGGGTATCCTAAGTTTCTGGGCTAATATCCACTTATCAGTGAGTACATATTGTGCGAGTTCTTTTGTGATTGGGTTACCTCACTCAGGATGATGCCCTCCAGGTCCATCCATTTGCCTAGGAATTTCATAAATTTATTCTTTTTAATAGCTGAGTAGTACTCCATTGTGTACCACATTTTCTGTATCCATTCCTCTGTTGAGGGGCATCTGGGTTCTTTCCAGCTTCTGGCTATTATAAATAAGGCTGCTATGAACATAGTGGAGAAGTGTCCAACTTACCAGTTGGAACATCTTCTGGATACATGCCCAGGAGTGGTCTTGAGGGATCCTCCGGTAATACTATGTCCAATTGTCTAAGAAACCACCAGACTGATTTCCAGAGTGGTTGTACAAGCTTGCAATCCCACTAACAATGTAGGAGTGTTCCTCTTTCTCCACATCCTCGCCAGCATCTGCTGTCACCTGAATTCTTGATCTTAGCCATTCTGGCTGGGGTGAGGTGGAATCTCAGGGTTGTTTTGATTTGCATATCTCTGATGATTAAGGATGTTGAACATTTTTTCAGGTGCTTCTCAGTCATTCGGTATTCCTCAGATAAGAATTCTTTGTTTAGCTCTGAACACCATATTTTAATGGGGTTATTTGATTTTTTGGAGTCCACCTTCTTGAGTTCTTTATATATATTGGATATTAGTCCCCTATCTGATTTAGGGTAGGTAAAGATCCTTTCCCAATCTGTTGGTAGTCTTTTTGTCATATTGACGGTGTCTTTTGCCTTGCAGAAGCTTTGCAATTTTATGAGGTCCCATTTGTCGATTCTCGATCTTATAGCACAAGCCATTGCTGTTCTATTCAGGAACTTTTCCCCTGTACCCATATCTTCGAGGCTTTTCCCTACTTTCTCCTCTATAAGTTTCAGTGTCTCTGGTTTTATGTGGAGTTCCTTCATCCACTTAGATTTGACCTTAATACAAGGAGATAGGAATGGATCAATTCATATTCTTCTACATGATAACCGCCAGTTGTGCCAGAAACATTTGTTGAAAATGCTGTGTTTTTTCCACTGGATGGTTTTTGCTCCCTTGTCAAAGATCAAGTGACCATAGGTGTGTGGGTTCATTTCTGGGTCTTCAGTTCTATTCCATTGGTCTACTTGTCTGTCAATATACCAGTACCATGCATTTTTTTTTTTTTTTTATCACATTTGCTCTGTAGTACAGCTTTAGGTCAGGCATGGTGATTCCACCAGAGGTTCTTTTATCCTTGAGAAGAGTTTTTGCTATCCTAGTTTTTTTGTTATTCCAGATGAATTTGCAGATTGCCCTTTCAAATATGTTGAAGAATTGAGTTGGAAGTTTGATGGGGATTGCATTGAATCTGTAGATTGCTTTTCGCAAAAGAGCCATTTTTACTATATTGATCTTGTCAATTCATGAGCATGGGAGGCCTTTCCATCTTCTGAGATCTTCTTTAATTTCTTTCTTCAGAGACTTGAAGTTCTTATCATACAGATCTTTCACTTTTTTAGTTAGAGTCACGCCAAGGTATTTTATATTATTTGTGACTATTGAGAAGGGTGTTGTTTCCCCAATTTCTTTCTCAGCCTTCTTTTCCTTTGTTAGAGAAAGGCCATTGACTTGTTTGAGTTATTTTATATCCACCAATTTCATTGAAGCTATTTATCAGGTGTAGGAGTTCTCCGGTGGAATTTTTAGGGTTACTTATATATACTATCATATCATCAGCAAAAAGTGATATTTTGACTTCTTCCTTTCCAATTTGTATCCCCTTGATCTCCTTTTGTTGTCGAATTGCTCTGGCTAGGACTTCAAGTACAATGTTGAATAGGTAGGGAGAAAGTGGGCAGCCTTGTCTAGTCCCTGATTTTAGTGGGATTGCTTCCAGCTTCTCACCATTTACTTTGATGTTGGCTACTGGTTTGCTGTAGATTGCTTTTATCATGTTTAGGTATGGGGCTTGAATTCCTAATCTTCCAAGACTTTTATCATGAATGGGTGTTGGATTTTGTCAAATGCTTTCTCCGCATCTAACGAGATGATCATGTGGTTTTTGTCTTTGAGTTTTTTTATATACTGGATTATGTTGATAGATTTCCATATATTGAACCATCCCTGCATCCCTGGGATAAAACCTACTTGGTCAGGATGGATGATTGTTTTGATGTGTTCTTGGATTCAGTTAATGAGAACTTTATTGAGGATTTTTGCATCGATATTAGTAAGGGAAATTGGTCTGAAGTTCTCTATCTTTCTTGGGTCTTTTTGTAGTTTAAGTATTGGAGTAATTATGGCTTAATACAATGAGTGGGTAGAGTACCTTCTGTTTCTATCTTGTGGAATAGTTTGTGAAGAACTGTGATTAGATCTTCTTTGAAGGTCTGATAGAACTCTGCACTAAACCCATCTGGTCCTGGGCTCTTTTGGTTGGGAGACTATTAATGACTGCTTCTATTTCTTTAGGGGATATAGGACTGTTTAGATCATTAACCTGATCTTGATTTAACTTTGGGACCTGGTATCTGTCTAGAAACTTGTCCATTTCATCCTGGTTCTCCAGTTTTTTTGAGTATAACCTTTTGTAGAAGGATCTGATGGTGTTTTGGATTTCTTCAGGATATGTTGTTATGTCTCCTTTTTCATTTATGATTTTGTTAATTTGGATACTGTCCCTGTTCCCTGTTGTGAGTCTGGCTAAGGGTTTATCTATCTTGTTGATTTTCCCAAAGAACCAGCTCCTCGTTTTGTTGATTCTTCGAATAGTTCTTTCCACTTGGTTGATTTTGCCCCTGAGTTTGATTATTTCCTGCTGTCTACTCCTCTTGGGTGAATTTGCTTCCTTTTGTTCTAGAACTTTCAGGTGTGTTGTCAAGCTGCTAGTGTGTACTCTCTCTAGTTTCTTTTTGGAGGCACTCAGAGCTATGAATTTTTCTTTTAGAAATGATTTCTTTGTGTCCTATAAGTTTGGGTTTGTTGTGGTTTCATTTTCATTAAACTCTAAAAAGTTCTTAATTTCTTTCTTTATTCCTTCCTTGACCAAGTTATTATTGAGAAGAGTGTTGTTCAGTTTCCACGTGAATATTGGCTTTCTATTATTTATGTTGTTATTGAAGATCAGCTTTAGTCCATGGTGATCTGATAGGATGCATGGGACAATTTCAATATTTTTGTATCTGTTGAGGCCTGTTTTGTGACCAATTATATGGTCAATTTTGGAGAAGGTACCATGAGGTCCTGAGAAGAAGGTATAACCTTTTGTTTTAGGATAAAATGTTCTGTAGATGTCTCCTAGATCCATTTGTTTCATAACTTCTGCTAGTTTCACTGTGTCCCTGTTTAGTTTCTGTTTCCATGATCTGTAAATTTTTGAAAGTGGTGTGTTGAAGTCTCCCACTATTATTATGTGAGGTGCAATGTGTGCTTTGAGATTTACTAAAGTTTCTTTAATGAATATTGCTGCCCATGTATTTCGAGCATTGATATTCAGAATTGAGAGTTCCTCTTGGAAGATTTTACCTTTGATAAATATGAAGTGCCCCTCCTCGTCTATTTTGATGACTTTGGGTTGGAAGTCGATTTTATTAGATATTAGGATGGCTACTCCAGCTTGTTTCTCCAGACCATTTTCTTGAAAATTTTTTTCCAGCCTTTCATTCTGAGGTGGTGTCTGTCTTGTTCCCTGAGATGGGTTTACTGTAAGCAGCAAAATGTTGGTTCCTGTTTGTGTAGCCAGTCTGTTAGTCTATGTCTTTTTATTGGGGAATTGAGTCCATTGATATTGAGAGATATTAAGGAAAAGTCATTGTTGCTTCCTATTATATTTGCTGTTAAAGTTGGCATTCTGTTCTTTTGGCTGTCTTCTTTTAGGTTTGTTGTAGGATTAGTTTCTTGCTTTTTCTATGATGTGCTTTCCATCCTTGTATTTTTTTTTCTGTTATTATCCTTTGAAGGGCTGGATTCGTAGAATGATAATGTGTGAATTTGGTTTTGTCGTGGAATACTTTGGTTTCTCCATCTGTGGTAATAGAAAGTTTGGCTAGGTATAGTAGCCTGGGTTGGCATTTGTGTTCTCTTAGTGTCTGTATAACATCTGTCCAGGATCTTCTGGCTGTCATAGTCTCTGGTGAAAAATCTGGTGTAATTCTGATAGGCCTGCCTTTATATGTTACTTGACCTTTTTCCCTTACTGCTTTTAATATTCTCTCTTTATTTAGTGCATTTGTTGTTCTGATTATTATGTGTCAGGAGTTATTTCTTTTCTGGTCCAGTCTATTTGCAATTCTGTAGGCTTCTTGTATGTTCATGGGCATCTCTTTCTTTAGGTTTAGGAAGTTTTCTTCTATAATTTTGTTGAAGATATTTGCTGGCCCTTTATGTTGAAAATTTTCAGTCTCATCTACTCGTCTATTATCTTTAGGTTTGGTCTTCTCATTGTGTCCTGGATTTCCTGGATGTTTTGAGGTAGGATTATTTTGCATTTTGCATTTTCTTTGATTGTTTTGCGGATGTTCTCTATGGAATCTTCTGTACCTGAGATTCTCTCTTCCATCTCTTGTGTTTTGTTGCTGATGCTTGCATTTATGGTTCCAGATTTCTTTTCTAGGTTTTCTATGTCCAGCATTGCTTCACTTTGGGTTTTCTTTATTGTGTCACTTCCCTTTTTAGGTCTAGTATGATTTTGTTCATTTCCAGCACCTGTTTGGTTGTGTTTTCCTGTTTTTCTTTAAGGACTTGTAACTCTTTAGCAGTGTTCTCCAGTATTTCTTTAAGTGAGTTATTAAATTCCTTCTTGATGTCTTCTACCATCATCATGAGATATGCCTTGAAATATGGGTCTAGCTTTCTCGGTGTGTTGGGGTGCCTAGGACTGGCTGTGGTGGCAGTGCTTGGTTCTAATGAAGGTGAGTGGTCTTGGTTTCTGTTAGTAAGATTCTTATGTCTGCCTTTTGCCATCTGGTAATCTCTGGAGTCAGTTGTTATAGTTGTCCCTGGTTAGAGCTTGTTCCTCTCGTCATTCTGTTATTCTCTACTAGCAGACTTGGGAGACTAGCTCTCTCCTGCGTTTCAGTGGTCAGAGCACTCTCTGCAGTCAAGCTCTCCTCTTTCTGGGAAGGTGCACAGATATCTGGTTTTTGGACTTGCCTCCTGTCAGAAGATGAAGGGAGAAACAGTGCCTGTTCCAGAAGCTGTTAGCCTCGGTATTTCGCACTCTCACCTGTGCAGATTAGTCTTAGCAGGATCCAGGAACCAAGATAGCTTCCTCAGGTGCTCCGGCAAAGCCCTCCAGGGTAGGGTGGACACCTCTCTTCTGGCAGGGAAGGTGCCCGGAAATCTGGAGCCCAAAATGGTGTCTTCCTTTTAAGCTCTGTGGCTTCCACCTGTCCCAGATGATATAAGCTTCTGTAGTCCACACTCTTACCTGTGCAAACTAGTCTTGGTGTAATCCGGGAACCAAGATGTCTCCCCCAGGTGTTCCAGCAGCTCCCTCCTGGGCTCTGAAATGCTTCTTTAATGGACTTACACACTTGGATTTGGAGGAAGGCACTGAGGACACATGGCTAGCTCACAACAGATGCATTCTTTAAATTATTGGCAGAAAACTAAATCTAGATGAATGCTCAGATAACAAAGAGGAGAGGCTATCCAACATAATTCTTAGTATGTCATTTCTCATTGTAAAATAAAAATGTTTACTTTCAAAATGCTAAAGAAAACTTTTCCCCAAAAGGAAAATATAATTTTCTTTACTAGTTTTGAAAATTTAAAAGAAATTTAAAATTACTTTAAATTGATGTGAGAAGTTATCTGTACCCCCAGATAATTTTCTGAGGAAAGCCTTACATATGGGATATAGTAATTATTCCAGACATGGAGGCCTGGCTTTTGATATTTCAAATATTACAAAGTAGATCAGCATAAAATCCTCTTAAAAGGCATACAAATTAAGCTCATGCTCAGTTTTCAATTATTCACCATTCCTTGGGCAGGATGAGATGCCAGAGTCAAAACAATAGAAACAAGCAGGAGAGGTTAGGACTCTGTGTTTTAGAGCTCTTTATAAGACAGTGGGGACAGAATGAATATGCATGTCCAGTAGCCACTACTGTCTGCCTTTGAATCCTGTTGGGAAACAGGAGCCCCCATCTGTGAAGTCACAGTCCTCATAAACTATGCATCTCCACAGTAAAGAAAAAATAGAGATGAAAAGAACATGAAGAAAGGAATGGGATGCAAAAGCTCAGTACTGAGAGGCTACCTGAGCACCCAAGGATGGGCAGAGAGTAACATGCGTGCAATAGGTCAATTGGAATCACCATGTCCTCCCTCCAAAGTTCTTGGTACAGGGATGGTCTCATTTTAGAAGAAAGAAGGTAACCAGCCCAAAGGCATAGACATTGTTGTGTGTATATGTATTTCATAACTCTCACATCCATACTAAATGCTATTTAGTTTACATTAGGAAAAGAAGGGTTTCTGCATAATAGCAAGTCCATATACATGCTCGGCATCTGCTAGGTGGAGCAGCAGGTGGTAGAGTTGGCATCACCCATATGGGTACCAGTGACAAGTACCCCCTACACAATTTACATGGAAAGCTCAACTGCTTTCCTGTGCCAGTCATAAAGAAACATGCCACCAATAAGGCTCTCGCACAATGCTGTCCCAGTGCGAGAAACATACAGGAGCACTTTTTCTGGCATGATGGCACTGAAATTTCATACATCTTATAATTTTTATTAAATCCCCAGAAAAATCTTAATGTATATGTGCTGAAGATCCTGAAGGGAGTTAAGAAGTTCTTGGGACAGAATAGGTGTTTTGTTTTATCAACATACAGGCAGTGTAATAAAGTTCATTTCTCAATGAAAATGTGGGAAGGACAAAGCAGCATATTTACTGAGTGCCTAATAGTGAGAATCTGTTCCAAGAACATGCATTTCCCCATAAAACCATAAAACTTACAATTACAATTACATATGAAATATGTGACCATGATGGCTAAACAGCAATGCCATTGTTAATACTGAAATCAGGGCTGTTTTGATTTTTCTCCTTTTCTTTGTTACATTGTGAAGATTACTGGATAATGAATGTATATATTTCCTGCTCTCTTTCCACCAACATCCCTCCCCCAAACTGTTCCCCACCACTTCCTGGGTTTGCGGATTACATCCTTGTAGTTCTTAATGACAAAGGAAAAAAGAACTAGTTTTGTTGTTACTCTATTTTCCTTGTAATATGCAATGGTTAATTAGAAAGTAAATACTGAGATTTTCCAAGACACTGAAACACAGGAGAAAAGGGAAGAAGATCAGAGTCCCACAATCTAGTGGCTCACTAAATAAAACAGAGAGGTGCTTTGTCAGGATGAAAATGTAGGAAGCCTAGGTCTTACAGGCACTACTCTATAGCAGAACCCTGTAGGAAGCTTAAGCACCCCAGAGAAGAGGAGTTGGGTGAGGTTTAAAAATGGAGAAGCTTTGACAAATGTACCTCCCTGGGCAAGGTGTTCACTATTCCATTTTGCACTAACTTTAAGATAGTTACTTTTCAAAAGATTCCCATTTTAAAAGGAGTATTTACTTTACAGATTTGTGTTACACCTAGGTCTGAGGGTTCCTTAAGATCACTAAGAGTCGAACTCCTATGTAAAGCAAAGAGTCTTCATTCAAACGCAATATCAAACCCTCAGGCCCCTCCAATGCAGCAGGGTAGGGCACCTTAGGTTCAGCATTTTTATTGCAGTTACAGTAGGGTAAGGAGCTTATCAACTTGGCAGTTACATGATTGGGTAACAATGATTTCCGTTGGCTTAAGCAATCTATCTATATGTATCTATAGCTTCTGGTATTTTCCTTATGGTGGCCTGTGTCTAGGGTGGTTCCTTCCTGGAACAGTTTGTGGTTTTTCCAGTAATCAGATGATAGGGCCTAGTGTATAAAACAGAGGTCTGGTTACAAGATGGAATCTGAGGTGGCAATTTGGGGCCCTTCAATTGTAACTGTATTCTTCCTTGGTGTTTTTAGGATGTGCTTGCTTAGCCTCTTGCCAGTTAGAGGTATTTATTTATTTATTTATTTACTTACTTAAAAAAATTGTTTTGCATGTTTGTGGCCCAAATGACAAGCCACTGCTTTCCCCCTGCCTGAAAGTAGCTTTTAAGTTCAAGTCCCAGTTCCACTAACAACGAATCAGCAAAAGGGTCTAACGTAGCCTTTGATTATAAGGCTAAGAAGCATGAAATTCCTGAGCTGCTCTGAACAATCTTATTCAGGGTACATTAGAGAATTCCTGGTGCTTCTTAATGCGAGAGGCCATTTCTTCTATTGTCTCAATTAGGAAATAACATTTTAGCAGCAAACAAACAGAATGAGGAAGAAGCTGAGACTGAGGCAAGCCATATATGATTCAAGAGTAAAAGAATGCCAGGCAGAGAGAAAGAAATGAGTAAATCACTGAAGAAAAAATGGGTATGAGCCACATCCAAAATGACTTGGGTCTTGGAATTCTGGTAAAGGGTGATGAGGAAAGGACAGACAGGCAGACAAACCAATAGTGAGCCTTAGATCAGGAGAGATTCTGCTAATGATACCAGCATTACCCAGAACTTCTGCACGCTTATTAGGTACCACACAGAAGGAGTGTTGGGTGTCATGGCCCCAGCCTTGGCCTTGTGGAAATTTTCTAGCTTACATAAACAATCCTGAGAGAACATTCGTGCTCATAACAGTAAGAATGTTTGTGGGTAAAGAGGACACTGTGATCGTTGGTTCCAAAAGCTGAAGATTCCACCTGGCCTTCAGAGGGCCCCTGGGCTCTTTCCAACTCCCTTGGAGCCTCATCTTGCTTATGCTTATATTACCACTCTTGAATAAAGTTTTTCAGAGCTTGATCAGTATAATTGCTCTCATTTTTGGTGTTTCTTGTCCCTTTGACTCTCTCTCCCCTGCCCTGGGTCGCCGCTGATTATCCCTGCAGGTCAGGGCAAAGGAGAGGCTAGCTAGTATTGGGTGGAGGCCTAGGTAGGTCAGCCTATTGAGATAAGCCACTAGTTAGTTCTTGTGCACACTGATCAATCACTTATAAACACGCATATTGGAACTCCTAAAGAAAGATTTGCCATAATTCTTGAACCTGGTCCATATGGGTATTATTACATGATCCTATGGGGAAGTCACCTTGGAGTCCTCAACATATACATTGCTGTGCTCATGTCAATATTCCATCTACCCAGGACTTCCCTGATTCATGGCTTCCTCTGCTACAGCTACAGGTGTAGTTTAGGAGAATAAAACACAATTCTGAGGCCCAAGAGCATCACTACAAAGTGCCAGTGTTAGTGAAGAGATGGCTTTAGGGGTCTATACAGCTCTTTGGAGAACTTGGCTGCTTGGTACTACACTTAGCAAGAAAAATACAGTTGGTTGATGTCTTTGGTGAGAGAAATTTCAATAGAATATGTGCTAGAATGTGGGTAACAATAGACCAAAGTGGGAAGAATAGGAAGCAAGACAAGGTCAACAGTCCACATCAAGTACCTTTCAATAAGCTTTGTTATAATGAAAAGAAGGAGCTCAAAGCACATAGGACTGATATAGACCCTTTTATTTGATTTTGATTTAAGATTTGATCTAAGACAACTAGAGTTTTTTGGTTTTTATTATTTATTTATTTATTTATTTATTTATTTATTTATTTATTTTCTGTTAGGGAAGAATTGGCTAGGATGGCTAGGTTAAAAATGAAAGACATGAAAGAGAGAAAGTCTACATCTCTGAATTAAGTGCTAAGGTGAAATATGAACTTGGAGAATTTCTGGGAGGAGGTGACTTTGAAGGCAGATTAGAGAGAAGACCCTAGATAGGAGATAAGGATAAATGGAGCAAGCGAGCGAGCGAGCGAGCGAGAGAGAGAGAGAGAGAGAGAGAGAGAGAGTGAGAGAGAGAACTGTGTATACAAAGAGTGAGTTAGGAGGCACAGGTACAGAAAGAGACTGGGAAATATATCAGTGGCATTGTGGCCAGTATAAAGGTCAGCTGGCTAGGTAGGAGGACAATGGTTATTGGGGAACTGTGAGTTTACCATGGGTTAAATGTATTTTTAATATAATATTTTTTCTATGAGAATTTTATGCATGCATACTATGTATTTTGATTGCACATAATCCATTTCCTTCCCATAAATCCACCTCCCACATTCCCTCACAACTTTGCTTTCTACTCCCTGAATACCATTCTCTCTCTCTCTCTCTCTCTCTCTCTCTCTCTCTCTCTCTCTCTCTCTCATTCTCTCTCTCTTTTGGTTTTACAAGGCAGGGTTTTTCTGTATAGTCCTGAATGTTCTGGGACTCACTCTGTAGACCAGGCTGGCCTTGAACTCTGAAATTTGCCTGTCTCAGCCTCCCAAGTGCTGGTATTAAAGGCATGCACCACCACTGCCCAGCCTTAACTGTCATTCTCAAGGACACAGGAGCCAACTGTCATGAAATCAAGAGAAATGGGTTCCCGTCAATTTTCCTCTAATGTTGTTGTTCTCCAGCGCCCTTGTATTTGCTCTCTACTTGAAAACACTCCTGCTTGTTATTCAACAGATTGAGCCCAGTACCTCTCTTCTCTTGTTAAGGTTTTTTGACTTCTATTACAGTAGTCTCAAGTATGCTTTTCCTTATAACTTTTAGCTTCTGGAGAACTTTCCTTTTCTTTGACAACATTCCACGGCAAGAAGAACACAGATAAGGGCACACCGACATTAATAAAAGCACTTCAGAACTAGGCAGTACACAGTCTGCAAAAGAGTGAACCTGCCTGTCAGTAGTGAGGCATGATAGAGAGACTCGGGGCATCTTGCACCTCACTAATAAACTACTTGCTACTGACAGATTCAGAGAGCAAACATATCACTGCCTTTACAACACTAGGCTCCAGTCAACACCCCTAAGGTGGTGGCCATACTAATGGCCAAACCAAAAATCAACAAAACCAAACCAAAAATCTTCAACTTGGAAAAGGGAGTAATGAGAAGGGAGTGTTAATGGGGATGAGGAGATAAGAGAAGATGTGTAGGTGGGAGACTAAGAGTGTATTATGAACATTGCACAATTAAGAATGAAGCAAAAGAAATAAACAATATAGAGAGATGACTGAACAATAGCCAGAGACTCATTCTTTTTTCCTTCATTTCAAAAGTAGCAAATTAATGCTAAAAGATGTTAGAAGTCTTTAAATAATCCAGTAGCTGATGTGGTGGTACATGATGGTAATACCTTTGACCCCAGCACTGAGGAGGCAGAGTCATATGGATCTAAGAGTTCAAGGACAGCCTGCACACTGAGTTTCTTCCTTCCTTCCTTCCTTCCTTCCTTCCTTCCTTCCTTCCTTCCTTCCTTCCTTCCTTCCTTCCTTCCTCCCTCCCTCCCTCCCTCCCTCCCTCTCTCTCTCTGTCTCTCTTTCTTTCTTTCTTTTTCTTTCTTTCTTTCTTTCTTTCTTTCTTTCTTTCTTTCTTTCTTTTTCTTTTTCTTTTTTTTTGGGGGGGGGGGTTGAGACAGGGTTTCTCTGTATAGCCCTGGCTGGCTGTTCTGGAACTCACTCTGTAGACCAGGCTGGCCTCAAACTCAGAAATTGACCTGCCTCTGCCTCCCAAGTGCTGGGATTAAAGGTGTGCGCCACAACTGACAGGCCACACTGAGTTTCAAGTCAGCCAGGACTACATCGTGAGACTTTGAACCAAACAATATCTATCTATCTATCTATCTATCTATCTATCTATCTATCTATCTATAAAAATTAATCAATCCAACAAAAAGAAAGATAAGAAAAGCTATATGAAATCCATAATTACTTTGACATTTTTGTTTTGTTGTTCACATTTACATTTTTGTTTTGAATTAATTAATTAATTAATTAATTAACTTTACATTCCTATTGCAGTTTCCCCTACCTCCTCTCCTCCCAGTCCTTCCTATCTGCCTCTTCTCCCCCATCCAGTCCTACCTTTCCCTTAAGAAAAGAGGAGACACCCCATGGGTATCAACCAGCCTTGACACATCAAGTTGAACAAGACTAGGTGCATTTTCTTGTACTGAGGCCAGACAAGGCAACCCAATAGATGGAAAGGGTCCCAAAAGCATGTAATGGAGTCAGAGAAGGCCCTTGTTCTCACTCTAAGGGTCCCACATGAAGACAAAGCTGTTAAATATGTGCAGAAGGCCTAGGTCACTCCCATGCATATTTCCAGATTTGTGGATTAGTGTCAGTGATCCCCTATAGGCCCAGGTTATTTGATTCTGTGGGTTTTCTTGTGGTGTCCTTGACCTCTCTTATATTTTCACTCTTTTAGTTTTGATTGTGCTCCTAGCCTTTAACAACGGAACCATCTCTTCAACCCGACCTCACTTGCTCTTATAATATTTTCTTCCTGTCCTGTGAAGGATTCCCCAACCTCTGCCTAGTGTTTGGCTATGGGGTGAGACCCTCTCTTAAAAATCAGTTCTATTGGGTGCCTTGTCCAGCCTTGCTAAGAGGGCTTGCGATTTGTCTTATTGTATCCTTCTTTGTTCTATTATCCTGTCATCTCTTGGAGGCCTGCTATTTTCTGAAGAGGAAATGCAGGGGCGGGGGGGGGTGTATCTGGGTGAGAAAGGAGGCGGGGAAAAGCTTGGAGGCCTGTGGGGAAAGTAAACTGTAGTCAGGATGTATTGAAAGAGATAAGAATCTATTTTCAATAAAAATAAAATTAAAAACAAAGCAGGCAAAGAAAAGAAAACCACAAAACAGAAAATGGAACAGGAGAAGAGGAGGAGGAAGCAGGTGAGGTAAATGTTCATTCTACCATATGTACCCTCATCAAGATCAGCCACAAAGGGCATAACACACAGATTTATAATTTTGTGGCTTTTCATGGATGCCTTAGCTGGAATGCTTATCAGTAAGTGCCACAGACCCTCTGGGTCCCTGTGTATGCGTGGAACGGGTCTCTTGACGCAGGTGGGCAAAGCGTGGATGAATGACAAACAGACATACACAGGAGAGGTCGTGTGAAATCTGAGTGTAATTTTCAAATCGAGCATCAGACTTTTTATACAGAGGACAATAAGGAAGTTGGGTGACATATTTGCAAGGTACAATTGAGGTAACCAGAATCTTACATAAAACAGGAATGCAAACACAAAAGGTCTAACGGGAACCACCTGGGATAGAATTCATTGATAACAACTGGGATCAACAAGGGCTCTACCTAAGATTCACTAATCTTAGAAGCCAGGGTCAAGGGCTTTGCACCCTTGCCATAGTTCCTATTTTAGTCTCTTGTATAGTCCACCTTCCCCTTAGGCCATTGTAAATACGTGTGTATGGGTGTAACTCTGTTATAGTTCTAAGTATCTATTCTGGTTTCTCCTTTAGTCTGAAACTTCCTTTTTCCTTAGTGATGGTAAATTCCTGTGTAAGGGAGTGACTTAGCTTTTACAATCTTACTAAATTCCAAGCCCATGATCTTGCTCAAGGACTGTTAGAACACTGGCGAAAGGCTTTAGCCATGTCAGAATTCAATTTAAAAAGCACTTATAATAAGAAAATACTGAAAGAGAGCACGTGGATCCATACACTAGACTAACGTGGAAATGGAACGCGGGAATGAAAAATTAATGTATGGGTAGAGAATGCTAGACTCCAGGAAGAGAGCTTCCTTAAAACTCTTTGCCTCATGAGTGACTTTTAAGCCTTTCGGCTTGTCCAGCTGACTTGACTGGAGAGCATAGCAAGTAAGGAAAGGAGAAAAATAAGAGTCTTGGGTGAATGAGTCAATGGAGATGAGAACAGGTCAGAACATCTCAAAAGAAAAAGCCAAGAAAGGTCAAGACCAAATAGGAGAGTAGAAGGTGAGAAATATGGGCTTGGGGCAGGAAAGGTGGCTTAGTGTGTTAAGTGAATACTTTCCAAGCATGAGAAATTGCATTTGGACTTCCAGTACCCTTGGATCTTTACAAAAAAATCCAAGCATGATGGCTAAAAGCTGTAATTCCAGCACTGGGAGGCAGACACAGGAGGATCCCTAGTCACTCAGTGAGATCAGGCCAAGAAATGAAGTGGTGTGTGATCAAGAAAGGACACATAGCCTCTTGCCTTTGGAGTGGCACTCAGGAGCCTGTGCACACTCCCAACACATTCACAAACACACACACACACACACACACACACACACAGAGAAATAATGGCCTGGGAAAATGGAGAAAGTTTATAAGAAATTACAGTAATAAGACAAAAAGAACAAGAAATGGGGCTTGAAGAACCATAATTAAACTTGTAAAATAGGTGGGATCCAGCCTACAGTTATTTTAAATATTATTTAACATTATTTTAAATTTAAGTCTTAAATCATGATATTGTAATTATGGTGTTAATATAAATATTGAGGACTTTCAGTAGTTTGGGTTTATGTTTTACATGACTTTTTAAAATAATGATAACTTGAAATTTTTAACAATCTAAGACTTCTTAGAATGTTAACTGAACCACCACTCAGTCAATAGCTGTGAATTCTCCTTCCTTCATCCTTCCTAGAATTTATGAGTAAGTCTCTAAAGAAAGTGGATTCCAATCACTTCTTGTCCCTTCCATACCTATCCAGAAGCCAGGCCACTATCACTCTACTCCTATTCCAGTGCAATACCCTCTTCTGCTCTCTCTGTCCCTACATTCACACATCTGTGAACCCTTCTCTGGGAAGAACAGACAATTTTAAAACATATACGAGAGCATATGACTCAGCTCTGTGCACTGTTTCAATGGATTTCCATTGTGATATGCTATGTCGACTGGTGATGAAAAACCACTGTAGATGTCTACCTTGAAATAGACTCACTGACTGAATCACTTTCTTCAGAAGACTTCTCTTCAGCCTCCACGCTTTACCCTCATCCAGTTCTCAGCTTAGAGAGCCTTTTCTCAGATTAGCTTCCTAAACATCAAATCTATAGCTTAGTAACCATTTCATTACTTTTTAATCAACAAATTTCTCTGTATCTAAAACCCCTATCTATCATTTGTGTGATTAGTATCACTCTGAACCCCAAATCTAGTGAAAGTGTGTATAGCTTGCTTCGTTTTTTTTTCCATTTTTTATTAGGTATTTAGCTCATTTACATTTCCAATGCTATACCAAAAGTCCCCCGTACCCAACCTCCCACTCCCCTACCCCCCCCCCCCCACTTTTTGGCCCTGGTATTCCCCTGTACTGGGCCATATAAAGTTTGCAAGTCCAATGGGCCTCTCTTTCAAGTGATGGCCTATTAGGCCATCTTTTGATACATATGCAGCTAGAGACAAGAGCTCTGGGGTACTGGTTAGTACATATTGTTGTTCCACCTATAGGGTTGCAGTTCCCTTTAGTTCCTTGGGTGCTTTCTCTAGCTCCTCCATTGGGGGCCCTGTGATCCATTCAATAGCTGACTGTGAGCATCCACTTCTGTGTTTGCTAGGCCCTGGCATAGTTTCACAAGAGACGCTATATCTATGTCCTATAGCTTGCTTCTTATGTATTGATTTTTATCTTTAGTACAGGAATAGGTGCTTGCTCCTTGGTCATGGCTTCCGAGTCTTCAAGTCAAGCAAAGTTCTAATTAAGTATTGTGATTGTGCTATGTAAGTCATGCTATGGTACTATGCAACATATCATGTACTTCACAGATATTATGATGCTAGAATTATGTTGTGCATAACCCTGGGGTTGCTTGTATTCTGAAGCTAATTCTGCTCTCCTGGGAGGGGCTGCAAATGAGGGATGAGTCACATACTCAGGAGATTTCGTGTGAACCATCCCCTAATGGATAAAGGAGTCAATCACTGGGCAAGTAGGCAGAACTTTCTGGTTGGATAGGGGAAGAGAGGAAGAGGTCCATGAGATAGGACCTTTTGGACAGATAACTTGAGGACAAGTTGTAGCTATTAGTGTCTCCTGGTTTCAATGGTGGATCTACCTGAGAATTAAGATTTAATAAGACTTAAGAGATTAGGATTTTAGTTGTTGTGCCCAGCAATTGAGTTAGTTGTTTCTGAACTAAGTTTGTGTGTTTTCCTCCACAAAGCGGCTCGTCTGGGTTCAAGAGAGAAAGGTACTGCGGCAAAGTGTGGGTTTGCCTGATGTTCCCCACAAAGGCCATAGGGATCTGGCATGGTTGAGATTCACCAGTAGGAATTTAGCGAGCTGGGTGAAGAGATTTTGGAACACTGAGTCAGAGAGTCTCCACAAGATAAGAACTGGCCGCCCGGGCTGAGAGTAGTTAAGGTGTAGCTCAGGAACTTGCCATCTTTTTAAAATATTTCCCACAACAGAGTTAAATCTTTGCCTTAGGATTCAAGGCTAATTCCGACTAGTTCTTGCATGCCTATGTAGTTTCATTTGTTAGGCAATCCTTTCCTGCCCACCTCTCCATGTTAATGTGTGTCATACCTACCACATAAACACAGATGCCTTGAACTCTCTGGTTGGGAGGCTGTCAATAATGAGCCTCAGAAAGTGCTCTTACTACGTTCCCATGGCTTCTGCTCTCTAAGATCTAAAATGTAGTTTTCCTGGAAGCTCTCCCTGACTTCCACTCTGTCTATCAGAAGCAGCTGTGAATCTGAGACTTCTGGAGCAGATAAGAAGCTGCCCAATCGCTTCTCACACTCTTTGCTTGCATGCAAGGAACAAATGCTAGGAAGTAGTTTTCAGGTTAGGGGCATACCCACCACGGTTATCCTGGGTTTTCCTATAGGTGCAAGCCTTTGACTTATAGTGTATATTGATTTCTACTGAAGCCTTTGATGACTGCTTTCTTGTCCTTTTACAATTTGTACTTCCATTCTATTTATCTCCCAAACAGAATCTACTTTGTTGTGTTAGGCTTATTCCCCAGGGATAGAGCTAACGGTGCATTCTGTCACACTTTTCTCAATTGACTAGGGTGCACACTCTGGTGAGGGAGGCTTGCCTTTTATATCTCTATGCTTCACACTTCCGAGAAAAGTGCTGTACCCAGTGAGACTGCAGAAGCTTTTACTGAATCAATGAGCAGTGCACAATAGATGATTGCTGGGCTAAGCTAGCAAATAAGAATTCTTAATCCAAGAAGGAAATGTGCAGGTAATTCTCACGGCTTAGCTCTGGGATGCTTTCTGGTTCTGCAATATTATTCTGTTAGTGAGGATTTACAGGATAATTTTCCCAAACTCTGTTCTTTCCTTCGAGTAGTAGTTCTGCAATTGTAATTTAGTTCCTTTCAATGTTCAGAGATGCTATTCAGAAGTGAATGGATATTCTGAAATTCATCTTAGAGAGTCATATTCTTTTATCTGGCAGCTATGAGATTTCTGTGAAATAATGCTTTTATACTCATTTAAATTTTGGTTATTGTTATAACCAAGCTACTAACTATAGCTCAATCTACTTAGAAAAATGTGGTAATATACAGCCATAGCATAGATAACAATAATGTATTATACTTTGAGAATCACATCATTAGTTTTAAGTATACTTTCCACTAAAATAACAGTTCAATAACTGTACCATCTATCCATATAGAAAATCACCATGTTTTACATGATAAGTATATAGTTTCTATTCTTGCAAAAATATTTTTAATTAGCACTTTCTTACTATGGCAACATTTTTTTTGTCTTTATTCTTTCCATACTAGCAGTTAGTGGGCATAGCATTTCCATTTATATCCAGTATTTATAGAGTTTTTCTTAAAAGGAAACATAAAAGCTAGAATTCCAAGAAATGCTTATCCTCAATATTGTCCATTGAAGCAGAAAATCTTTAAAATTTCCTGGCTGCTTTATAGGTGATAAGCTTGGGCTACAGTATTCTGTAGAGATTTCACCTGCCCCTGCTGGGACAGGCTGGACTGTCTGATCCTTCCCTTTCTCTCTGCCTAGAGCCCTTGTCTTTGTTATATAATTACTTATTATATAATTAAAGGCACATACACAGTTATATATATTGTCTTATATGTTCTAAAACATTTTTTGGAACAAAGTGAAACAATGTTAATATTCTTTGTCTCACTTTTAACTTTGAAATGGTTACTTAGAACATAGACACCATTCTGCTTCCTCTTCCCAGACTACAAAGAGCAAACAATCTTGTTCTATTTATGTACTGATGACTTGTGTTGGGATGAGAACGAATGCGGTTACCTCTTGCTCACACATAAGAGCCACAGCTTCCATAGCTTGGCTTACTAGGCCTCTTTTAGTCCTGCCTCTGTGTGGAACCTCAGAAAAATATTCTTCAGGGATGGCTGAATTTCCACACGGGTACCAGAATGGTAACAACTAAACACAACTGTCTTAGTTACTTTTCTATTGCTATGATATAACACCATGACCAGGGCAACTTTAAAGAGAAGGCATTTGGCCTTAGAAGATTAGAGTACATGGCCATCATGGCAGGGAGCATGGCAACAGGCAGGAAGGCCAGACAGTTGCTCACATCTTGATATAAAACCATGGGGCCAAGTAGGAGAATCACAATGGGAAAGGAACTAATCTTTTGAAACCTCAAAGTCTGCCTCCCAGTTGCACAATTCCTCCATCAAGGGCATAGCTCCTAATATTTACAAAGCTGTTCTACTAGCTGGGGCCAAGTATTAAAATTTCTGAGGCCAGGGGGGCATTATTCAAATCACCACAGTGACCTTCAACATTTCATGATACTCCTCCTTCTCTACTGGCTCCTCCTCTCCCTTTTGTAGTATCCTGGGCCTTGGCAAGAGGGTGATGTCCTGGTTAGGACTGAGCACTAAATGGTTGCTTATTCTCACCACTTTTGCCAGCCATGAGTCTCTCTATTAACAACTGCCCTCAGCAAAAAGGAGTATCCTGGACTAGTGAGATGGGTCAGCTGAGAAAGGTGCGTGCACCTTCTAGCACTGTGAATAATAACTGGAAGCAGGAAGTTTGGAAGTCATTTCCAAAGAGCTGGCTTAATATTTGCTAATTATTTATTTATTTTCTATACTCCCAGGGAATGGGAGAATCCAAGAGATGGTCCTACAAAGCTGCATTTATGAGCACATGGAAACTCCCAGGAATCTATGATGGTGACCCTAGCTAAGACTTCTAGCAATGGGGGATAAAGATATGAAGGGGTCATCTCCTGTAACCAGGCAAGGCTTCACTTGGAGGGATTGAGACACCAACCCAGTCACAAATCCTTGAACCTGCAATTTGTCCTGCCTCCAAGATCTGCTAGGGTAAAAAAGATGGTTCAGAGATTGTGGGAGTGGCCAACCAATGATTGGTCCATCTTGAGACACAAGAGGGAGTCCACCTCTGACACTGCTTGGAAGGCCAGGAAATGGATAGACCAGAGACCCAGGATAGAACCAAACTTGACCAGGTTCATAGGCACTCATAGAGACCAAACAGATGAGCAGGGAGCCTGCGTGGGTCTGACCTAGGTCCTCTGTGTGTATGTTATGGTTGTGTGCCTTGGTCCTGTGGCATTCCTGTAGTCATATAGCAACTTGTTATGCCATGTTTAGTTGATGTCCCTCAGAAGCCTGCCCTTTTCTGAAGGAACATATTATAGGAAGACTAGATGGGAAGGGGGAGGGGGAAGGACTGGGAGTGGAGGAGGAGGGCAGAAAACTGTGGTTAGAATGTAATATATGAGAGAAGAATACATTAAAAATTAATAAAAATGTTAGAAAATATGTGCATATGAACAGCAAGAATGATAAGTAACATCTCGTTACATATCACCGCGAGTGAAGCTGTTTGTTTTGTTTTCCTGCAATAAGAAGGGACTCAATAGCATAGCAATTATGCTCATCAGTGCAAAAGAAGAATTTTCAACATACAGCCTGATTCTTTCTAAGCTAATTATGAAGATAATTTCCTTGACCATCCATTTCCCATTTCATCTTCTAGCAATGACACCAGTAATCTAAACATCTGCTTGAAGAAACTATATGAAAAGGTTTTATAAAATTTTGAGATATTGAGCACATTTTACCCAGAAATTAGAATTGGGAAGAGATGCCTGTGGGACCTTGTTTTCTAAATGAAGAACACAGCATTGTGCTAGCTTTAGGTCTTACAATTGGCTTAATTATGGAAATAATACTTTCTAAGGCTAATTAACCATGACCAAACCTTACAGTTTATGCTGTTAGAAAGGCTTTCAAGTTGAACTGAAACATGCCTGAGACCCTGCCAATTCTCAGACGAAATGATCCTACTAAAAACCACTCTATTCAAGAGATCAGGAAACTATACTGGCCAAATGTAACCACTCTATGTTGGGTAAATAGGGTTGATCAGAATGTGACCATACTCTTTATTGTGGGTATTGCCTACAGCACAGACAGAATAGTTTGAAACGCCTAACAATATTTCTAGATGATCTCATTTACAGAATAAGTAAAAGATTCCTGATCTTGAAGGGACTGAGGTAGCAGAATAAACTTTATTTTAAGCTGCTGTTCTTGGAAAAAGCTACCGTCTGTAGTCCTTGAAATGATGTGGACCCCACATCTGGGAAGAAGATCAAAATTCCTTTACTCTCTCATGTAATGCCAAGGCTTAAAAACCCACCTCACCTAGAGCTGGGGAGTCACTCTCTTTCCTGTTCCATCAGGAAGGTTTATAGCCCAAGCTAGAGCATGAATAAAGACTCTCATATATTTGCATCAGATTTGGGGTCTTTGATGGTCTCTTGGGGGGTCTCACGAACTGGGCATAACAGTTTATTAGCAGGTGTTGTTTACTGGCAGCCTGTGACTTTTCTGCATTATTGTACCACATTGTTTTGGCCAGGTATCATCTCAATTTCTGTATCAGATCTAAATTAGTATGTTTGTCACTTTTTGTTGCAGACATAAAATATCTGTGTAAAGAAAAAGTGAGAGAGAGAGTTATTTTAGCTCCAAGTTTGGGTGGTTTTAGTGTCTGGGGAGCACACTTCACTGTAATTGGCCTCTTGCTGTCAGGACTGTGAAAGAGAAGCTTCCCAGAAAACTTTTAAATAGCAGGGAGGAGCCAGGGACCTTCCAAGGCTCACATCCTGAGGCCAGAGTTCCTCATCTTCTAGTTTCCACTACCGCCTAGTAATGCCACCAAATTATGAGTCTGTTGATGAATTAATACACTGATGAATTCACATCTCCCATGAGTCAGTTGCTTTCAAGAATCCCATCACTTGCTGACCAAGCCTTTAACATATGCACATTTAGAGGACATTTGGGATTCAAGGCTCAACAATTGGGAACAGTTTGAAATAAAATAAAATGTTGTATTTAAGACATCTTCTTTGTGAATGGAGTTAAGGGCATTAGACAATGTGCTTATTCATTCCTTCATCAATCTAGAAAAATGAAGGGCTTTGGTTCCACTTGGACAATAAATTGGTGGAAATGCATAGTCAGACATAAAAGAGGAAATGTGAGTGTAGCTAATGAAGGCAGAAACCCCCTCATTTACTGAGTCTCTCACAATACCATTAAATATTTTTCAGGTATCCTTTAAATTAAAAAAAAAAAAGTGTGTGTGTGTGTGTGTGTGTGTGTGTGTGTGTGAGAGAGAGAGAGAGAGAGAGAGAGAGAGAGAGAGAGAGAGAGAGAGAGAGAGAGAATAATGTAGAAGAGCAATCTATTCAAAGTCCAAATATATAAATTTCAGGTCTCCATGTACAGATGCATGCATATATACACACATGTACATGTAGCCACACATATACATGAGCACATGCATCCATACAAGCATGTAACCATATACTCACATATATTAGAGAAGAAAAAATACTTCAATTCATTCATATACTCTCCTGAAGCAGTCTGTTCATGTAATCTGAATGTAGTTTCTCTCAGATCTATGATGCCTCTGTCTTAGTTTTGTATCCTGTTGATATAATAAAATACCCTGCTAAAAGCAACTTAGAGAAGAAAAGGCTTATTTTAGCTCAGAATTCCATGGTACTCTTTATCATAGCAGAAGGCCAATGTGATGGGACTTAGCAACTGGTCACATCCCATCCACACCCAGGAGCAGGAAGGTGATACACATGCTGGTGCTCAGCTCACATTTTCCTTTTGTTGTAGAGTCAGGGATGCAAACCCCGAGAATGGTGTCATTCACGTTTAGGCTGCGTCTCCATATTAATTTAAGGCAATCAAGACATCCATGCTCACAGGCCAACAACCCCTCATTAATATTATTTTCACAGGTTGGTTGTGCCAAGTAGAGAAAACCAACCTTCACACCTTCCCTTTACTTCAGCATCAGAGGATTGTTTGGGGGACATTTGTCCTCATCATTTGTGCTATTCAGCCTCAAAAAAAAAAACAGGAATGATTTCTTTTTTTATTTTGCTCTTTGGTCACATTCTAGTATATACTAAACACTGTCACGATTACTCAACAAATCTACAAAGTGAGCCACAGCTGCCAGTTTTAGGAAGGCACAGCTGGAACTTCCTCAGCTTCTGTACTGAACTTTCTCTGTGAGTGTAATTTTTAGTTGCCTATTCTGTCTGTATTTATGCAAATCACAGTGTTATTTATAAGCAAGTAAATAATCATTTTAAAGGCATCATCTGTACTTCTGTCTGAACATCAGACACCTGCAAAGTCAGTTCGCGTTGAATGGAAGACCACATACTGCTTGGATCAGATCCATAGCTTGAAATACATTTCAATCACTTGCATCCCTCTAATCTCAACTTTAATTGGGGAGCTTCATTTATTAGTGATAAATCTTAGATGTACTGTTCTCTGCAAAAAAAATTTTTTAGTCTTCCAAATTTAAAATTCTAAAGGAAACAGCAGTGAGGAGAGATAGAGTTTAATTCTATACTCCCCAGTCAAACACCAGCAGCATAATAAGCCTGTGCCTGTTACTTAACCTTAGTTCTTCCTCCTTCATCTGTAAAGAGTCAGCACTTCTCTCAAGAAACTACTCTGGAGATTAATGAGAACTGTACACAGGCACCATAACTGCTGCCCACTCTTAAGAACACAACGATTATCAAGCCTCTCTCTCCAAATTTTTCTCTGATCCTTTTGGAAGCCTAATTGTCTCTACTTCAGTCCCCTTCCCTGTGAAGTGAATGGAAATGGTTACCAAAGGAATCTTGAGGTAGCAAAAGTAAATCTGGGGAGATCCTAAGTCATGCCCTAGAGTATTATAACTAATTATTATTTTTTTCATAATAGTTTATTTAGGCAAAGAAAAAAGAATTGAAAAGAAACACACTAGGGTGGAAGTTAAATGTCAATATTTGAATATCTTAAAATAATAAAAAGGGAGTGTGGAGGAGTTTTTGAAAACGATTTCTATTAAAACTGTAATGTTATATCTTATCAGGTATCTAAAGACTGTCAGACTCTAAACATATTAGGAATTATATGGATGTTATACTATCTCTGGCACTAATATTTCTGCCCATTAACCATGTCTGCACACACACACACACACACACACACACACACACACACACACACACACTCACACATATACATATATATAGTTTGTGGTAAAAAGACCAAGAAATCAGGAGAAGTTAAAAGTTATCTCTGTTCATATCTGTACCATTTAATGAGACCAGTTTTATTTAATCTATTTCCTGTATTCTCTTCTTGAATAGCTACCAGCCAATTAGAGCAAAATCATTAGTGCTTGTTTTCCTAACTATTCTATTGATCATGCCCCTAGCAGTTGTGCTCCTACATCCATTCCATTTATTAATTTGCTTGTCTCTAGTCAATGCTGCCCTCTCTTCATTAGGGATGACATTTGTAGACTTGAAAGCAAAAGAGCTAGGTTTTCATCTTTCTTTTCCCTCTAATTAGTCCCATAACTCTAGAGAAATAATTTCTTTATTCATCAGTCCCCCGGTTCCCTATTTGATGGGACTTTGGATCCACAGAGCTCTGACTCACTTAAAGAAACGCTGGACCAAAAATCAGGAGAGTTGAAGTCTAGCTTTATATTATCCTTGGGTAAATTTAATCAACCTTGTTGGGACTTCACATATAGTGATACATATGGTTCTGTTTTCATTTTTCTATAGGCAGACCTCCAGTTTGACCAGCACTATTTGTTGAAGATGCTGTTATTTTTTTCCAGTGTGTATTTCTTGCTTCTTTGTAAAAACAAACAAACAAGCAAACAAACAAAAAAACCAGGTGTCTATATGAGTATTGGTTCGTGTCTCTTCAGTTTGATTCCATTGCGCAAACACTCTGAGGATTTATTACTTTAGCTCTATCATACAAGTTGGAAGTGGGAATGGTGAGACCTCCAACAGTTCTGTTATTGTTCAAGATTGTTTTAGCTATTTTTCAGTTTTTGATTTTCCATATGAAATTGAGAATTGTCCTTTTAAGGCCTGTAAAGAATTGTAAACTAGTGGGTTTATTGGGTTCATAGACCTTGTTATAAAACCGCAATGATAATATGATTATGTGATGTTAAGTGGTTTGCAGATCACTACAAACATTGTGTACTACTCTCCTCTGGAAGTACAGGAGAGTCTGAGTAGAGTCAGGGCAGTGGTTTCCATCACATGCCTTTACTGTCAGTATAATGGGAAAGGAGGTATGGCAGATGAGAGCTGCTGTGTTCAGTGGCTACCAAGGCCCAGAACCTAGACATATTTTAGCCAAAGGGACATTCTCAGGTCATGTCTGGTCCATTAGACACAGGATCTCTCTCTAGTTTTGCCTGGGCAGCTATGAGTATAGAGAAGGATAATTGTGTCCTTCTATGAATTCTGTTTATCTTAGGAAAGAAATCTGATACTCTCAGTTCACTGAGTTCAATGTCATATGAGAAATGGATTCTGGGCTCATTCAATGGCTACAAGATGAAAGCATTTTATGGAACTCATGGGCAAATCATCTTTTCTGAAAAGAAAAACTCAGGAGTGCAATGCTGAGCTTTCAAATGTGTACAAGATATTTTCTTGTTTAATTTCATGGCTTTGACATACTCTAACTCCATTTCTCCTTTGTGCATGGGAAAACTGGGAATAAAGAAGTTAACTTTATGAGGCTAACTGGAAAAATAGATCCTTAAGGACAGAAGGCAGCACCGAGTCCAGCTTTCCCACTTCCCTTCACTTCCTACTGATTCTCACCAACTCTGAGAAACCTGCTGTATTGAAGCAAAGTAAACACATGTTTGTCATAGGCTAGAGGAAGGGTGATGCTCCAGAAAGCGATATGGTAAAAGATGAGATGTTTAAGACATCCAAGTATTAATTGGGTAAAAAAGAGGCAAACCTAAAAGTTCCAAGCATGGGACTCCTCGAGGCAAGTTTATACTGAACTCTTTTACCTCAAGTGTATTTCGGAGTATGCCTTACTCACTAGGGTAGGATGTTCCTGCCACAGAGTAAGCAGTTACAGAAATCCTAGTTCTGGTTACACAGGGCAATGCTGGGCAGTAGTAGGCTTGATTTCCTGCTTCCTTCTCTTTGCCCTTCATACTAAGAAAGTTGTCTGTCCTGAGGCATCAGAAAGAGCAACAAATTTCTCTATGCTAAAGATGAACTTTTGTTGTAAGTATTTAATCTCTATTGGGGTTTACCATCCTGCCTTTGATCATTCAGTTCCCAGATAAAAGACACACAACCTTCTACTTATGATAAGCCTTTAATGCATTAGAGCTGGGCAGATATCTACCTTAATGTCTACTTTCCTATCAGAAACCCTGAGATAAAAGTTGCCACGTTCTGCCTGAGTTACTCTTATTCAGACTGGACAACTTTCATGGCCAGTTTTCACGACTGTTTATCTCATGCCACCTTCTCCTCTTTTCAATTTCTCTTCTTCCGCTTATGTTTCTCCTTCCATCTCCTGCCTAAGCCATAGGCCATAGGCTTTTAATTGACAGGCCCTGCATCTATCCAATACACAAGATATCCTCTCTTCATTTTTTTTTTTTTGTAAGACAGATCCTCACACTTAACCACAACAATTCTGAATCAGGTCATTTAGAAAAACCATTGGCTCTTCTACCTTAGAGGCATGTAGTTTGGGGGTTTGATATGCTTTATCATGATCATGTGACTAATATGGCTATGAAAATTAATATATCTTTAGACTCAGTGAACAGAGACTACTCTTGAAAGTCTTAAAACTTCTGTAAGAGGAAAATGACACAGATTAAGGCAAAGGAAACCTATTTAGTGTGTTTTCTCTAGCATTTTCTATATTGACTGCTACCAGGTACAGTGACAGAGCCATGGGAAGCAGGTGACCTGGCTTCACTGGCAAAGGTCAGTTCCTTTATGTAAAGGTTATATACCATTTGGTCTTTTTGCTCTGGGAACTAGAATTCTGACTGCCATTCATCTTTATTAATTCTTTGCAATAACGAATAGATAAAAACATGAAGGATTAAGTGATATTGAAATGAGAATTACATGCAGTTATTACACATATCCACAGAAAGAGTAGCTAAGCAATGGACTGAATGTAGAGTAATTCTTCCATTGATTTCACAGTTTCTGCCCAGAGAGGGGAGAACTCCTCTGCAGGTGGAGCTATGGTCCTCAGGTGTGTTTTCTACTGTATGCTTATTGCTCCATTTACTCCCCGTGGCTTTCTCTATTTTAGTCTATGTCATAGACTCATAGAGATCATGGTGCTACTCATAGGACTAAATTTTTGGGTATCAGTGATAAAGGATTCTTCATCCTCTATCAGCCATTCCCTGTATATCCCTAACTTTGCAGTAGAGTTTAGGAAGAACCCATAACACATCTATTTGGTTGTAAGACAATTTGACAAGCAAAGCCTGCATTAAGTCTTCTGTTAGTAGACTTACTAAATCTTGCTCACTCTTAAGAGAGTTCCTCTGAAGGCTAATATTCAATATATACAAAGAACTCAAGAGATTGCAGTCTAGACAATCAAATAACCCTATTAAAATGGAGTACAGAGCTAAACAAATAATTGTCACCTGAGGAAATGCAAATGACCGAGAAGCACCTAAAGAAATATTCAACATCCTTTTGTCATCAGAGAAATTCAAATCAAAACAACCCTGAAATTCCACCTCACACCAGTCAGAATGGCTAAGATCAAAAACTCAGGTGACAACAGATGCTGGCAAGAATGTAGAGGAAGAGGAACACTCTTCCATTGTTGGTGGAGTGGTACAATCACTCTGGAAATTAGTCTGGTTGTTCATCAGGAAATTGGACATAATATTACCTGAAGACCAAGCTATACTGTTCTTGGGAATATACCCAAAATATGTGCCCACATATAACAAGGACACATGTTCTACTATGTTCATGGCAGCCTTATTTATAATAGCCAGAAGCTAAAAAGAATCTAGATGTCCTTCAAGATAGGAATGGATACAGAAAATGTGATACATTTACACAAAGAAATACAGCCATTTAAAACTACAAATTCATGAGATTCTTAGGCAAATGGATGGAACTAGAAAATATCATCCTGAGTGAGGGAACTCAATCACAAAAGAACACACATGGTATATACTCAGTGATAAGTGGATATTAGCCTCAAATCTCAGAATACCCAAGATACAATTCACAGACCACATGAAGCTCATGAAGAAGGAAGACCAAAGTGTCTTCCTTTGGTCCTTCTCAGAAAGGGGAACGAAATACTCATGGTAGCAAATATGGAGACAAAGTGTAGAGCAGAGACTGAAGCAAAGGCCATTCAGAGACTGTTCCACCTTGGATTTATTTCATATACTGTCACCTAACTCCAACACTATGGTTGATGCCAAGAAATGCATGCTGCAAGGAGTCTGATATGGCTGTCTCCTGAGAGGCCCATACAAAGCCTTATAAATACAGAGACTGGTGCTCACTTAGGCAGCACATATACTAAAATTGGAACGATACAGAGAAGATTAGTATGGCCTCTGCGCAAGGATGGCACACAAATTCGGGAAGTGTTCCATATTTCTTGGGAGTGGATGCTCACAGTCATCTATAAGATGGAACACAGGGCCCCCAATGGAGAAGCTAGAGAAAGCACCCAAGGAGCTGAAGGGGTCTGCAACCCTATAGGTGGAACAACAATATGAACTAACCAGTACCCCCAGAGCTTGTATCGCTAGCTGCATATGTAGCAGAAGAAGTCGACCATCGCTGGGAAGAGAGGTCCCTTGGTCTTGCAAACTTTATATGCCCCAGTACAGGGGAATGCCAGGATCAAGAAGGGGGAATGGGTAGGTAGGGGAGCATGGGGGAGGGAGGGTATAGGGAATTTTCGGGATAGTATTTGAAATGTATATAAAGAAAATATCTAATAAATTTTTAAAAAAAAAAACAACAACAACAAAACAAATACAGAGGCTGATGCTCAAATTCAACCATTGGACTGAGTGCTGGGGTCCCCAATGGAGGAGTTAGAGAAAGGATTGAAGGAGCTGAAGGGGTTTGCAACCCCATAGGAAGAACAACAATATCATCCAACCAGAGTTCCCTGGGTCTAAACCACCAACTAAGGAGTACACATGGAGAGACCCATGGCTCTAACAGTATATGTGGCAGAGGATGGCCTTGTAGGGCATCAATGGGAGAAGAGGCCCTTGGTCCTTTTAAGGCTCAATGCCCCAGTGTAGGGAAATGTGAGGGTGGGGATGCAGGAGTGGGTGGGAGAGTGGAGCCACACCCTCAGGGAAGCAGGAGGAGGGAGAATGGGAGAGGGGGTTTCTGCAGGGGGGGGGGCGGAGAATAGAGAAAGGGGATAACATTTAAAATGTAAATAAATATCCATTTTTTTTAAAAAAGATTTCCTCCTCTGATAGTACAGCCTGCATATCTCTCTCTCTCTCTCTCTCTCTCTCTCTCTCTGCCTCTCTCTCTCCCTAATCTCTCTTTCTATTATCTCTATCCATATCATCTAATCTCTTTCTCCCTCTATCTCTATATCTCATCTATATCTTTATTTTATCTGCTATTCCATGATTATGTTATAGTTTTAAAAATAGTGTTATCTTTACTGTATTTGGAGGCTGTCATAGATGGCTTCAGTTGCTAACTTGATATACTTAGGAGGAACACTCAGTTGAGGAACTGCCTCTACCATATCAGCCTGGGCCTGTTTATAGAGCATTTGGTTTTGATTGCTATGTGACATAGCATAGCCCAGATCACAGTTGGTGGTGCTATCTTTAAACACATGGGCCAATGAGGAAGCTAGGGGAAGAACGTCATTAAGCAGAACTCCCCCATGGTCCTTGCTTTATTTTCTGACTACAGTGTGCTGAAAGAAATGGTTAAACTCCCAAAGGGCTGGGTGAATACTGGGGATGGTATATATTCACAATTTGCCTGAGTTCCATCTCTGAACCATAGGTTCCAGGCTGGAAAATTTGGGAGCTACAGTGGCTTGAAACTAACCTGGACCTTTGCATGGTTAGGTGTTAGGTACATTGGTGAGACTTTTTCAAAAATGTACCTGGCATTGATTAAGCTTATGAGCCTTAAATAGTACAATAAAATATGAAGCTTCAAATTCTAAAACTAAAAAAAATTAAGTAAAAGTACAATTAGAAAAATGTCTGGTGAATTTTAATATATATGAGCCTTTTCCAGTGTATATTGCATTGCTTTGGAAGTTTAGCCATTTCTTTCAGCACATTATAGTCAGAAGCAGAATTGGGCATACAGAAATGTAAATATCTTCACAGGCTCTGTGTATTCTCTAAACTTAGGAGTGAAGAATAGTGGACAAAATTAAAATAAAGAAAGGAAAGATGCAAAGAGGAAGGAATTTCCAATTATTGAAGAATATTTAAAATAATGATGGATAGTTGCTATTAGGTAAGGAAATCTTATCTGTCTATAAGAATGTGGCATATAAGACATGGTATATGATTAGCATTACACTGTATGCATATTTTTATTTAATAAGACTAAGAATGGAAACATGTTCTGTGATTAATTTATTTCACCCCCTTCCTCGTCTCCCAGCAATTTCCTAAGAGATTTGTCTTTGTTTTCTTGCTTCTGTTGCTTAGATACTTAATGAGTGCTATGTGATGTTCTGAAGTAATTTACGAAGGGCTAATAATGCCAATAAACATACTACCAATCCATATTTCCAACTATTCTTTGCAAAAACTATCCTTCAAAGAAATCACACTAGCCTGAATACTTACCTAATATAATCTGCCATTAAGAGCTCCTGTGAGTAAAGTGCTTTTGAATTTTTTCAAGACTAATCTTGTCACTGTAGAATTATGCACACCTGATGAACAATTCATCAATAATTAATCTATAAAAAGATTCCCAGTTGATGGATTTGAACTGAATTTTTTCTCTAATTAATTCACTGTAGAAATGGGTATTTCCTACTGTCATTATATAGTCTTGAATATGCATGAAAGGATCCTGATGAAAATTACATGACTTGCTTAGATGGCTTAACAATACTGAATGGTGGTAATTTGGCTAAATTTTCTATGCCTACATTCATTCAATGAAGTCTTTCCTGTGCATGTAAAATAAGACTTGGTTTCCAAAGCCCATGTACATGCTGCTGTGCAGAGTACACCTCAAGTTTTTTGCTTTAAATATTGGGTCATATTTACAAGAATAAAAAGGATTTATTAATAGATATATTTTATCTTAAAAACTATAAAGATCAATTTACCTGTATTAGTCAGGGTTCTTTAGAAAATTAGAGATGATAGAATATGCTTCAGTATATTTAGTATAAGCCAGAAGCCTAGAGAAGCAGGTTCTAATGCCAGTGCTGGAATAAACTTGTGAGTGAGGGCCAGCAGGCAAAGAACAAGCATACCCTTCTTTCATGTTCTTTATATAAGCTGCTGCCATGGAAGCGTGAGGTCCAGATAAAAGGTGTATCTTCCCATCTAAGATGATCCAGATTAAAGCTGGGTCTTCACACTTGATTTAACTAAGTACAATCCCTCACACGTATACCCAGCCATTTGTTTTAGGTAATTCCAGATGGAGTGACGAGGCCAACAAAGAATGGCCATCACATTACCAAATAATATATTACACACACACACACACACACTCACTACACGCACACACACACACACTAACATACATACTCACACACACACTCTCATACACACATATAAACACACACACACACACACTTACCCTATCACACACAGGCATATATGAATAGGTTATGCAGTATAAAACATGGATTTGATCATGGACTTTTGTACTTCATCAGTCTTTGATACTCCTAAGACATCCTACCCCATGGGCACTGCCTTAGGACTCACCTGCTAGATCTAGGTGTGACTATGACCTGACAGTTTTGTGAGAGGAAGCTTGCTTTTCTTTACTTTTCAACTTTGAGACCAGTCACAGCTTCTGTCACTTGTTTCTGTTCCCCCTTTCACACTCTAACCATCTCACAATTCCTGCCATGCTTGAATGATGCCTGCGTGTAAGAACTGGCATAACTTAGCTGCCCAAGGTGCCTAATTCTGGCCCAAACTGCTTAATATAGGGAAATAGAGTCACAGAGTGTCAACAGGCTCGCTAGGGAATGGCCTGAACATTAGCAGAAATCCCCAGGGAAGGAGTAATCCAGATCCTCAACCTAAGCTGTCTACAGAGAAGCAGCAACTTTCTGCCTTCCAGGAATCAGCTGCAGCAGTCATTCTAGGTGAAGAACCACAAGCCCCACCTTCTATTCAGATGACCACTGTGCAGCAGGTTCTAGAGATCGGGGTTGTGACAATTAAAAGATACTTGAATTCCATCTAAAACTTGAAGTCTCTGGAAGTGGGGAGTAGGGGGTGGGAAAGGGGAGCTAGTTGGATTTGCCTATCTAGGACCATCTTATCTTTCTTTTTATGGTGTTGAGAATAAAACCCTTGAACTTAAAAAATTTTTTATTAGGTATTTTCCTCATTTATATTTCCATTGCTGTCCCAAAAGTCCCCCATACCTTCCCCCCCCCCACTCCCCTACCCATCCACTCCCACTTCTTGGCCCTGGCATTCCCCTGTACTGAGGCATATAAAGTTTGCAAGACCAATGGGCCTCTCTTTCCACTGATGGCTGACTAGGCCATCTTCTGATACATATGCAGTTAGAGACATGAGCTCTGGGGGTATTGGTTAGTTCATATTGTTGTTCCACCTATAGGGTTGCAGATCCCTTTAGCTCCTTGGATACTTTCTCTAGCTCCTCCATTGGGGGCCCTGTGATCCATCCAATAGCTGACTGTGAGCATCCACTTCTGTGTTTGCTAGGCCCCGGCATAGTCTCCCAAGAGACAGCTATATCTGGGTCCTTTCAGCAAAATCTTGCTAGTGTATGCAATGGTGTCTGCGTTTGGTGGCTGATTATGGGATGGATCCCCAGATATGGTAGTCTCTAGATGGTTGATCCTTTTGTCTTAGCTCCAAACTTTGTCTCTGTAACTCCTTCCATGGGTGTAACTCTTGCCTCTTGGAATCAAGATTTTGTTGTGTAGCTCAGGTTGGCTTTAAGCTCGATGTGGAGTTGAAAGTTGGCTTTCAACTCATGGTATTGCTTCCACCTCCTGAGTGTAGGGATTGCTTTCAGGCACGTCCAACCTTCTGCCCACAAGCCACATACACCCTATGGTAATCATGACTACAGTCCAACATAAAGCCATAAACTCATTTCAAACATTATGAGTAGTTATTTCTCTCTCTCTCTCTTTCTCTCTCTCTCTCTCTGTATGTGTGTGTGTGTGTTTGTTTGTGTGTGTGTGTGTGTGTGTGTGTGAGAGAGAGAGAGAGAGAGAGACTGACTTATCACTAGATTGCAAGGTTCTCATTAGTCACTTTTATGGATAACAATGTTATGTCTAATTTTTAAAGGATTAGACAAGACTATAAAGCTATAATAGACATTCTAGCTATTGATATTGTTTAAACATTGGTGGAAAATTTTTGATTTCCCAACCAGAAGAATTACAGGCTAATACAGTAGTGATAGCATGGAGTTTAAACTACAGGAAGTTAGTTTTTTATTTTCAAGATAATTTCAGAGTTTTGATTTAAATTTGAAAGTGGTCCTCTGAAGGTTCATGGGTTGAATACTCGATCCCAACTGGGTGTCACTGTTTTGAGAGGTGGCAGAATCTTTGGGAACTGGGACCTAGCTTTAGAAAGCAGGTTACTTCAGGATGTGCCTTTGAAGTTTATAACTTGTTCTTTGTCCCTCCCTCTTCTTCTGCTTTCTGTCCATCATGTGGTGAAGAACCTCATTCTTACCATGCTTCTAACTCCATGATATTTTTTCCCTAGGGAATGGAGCTAAGAAAGTAGGGAGTGAGTCCTCTGCTCTCAGTAGCTTTCCTTCATGTTGACCTCAGGTTTTTTTATTCATAGCTATACAAACGTGACAAATAGATGCTAGATAAGAGGTTCTCAACCTGTGGGTCATGACCACTTTGTTTTGCTTAAGACCATCAGAAAACACAAATATATACACTATGATCATTAATAGAAGCAAGATTACAGTTTTAATGTAGCAATGAAAATAATTTTATGGCGGGGTGGGGGTCAGCACAACATGAGGAATTAAAGGGTCACAGCATCAGGAAAGTTGAGAACTGCTGGTCTAGATGTGGATGTAAAACCATGACCTAGATCAAGAATTTGTTTGGCTTCATAGTTTGCTCATAGATTAATGAAGCCAACAGCAGACTACTGCACTGGAGATTCAACTCAGTAGCCTCTCCTGGGTTATCATGGAAAGGAAAGCTAATGGTTACTAATAATCCCGTCATAGATGTTTAAACACTAAAGACTAAAGTGTGTTCTGTGCCACTCTATTCATAAAATTCATTGTGCTGTATGCTGAGGCAGAGAGCTGGCAAGAAGAGTTAAGGAATCAAGTAACACAGGTTTTTAAATATATTTGAGTTGATTCTGTATTAGGAACACAAGGAATAAAAACTACACTCATCAGTTTAGGGGAAGTTTAGAAAAAGCTACAGAACAAAATGGACAGACAGAATACAAGTGATTGTAGAGTAACACAGAGGAAACATATATCATATAAGACAAAATATAATTTTTCCCACCTGTTTTTTTGTTTGTTTGTTTGGTTGGTTGGTTTTTTGAGACAGAGTTTCTCTGTATAGCCTTGGCTGTCCTCGAACTCACTTTGTAGACCAGGCTGGCCTCAAACTTAGAAATCCGCCTGCGCCGGGCGTGGTGGCGCACACCTTTAATCCCAGCACTCGGGAGGCAGAGGCAGGCGGATTTCTGAGTTCGAGGCCAGCCTGGTTTACAAAGTGAGTGCCAGGACAGCCAGGGCTACACAGAGAAACCCTGTCTCGAAAAACCAAAAAAAAAAAAAAAAAAAGAAATCCGCCTGCCTCTGCCTCCGGAGTGCTGGGATTAAAGGCATGCGCCACCACACCCAGCATCCCACCTGTTTATCTAATCTAGAAAGCCGTTAATGTAATTCTCAGTACTAGTTGTACTTATCAGTATTTTATCATCCATGTGTAAATTCTGATGTTATGTATGGTATTCAAACAAGTTAAAAAGCTGGAAATTCAGTTATCTAAAATACAGCCCATCTTAACCCATTCTGTTTAAATTATACTCATTAACAAGGAGACTGGTTACAACAGCAAACACTCAATAATGTTATCACTTTGTAATTTTGCCTTATTGTTCTTGAAGTACAATAAATAGTCTTGAATTACAAAAATCAGTGTTCTCTGTCCACTTATGGTTTTCCTGGCTCGTTTTATGTCAACTTGATACAAGGTAAGTTCATCTGAGAGGAGGGCAGTCCACTTGAGAAAATGTCTCCATAAGATCCAGCTGTAGGCAGGCAAACACGTAGAACATTTTTTTTTTCTTAATATCCCTGGGTGGATGGTCAAAGGATCTATAAGGAAGGAGGCTAAGCAAGCCATGAGGAACAAGCCAGGTTTCTGCCCTGTCTGAGTTCCTGCCCTGACTTCCTTGGATGATGAGCTGTGCTGTGCTGTGCTGTGCTGTGCTGTGCTGTGCTGTGCTGTGCTGTGCTGTGCTGTGCTGTGCTGTGCTGTGCTGTATGAGTGTAAGCAAAATAGACAATTTCCTCCACCCATTGCTTTTGGTCATTATACTTTCTCAAAGCAATAGTAACTGTAACTAAGATAATACCCAATAAGAGTGAATCTTTAATGTGTTTACATGCAAATATCTATGCTCTGTTAGTTGTCTAAGTACTAAAGCAGTCCCTTGCTAATGGGCCTTTTAAAAGGTTTTTTTATGGTTCTTTTTTAAGTACAACACACAGAGTATAAAATGTAAAACACTTATGTGTCCATTAAATTGATTTCATAAATATAGGCAGCTGGTCCAGGACATCTTGGCTCAAAAGAGTGTTTTCTCACCACTGAGTGATGAGAAACCTCATCCAAAGCTCAGCTTGGTTACTGTACAAATCATTTATTCTACAGCAGGAAGGAGAGCCTTGTTTATACTGACTCAGGAGCTGGGCTTCACTCAATAGCCAGGACTTTTTTTTTTCACCTCGTTTCTTTTCCTATCACCAAATATGAGCTCTGGTGCCTCCCTCCCTTCAGCCCCCACTCTCTTCCTTCTTTGCCTCTCTTTTCTATAGAAATCACTTTGTGACTATCTATATTGCAGTGGGTGCAATGCACCTTTGTCTCACTGATGCTCTGTAAAGCATTTGTAACATACATTGATTGCAGCCTCAGGCACTGTGGATACAGCTGAGAATTACAAAGTCCTGTCCTCACCCAACTTTGAGATAGATAAATAATGGATAGTAGTGGTGTTCTAAGAAGGTGATATTTTTGCATAAACATTAATAAAATTAGAGAGCTTGGTAGGCATGTATCTGTATATTGAAGAAAGAGAATCCTAGGCAGAGGGAACAGCAAAAGTCATAACCCTAAAACATGAATTAGTTTTACTAGAGAGATAACAAATAGATCAGATAGATCCTGTTAGCTATGGTAAGAAACTGAGATCTGATTCTAATATGCAGGGAATCCTGTAACTGTCAGAATAATATATGTGGTTTTATATGGCACAGGCTGGCCTTGAACACACTATACTGTTGGGGATGCTCTTGAATCTCTGATTCTCTTGCCTCCACCTGCCAAGTACTCACAGGGTATGTACCACCTTGCCCACTTTTCACAGTGCAGTGCTAGGGATGGAATCCATGGTTCTGTACATAGTAGGCAAGGTGAGCTACATTACAAGTCCCTTATTTACCATTTTATTACTTAAGAGTTTCACCTTAGCTACAGTTACTTCGTGGCAAATATTTTTAAAGTTTATATAGTATGCCATTTAATCTTTACAACAGCCCTACTTATTAGACAGTGTTGTGTCTTTCTTACACATAGGGAAAAGGAAGTGGAAGTGGCTTAATTAACTTTTCTATGTTAATCACCAAGTGAGCTGGTTCCAGTCCAGAAGCGCTTGGTTCTGAGACCTGTGCTCATCCCCCGATGGTGCTGTTTTCTTTCTCTGTAAGAAGTCTGACACAGATTAAGAAGTGAAATCCAAGGAGGCATTTTCAATAACAAAGAATGATTGTGTATTGATTTTTGCATTGGAGGCAAACCAACTGTGAGCATTCTAGTTTCTCAAATCCTGGTCTTCCGCTTTGAATTGTTTGTTTTGAAAATGTTACATGAAAAAAAAAATAAATGCTATCTTGTTTTTCTGGCTCTTTATTATAGGTGCTGAATTCAGATTGAATAAATATGGAATATGAATATCTTGAAAAGCTTTCATCTTAGGTAATTCCCCAGTGTGTTCACTTTTATCATGTATTTCTCTTTACTATAGGTATTAAATATTTTCTGAAAACAATTGATTAGTGCTTTCATTTTATTTCTATTTTTATGAAAATGACATATGCACGAAAACATGATAAGGCTCACCAGCCCACACAGGAGGTTCTCATTTCTAAAATGTGAGTCTTCCCAGTTCTACGAGAATTAAACTTACTATGGCTTCTATCATTATATTGTTTACATGGCAATTTCTTCCAGCATTACAATAATCTGCTGTCTTTCCTTGTTTCCTTTTTTTCTTTTTTCCCTGTTCTTGTGTACTCCCAGAGCAGAGATAGTGTAAGAGCAAGTGTGAATGGAAGGCAGCAAAACAAAATAAAATAAAACACAACCCCCAAACCAGAAAAACCTAACAGCAGCAGCAGCAGCAGCAACCCAAACCTGGATACAACAGGACTTCCAGATACAACAAGCCTAAAAAACATGGAGTCCTAGAGAAAGTGACAGTATGCACAGGGTCTTTAGAGGTCTGGGCTAGATGATGGTCCAACACTGAGAGAAGTGGACATATCCCTCCTTTCCTAAACAAGAAGCTATCTCTAATTGACAATCACTCACAAAGAAAAAGAAATTAATTTTCTCCAAGTCTCATTGGGTATACAAACCCCACTTACTGGGCAAACTCCATTCCCAGTAGCCAATGGTTAACATAAAACTAACTCAATTATATTTTGGGAAACTTTTTTTTCCCCTTATAGGTCTTTTACTTGTATATTATGGTTCCTAGTTTTGAGTTTTCATGGGATTTTTGTGTGTATTAATTCATATGTCTCTACATCAAAATATTCCTTTTGGTTCTTTTTTTTCATGTTTGTTTTAATTTTTATTTATTAATTTATTTGTTTATCCACTTTACATCCCTTCACCCATCTTTTCTTCTCAATCCTACCTTCAAAATCCCTCCATGCCATTATTCCATCCCCTTCTCCTCAGAGAAGAGGACCCCCCCACCCCCTGCCTTGAGTGCCACCCTACCCCAGGACATTCAGTCACAGTAGAAAAAGTGAATCCTCTCCCACTGAGGGCCAATCAGCATGTTTAGTTAGGGGAAAGGGATCTACTGGCAGGCTCTGCTCCAGTTATTAGAGGACCCACATGAAGACTAAGCTGCACATCTGCTACAACATGTTGGGGACCTAGGTCTCGACCCTGAGTGCTATTTGGTTGGTGGTTCAGCCTCTGTGAGTCCCTATGAGTCCAGGTTAGTTGACACTGCAGGTCTTCTTGTGGTGTCCTTGACCCCTCTGTTTCATTCAATTCTATTCCTCACTCTTTCACAAGTCTCCCTGAGTATGGCCTAATGTTTGTCTAAGGGTCTCTGCTTTTGTTTCCCTCCATTGTTGGATGAAGTCTCTCAGGTAACAGTTATGCTAGGCTCCTGTCTGCAAGCATAAAAGAGTGTAATTAATAGTGTCAACGATTATCTCTCTTATATGAGATGTGTCTCAAGTTGGGCCAGTCATTGGTGGCCATTTGCTTAATGTTTGCTTCATCTTCATTCCTGTTTGTTTTTATTTTATCTTATTTTATCATTATAACCTTTTAAGATTCTTGTTTTCTTTTTTTTCAATTTTATTTTTATTTTTATTTTAAAAACAAGACAGTCTTTCAAGAAGATATATTTCTTTCTGGGATCTCAGTAAGTGTAACTTGGAATCAGTACAGAGGAAAATTTTAAACGAAGGGAAGAATGAGTTAGTAACACCTTTAATATTGGAGGCAATTCTACTTCCTGATACAAAAACCATGCATAATTGTCCCTTAGTATCTATGGGGAATTGATTCTGGAACCTCATATAAGTACCACTATCTGTAGATGCTCAAGTCAGCCACCAAACCCAGACACTATTGCATACGCCAGCAAGATTTTGCTGAAGGGACCCTGATATAGCTGTCTCTTGTGAGGCTATGCCAGTGCCTGGCAAATTCAGAAGTGGATGTTCACAGTCATCTATAAGATGGAACACAGGGCCCCCAATGGAGGAGCTAGAGAAAGTACCCAAGGAGCTGAAGGGCTCTGCAACCCTATAGGTGGAACAACAATATGAACTAACCAGTACCCCTGGAGCTCATGTCTCTAGCTGCATATGTAGCAGAAGATGGCCTAGTCGGCCATCATTGGGAAGAGAGGCCCCTTGGTCTTACAAACTTTATATGTTCCAGTATAGGGGAATGGCAGGGCCAAGAAGTTGGAGTGTGTAGGTAGGGGAACAGGGCGGGGGGGGGGGAGGGAGGGTATACGGGACTTTTTTTGGGATAGCATTTGAAATGTAAATGAAGAAAATATCAATAAAAAAGAAGTACACAGGGAGATGTATATAGGTCATAAGCAAATAGAATCTGCTTTATATAAGATTCTTGTTTTCTAATGAGAGAGAGTAAGAGAGGGTATAGATTTGGGTGGGTGGGAAAGTGAAAAGAATCTTGGAGGAGTTGGGGTACCAGAAACCATAATCAGAATATATTATATAAGAAATCAATATTCAATTTTTAAAACATACTTTTCCTACAAGTTTATGTCTTCAGACACCCCATAGCTTCACCTTTCATTTACTTCAAGTGTTATTACAAACACAGATACATTTCTTGAATAAACTATACCTCCTTTTCTTGGGTCATCTTTCTCCTATAGTCTCCTTAATTTTTTTCTGAATAACTTGATAAACTTAGTTGATACTTTGTTTACTGTATGTATCCACACATTCTACTAAGCTGCACAGGGTAATAACAGTGTCAATTTTATTTGTTCTATTTTCAGTGCATAAAACAATGCTTGGTACATGGAGGTACTAATATTTGTTGGATGAATGCGTTGTTTATAGTTGAGCTGTGTAATAGTCGACAATGAGCTAAATTTCTTTTGTAATTGTTTGCCTTTGCATTCCCACTGCTTGGCTTATTAGATTGTTTGTTTTCCTGTATATTTAATCAGCTTAGCCTAAATTATGCGGATGCAATAAACACTAGTCAAACCAATGCTAGCTTCTTTGGGCTTTAGTTTTCTCTGTGTCTGGGTGGAAACTCATCTCTTCTGGTATCCTATGTCTAGGCCCAGGATGAATGAGTAGTTTTGGTTGTGACCTACTGACCTCAGGAAAAAGAAAAGAATAATGTGGAGAATTCAGTGATGGCCTCAAATGATTTCTGTACTTAGACTGAACTATTTTGGCTCTCATTCTACCAGGCAAAACAGATTGCACACCATTCCTTATGTCAGTGATTTGGAGATACACTTTTTTTCCAGATAGTGTTGAGAAAGAAGTAATTATAATGGAGTAGGCAGCAGTATTTGTTTAAAAAGTTATTTTCTATGTGTCCCTTATCCTTTTTGTGTGTCTTGTTTTGCTTTTAGTTGTTATAAAACACAATGACACAATGCATCTTGGGAAGATACCAGAAGAGATGAGTTTCCACCCAGTCAGAGAAAACTAAAGCCCAAAGAAGCTAGCATTGGTTTGACTAGTGTTTATTGCATCTGCATAATTTAGGCTAAACTGATTACATATACAGGAAAACAAACTATCTAATAAGACAAACCTTGCAAAGGGTTTATTAGGCTTATACTTTCATATCAGTCCATAACAAGGGCAGCCAGGGCAGGAGCTCAAGTCAGGAGTTTGTTCTTCTAATAATTTCATTCTTTATCTCCTCCTTCTCCTTCTTCTTCTCCTTCCCCAACCCCTTCCCTCCCTCCTCCTCCTTTTTTCTTTTTCTTTTTCTTTTTCCTTTTTTATCATCTTGACACTGGAAAGAGGGTTAGTCAATTGAAAAAAATGCCTCCAACAGGTTGGTCTGTAGGCAAGACTATGAGAGATTAATGATTGTTCTGGGAGGGCACAGCTCACTGTAAGCATTACCACTCCTGGGAAAATGGTTCTAGATTGTATAAGAAAGTTAGTCAAGGAATCCTGAGAGTGGTGGTGGAGGCAAACTACTAAGCAGTAAACAGGGTTTCCCCGTGGTCTCTGGACATTGTATCAATTGAGATTATTGACATATTTTTATTTTACTTTAAGCATAAACTCTTTGCCCTACTTTTAAATTATATTCCATTTCCTAAGAATTGGATTAAATCTCTTGAATTTTCACTCTACTGAATTTTCATATTTTCTTGTGATAACACTTAACTTCATTCTATATGACATATGTTCTATATATTTAATATGCAAATAATCATCTACTATGTATAGAATTTATAGTTGTAAGATGAATATACATTTTGTGATGTAAAACGTTTAATGAATATTTAATTATGTAATATATTTTGTAAATATTTTGTTCTTAATTTTCGGAGAACATTTTGTGGTTTTAGTCATTCCTTTTTTTCTTTATTTTTAAATAAAAATGAATCTTTATTCTAAAAGAAGTTTGCAAACAGGCTTTTTAGTGTTGTTTATCCTTTTAAATATATAATAGAATTGAAAACACAGAATGAAGACTTACATCTATAGAGAACAATGACAGCAGGCTCAGAGTAAGGTATCCTATTAATCATTTAACTTCACCTAAAAACCTGGAAATGATTAATACTCATTCATATCCTTTCTTTTAAATAGAATTCTCTTTTTGTTTTGTATACCCAGCACTTATTTTTATTTCTATTTTTTAGAAAGGAAGGGTATTACTATAGTGCCCATGCTTATCTAAACTCTCAGGGTCAGTGGTCTTCCCGCTTCAGGTTCCTAAGTATCTAGAACTACAGATATGAGTGACTATGACTGGCAACACAATATTTTATGTATGTGTGTATAAATATGTGTGTGTGTGCAAGTGTGTTCATGTATGCAAGAACACACAAGTATGTGCATATGTGTATTCATGTGTAAAAAAATACAATGGTTGTCTGGTATGTTTCCCAGTGCTCAGTACCCTGGGTGTTGTTGTTGTTGTTGTTGAGATAGAGACTCTAATTAAACCTGGAACTTGCTGACCTGGCTACTATACTAGTAGGGCAGTGAGATGGAGGGATTTTCTTATCTCTACCTTCATACAGCTGGGATTACCAGTGCATAAAATTTCCAGCCTTTCTCTGTGGGTGGTAGGGATTGAACTGAGATTTTTCTGCTTCTATTGCAATTGTTGTAACAACTGAGCTATTTTTCAGCCCTAAACACAATACTTTTATACATATTTAATAATATTATAGCTTTTCTGAAGCCTTGATTTTGTTCCACAAATTATCTATGTCTGCTTTTCAGGTGTTATTTTTACCTAAAAAGTATTTCTACATTAATTCTTTTTGAGTGCCAGGCAATATGATCCAAGGACGGGATGCCCTTTGCCCTTCATGGGCACCTACATGCATGTGATGCACATAAATTCATGTATGCATACACATACACTTAAGTACCTGATAATATTCTTTAGGTTCTTCAATGTTGAGTGCAACCATGTGACCACACGTAGGCTTGTTAATAGTGGAGAACAGATGGGACATATCACTTTCAGGCTAGAGAATTTAAGGCCTCATTCCAGTCTCTTCACAGAGTTTTCCCTTAGGCCCTGGCATGGTGACTGTCCAGTTAGAAAGCAAGGCTAAGCTACTCATCTGTGTCATCCAAGAACTATGAGTAACCCTACAGATCCCTCTTGGTAGTCTATGCTGAGCATATAGAAGGAAGTAGAAAACAATTGCTGTTTTTGCTTGAACTTGTTTGCTTTGTAGCAAAACCAAGCTTGTCCTCAGCAGCCATGTTGTTAGCTGGTTTAGTTCAAGCTTGTCTATTAGAATATAGGAATGTCTCAAACAGTTTTTTTCCTTCGTTGTCATTTTATATTAGAAATTGAAACTCTGAAAGGGAGTTTACATACCCAGTGGACATAGCCAGGCTTTTAATAGAACAGCCACCTGTGACTATGCGTGATGATCTTTAACTTTTTTTTTTAAAGTTATTTTTTTATTACATATTTTCCTCAATTACATTTCCAATGCTATCCCAAAAGTCCCCCATACTCCCCCCCCCCCCAATTCCCTACCCACCCATTCCCATTTTTTGGCTCTGGCATTCCCCTGTATTGGGGCATATAAAGTTTGCAAGTCCAATGGGCCTCTCTTTCCAGTGATGGCCGACTAGGCCATCTTTCGATACATATGCAGCTAGAGACAAGAGCTCCGGGGTACTGGTTAGTTCATCATGTTGTTCCAACTATAGGGTTGCAGATCCCTTTAGCTCCTTGGGTACTTTCTCTAGCTTCTCCATTGGGAGCCCTGTGATCCATCCAATAGCTGACTGTGAGCATCCACTTCTGTGTTTGCTAGGCCCCGGCATAGTCTCACAAGAGACAGCTATATCTGGGTCCTTTCAGCAAAATCTTGCTAGTGTATGCAATGGTGTCAGTGTTTGGAAGCTGATTATGGGATGGATCCCTGGATATGGCAGTCTCTAGATGGTCCATCCTTTCATCACAGCTCCAAACTTTGTCTCTGTAACTCCTTCCATGGGTGTTTTGTTCCCAATTCTAAGAAGGGGCATAGTGTCCACACTTTGGTCTTCATTCTTCCTGAGTTTCATGCGTTTAGCAAATTGTATCTTATATCTTGGGTATCCTAAGTTTTGGGCTAATATCCACTTATCAGTGAATACATATTGTGTGAGTTCCTTTGTGATTGTGTTACCTCACTCAAGATGATGCCCTCCAGGTCCATCCATTTGGCTAGGAATTTCATAAATTCATTCTTTTTAATAGCTGAGTAGTACTCCATTGTGTAAATGTACCATAATTTCTGTATCCATTCCTCTGTTGAGGGGCATCTGGGTTCTTTCCAGCTTCTGGCTATTATAAATAGGGCTGCTATGAACATAGTGGAGCATGTGTCCTTCTTACCGGTTGGGACATCTTCTGGATATATGCCCAGGAGAGGTGTTGCTGGATCCTCCAGTAGTACTATGTCCAATTTTCTGAGGAACCGCCAGACTGATTTCCAGAGTGGTTGTACAAGCTTGCAATCCCACCAACAATGGAGGAGTGTTCCTCTTTCTCCACATCCTTGCCAGCATCTGCTGTCACCTGAAATTTTTATCTTAGCCATTCTGACTGGTGTGAGGTGGAATCTCAGGGTTGTTTTGATTTGCATTTCCCTAATGGTTAAGGATGTTGAACATCTTTTCAGGTGCTTCTCTGCCTTTCGGTATTCCTCAGGTGAGAATTCTTTGTTCAGTTCTTTTTTTTTTTTTTAAATGTTTTTTTTTTAAGATTTATTTATTTATTATATGTAAATACACTGTGACTGTCTTCAGACACACCAGAAGAGGGCGTCAGATCTTGTTACGGGTGGTTGTGAGCCACCATGAGGTTGCTGGGATTTGAACTCATGAACTTCAGAAGAGTAGTCGGTGCTTTTACCCGTTGAGCCATCTCACCATGTTCAGTTCTGAGCCCCATTTTTTAATGGGGTTATTTGATTTTCTGGAGTCCACCTTCTTGAGTTCTTTATATATATTGGATATTAGTCCCTTATCTGATTTAGGATAGGTAAGGATCCTTTCCCAATCTGTTGGTGGTTTTTTTGTCTTATTGATGGTGTCTTTAGCCTTGCAGAGGCTTTGTAGTTTCATGAGGTCCCACTTGTCAATTCTCCATCTTACAGCCACGTGTGACTGTGCATGACTGTGTGTGACTGTGCGTGATGATCTTTAACTTTTGACTTGACAGTAAATCCCGGGGAAACTCTGGATAGGATATTAACAATGGAAACATCAGGAAAGAACAAGTGAGCAAAAGGCCAACAATCTTCCTTCTGGCATGCCCTCTTTCATCTTGGATCTCATCAGAAAATGCTACCCATGTTTGGGATGGGTATTTCCATGTCACCTAAGGAAATTAAAACAATTCCTCAGTTGAGGTCTCTAATTTTCAAATACATAGCAAGGTGACATTAACGCCAATCATCATGCCACTCCAGAGGTAAGTTGCTATCATGTTCTTGATTGTATCCTCAAGTTCTACATTATTAGTTGCATTCTCCATTTAATTCCATCATACTACAAAAAAATCCCCATTGTGTTTTTATTTTTATATTGAACTCTTTCTGATGTCCTATGTGTATGTATAAGTGTGTGTCATCCTACTTTGATTCAAAAGGATATGATAATAATTCCATATGTAACACTAAGAAAAGCATGTATATGCAAATTATATAACAAAGTAAAGTAGGTAAAATGTTTAATGGTGTCATCCATAGTTACGTTGTCTCTGATCCTGGAGAAACATGGGTCAAATATATTATGCTTTTTCAAAGAGCTCATCTAAAACAGTGCTGAGAACAAAAAGCTTTGATTCTGCTACAAAAGCTTAAGAGTGTGGACTAGGTTTCAGAATGTCATGTTTAGTGTTAATTTTTCTTTGATGATAACTGTTCACCTTTTATAGATAATCCCCAGATATTGCCTTTCAAAAGTTTTATTTCAAAATCTCCACATCTATTTGTTAGCTTGTGTTATTGAGGAAGAAGCTCATAATCTTAATGCTCAGGTGAGCTGTGCTCTATCTCCTGGACATGTTGCAGCCATGGAAACAGGCATTAGGAGTACCAACTCTGTATTTCGTGCACCTAATCTACAGCCTGATTTCTCTTTGGAAAACTACTTATGCCATCACTATCAAAAACATCTATTGGGGGAAAATGAGAAACTCTCCCGTTATCTGTTGTGTTATCTTTATAAAAGTAAACATCTAGGGTAAATGTAGTCAGGGAAAACAAATGACTGTCTGCCTGGAGTAGTAACAACAGAAACTGAAGTGATCAATGTGGAGCAGTGACTGTTTCTTGAGATAACTCAATGGTATCAACAGCATCCAGAATCTTGTTAGAAATCCAAATCCATTCCAAGGCTTAGAATTAAAAACTATCGAAGTACAAAATAGTAATCTGATTCCACAAGCTCTCCAGACAAGTCATTCTGATACTTACTTAGTTTTAGATATGTTCTTTAGTGACTAGGTGATATGCATGAGAATGCAGGTCATCAGATATAGATGATAATATAGTCAGCTTATTTTGAATACTATCTGGCAGTATCATGATACCAGTCTGAATGTAACTTAGGATATAATTAGTTCTAGCTTTTGCCTGAAGCCAGGATGATGTCTAAACAAAACAGGTTAAACATCTATTTTCTTTGCTATGAAGTAAGTGACTGTTATAAAGATGGTTCCCATTGCTCCTGTATTCATCTTATACTATTTATTTTATGGAGCAAAAAGGCCTGGTAAGATCACTTATAACTGTGCAAACATGAGACAAAATTAAAGCAAAACAATAACAGTGCTAATATGCCTGAATTTCTTGTTATGAGAATCATTAACTTTTTATTTCTGCTACAATGCTTTCTGATTCTCTTGGAGACCAGTCAGCACATCAGCCTGAAAATATTATAAATGAAAGTAAATGGACTAATTTCCCTTGTTTATTCACTGTTTGAGTGAAATGATAAAAGCTATACTGAGAGGCAATGTAAACTGCATGTCATGCCGGTTTACTTAGTTTATCTTAAATTATATTCATGAATGCATTTTAAAACAAATATAGTAAACATTATTGCCATGCACTCTGGTCGAGTCAGCTTGACAGGCCGAGAGGCTTGGAAGCTACTCATGAGGCAAAGAGTTTCATGGAAACTCACCTCCTGGAGTCTGGCGTTCTCTCTAACCCATACATTAATATTCCATTCCCGTGTTAGTCTGGTGTATGGATCCATGTGCTCTCTTTTAGTATTATCTTATTATAAGTGCCTTTTAAGATTGAATTCTGACATAGCTAAGCCTTCACCAGTGTTCCAACAGTCCTAGAAAGTCCTTGAGCAGACCCTGGGCTTGGAATTCAGTAAGAATGTTGCTATTCAGTGACTTTCAGAATTGCCTCTGGTATTACACTATCACTTTGAATAAAAGCTAAGTCACTGCCCTACACAGGAATTTACCATCATCTAGGAAAAAGGAAGTTTGAGACCTAAAGAGGAACCAGAATAGATACTTAGAACTATAGATAGCTGAGTTACACCCATACACACGTATTTACAATGGCCTAGGGGAAAGGTGGACTATACAATAGACTAAAATAGGAACTATGGCAAGGGCATGAAACTCTTGACCCTGGCTTCTAAGATTAAGTGGATCTTAGGTGGAGCTCTTTTTGATCCCAGTTGTTAACAATGAATTCTATCCCAGGTGGTTCCTGTTAGACCTGTGTTTGTATTCCTCTGTTTTGTGTAAGAATCCAATAACCTCTTTGTACCTTGCTGGTGTGTCACCCAACTTCCCTATTTTCTTCTGTATAAAAAGTTTGATGCTCGATTTGACAAATTACATTCAGATTCTACACAACCTCTCCTGTGTACATCTGTCTGTCATTCCATCCAACGCTTTGCCCACCTGCCCCAGAGACCCATTCCACGCAGACAAAGGGATCCAGAGTGTCTGTGGCAATTATGATAAGTAAGTTGCTTGTAAAGTGTCTTTAGTTAGCTATTATTAATATTTGTACATGTTAGTTTCCAGCTTTTCATAATCATTGGTTACACCATGGTATGGTATTACCATAGCATTAGTAATACATCAATACATCATATGGTATGCCATCATATACACAAACCATGACTTACTCCTTGTGGTAATCTTAAGTGTCAACTTGAGAAGATCTAGAATCATGTTGGAGATGTATCTTTGTGGGGAATTATCTTGATTAAACTAATTGAGATTAGGAGATTTGTCCACTGAGGGTGGTGCCATTCCCTATGGCAGGATTCTTTATGTAATAAAAAGGAGAAAGTGAGCTGAGCACAAGCATTCCTCAGTCTTTGTCTTGTGACTGAGTGTTAATGTCATGTGACTACTTCCAGCCCCTCTTTCCTAACTTCCCATCAAGATGCTCTATAGCTTGGGTGTATGGGCTACAATAAATTTATTCTTCTTTGAGGTGTTTTTGTTTGGGTATCTTATCACAACAACACAAATCTCTTTGATGAACATCTCTGCCTATTTATGTCAAAATTTTTGTGGATACTTATATATTTCTTTGATGGTAACATCCATCTTTTAGATACTCCTATGATGTTACCTGTGGGGCAGTGGGCTGCACACAGACAGTCTGGTTTCCAGTCAAGCATAGGTCTTGAACTCTGGGTGACCCAATGGGTGGTGATTTCTACCTACATGGGTTGGAAGGTATTCGGTCATGTCTCCTGGACCCCTGCCTCCTGTCGAAGTTACTTCCCCCACAACCCCCACAGGAGAGATTTGTGACTATCAGTCAAGCAGACAATATCCCAAGCTTATGGTATTCTGGATATACTCCACCCCCACAGTTACCTGATATAGCCAGGTATGCTCCTCCCCACAGTTCCCTGATTGCCCAGTCCACTATAAAAGAGACTGCTTGGTGCCTCCTCACTCTCTTTAAGCTTTCACCTTTCTTACTCTCATCTCTAGCCCTCCATCTCCCTCTCTCCCTCCCCCCTTTCCATGTGGCCATGGCTGGCCTCTTTCTCTCTTTCTACCTTATTTCTTTCCCCCTAGCTTTCTACAATAAAGCTCTAAAAACATTGACTGCTCAAACATTTTTTCTCCATTAAAATATTGATATCTGGATGTATATTAAATAGCATTAATAACAGAATAGAAAAAGTCAACTATAACCTAGGAAAAATCAATGCAAGACTTCTCTTGTAGCACACCTTTTTACCCAGTCTGCTCATCAGATTGCCTTCCCTGTGTGATGTTCTCAGATTAACACAGGTCTTCACTTGTGAAGCCCCCTCTGAACTTCTGCTATAAGTCTCCATCTAGACTAACCCTAGTTTCTTTTCACCATCGTGGGTCTATCACATGTGCTCCTCTGGTCTAACATATTGTTTGTTACAAGCATTAGCTCAGAGCAGGGCTTTGGAGTAAACATCAAGAATTTCAGGCCACACTTGCAATTTACAGAAGTCTATACCACTTTAGGAAAGATGCTCATAATCTCTAATAACCTTTCTTGGTTTTATGCTCTCAAATAAGGGTGGGGCCCCCTATGGCATTCATGACTGACTCATAATCTCTCTCCATCCATAAAGGAATATTAATAAGCTCAGTATTTTTATTAATTAATTTTTTACACACTGTATTTTATCCCCCCTCCCCCAGATCTACCCTTCACGTGTTCCACACCCAATACCTCCTTTCTGCCCACCTGTTCCACCTGAATGTCCCCAACCCCCACTCCACCTGACCTCTAAACTCCCTAGGGCCTCCAGTCTCTTGAGGGTTAGGTACATCATCTCTGAATGAACACAGATCTGTAATTCCTCTACTGTATGTGTGTTTGGGGGCCTCATATCAGCTGGTGCTTGCTGTCTGTTTGGTGGTCCAGTGTTTGAGAGATCTCGGGGGAGGGGGCAGATTAATTGGGACTGCTGGTCCTTCTACAGGACTGTTCTCAGCTTCTTTATGCCTTCCCTAATTCAACAGCAGGGGTCAGCTGCTACTGTCCATTGGTTGAATACAAATATCTGCATCTGCCCTATAGGTGGAACAACTATATGAACTAATCAGTAACCCCAGAACTCATGTCTCTAGCTGCATATGTAGCAGAAGATGGCCTAGTTGGCCATCATTGGGAAAAGTTTGGTTTAGCAAACTTTATATGCCCCAGTACAGGGGAAAGCCAGGGCCAAGAAGTGGAAGTGAGTGGGTAGAAGAGCAGAGTGGGGAGGAGGGTATTGGGGACTTTTGGGATAGCATTTGAAATGTAAATGAAGAAAATAACCAATAAAAAAGCAAAGCAAAGCAAAGCAAAGCAAGGCAAGGCAAGGCAAGGCAAGGCAAGGCAAGGCAAGGCAAGGCAAGGCAAGGCAAAGCAAATCAAAGCAAAACCCCAAATATCTGCATCTGACTCTTTTAGCTACTTATTGGGTCTATACCCCATTTTCAATTTTTTTAAATCTACTTGAGTTCTTTGTATATTTTGGATATTAGTCCTCTACTGGATTTGGGGTTAGTGAAGATTTTTTTCTCAATCTGTAGGTTGTTGATTTGTCTTATTGACTATGTCCTTTGCCTTACAGAATCTTTATCGTTTCATGAGGTCCCATTTATCAATTCTTGATCTTAGAGCATGAACCACTGGAGTTCTGTTTAGGAAATGTTAACCTGTGCCAATGAATTCAAGGGTCTTTCCCACTTTCTCGTCTATTAGATTCAGTGTATCTGGTTTTATGTTGAGGTCCTTGATCCACTTGAACTTGAGCTTTGTGCAAGGTGACAAATATGGGTCTCTTTTCATTCTTTTACATAGAGAAAGCCAGTTAAACCAGCATCATTTATTGAAGATGCTTTCCTTTTCCATTGTATATTTTTGGCACCTTTGTCAAGATCAAATGACCATTAAGTGTGTGATTTTACTTCTGGGTCTTCAATTCTATTCCATTGATCAACATGTCTGTCTCTGTATCAATACCATGAAATTTTTAATCACTATTGCTCTGTAGTACAGCTTGAGGTCAGGGATGGTGATTTCCCCTAGCTGTTCTTTTATTGTTAAGAATGTTTTTGTTATTCTGGGATTTTTGCCTTTCCAGATGAATTTGAGAATCACTCTTTCCATGTCTTTGAAGAATTGTGTTGGGATATTGATGGGGATTGCACTGAATCTATAGATTGCCTGTGGTAGGATGGCCATTTTTACTATGTTAATTCTGCCCATCCATGAGCATAGGGGATCTCTCCATTTTCTGAGATCTTCTTTGATTTCTTTCTTGACAGACTTGAAGTTATTGTCATACAGGTCTTCCACTTGTTTGGTTAGAGTTACCCCAAGATATTTTATATTATTTGTGGCTATTGTGAAGGGAGTTATTTCTATAATTTCTTTCTCAGCTTGTTAATCATTTGTATAAAGGAAAGCTACTGATTTATTTGAGTTAATTTATATTCACTTTGTTGAAGTTGTTTATCAGCTGCAGATGTAACCTGGTAGAATTTTTGGACTTGCTTATTTATACTATCATATCATCTGCAAATAGTGATACTTTTATTTCTTTTTATAAAAATATTTTTTATTAGGTATTTTTCTCATTTACATTTCCAATGCTATCCCAAAAGTCCCCCATACCCTCACCCCCCCCACACTCCTCTACCCACACACTCCCACTTTTTGGCCCTGGCATTCCCCTGTACTGGGGCATATAAAGTTGGCAAGTCCAATGGGCCTCTCATTCCAGTGATGGCTGACTAGGCCATCTTTTGATACATATGCAGCTAGAGTCAAGAGCTCCGGGGTACTGGTTAGTTCATAATGTTGTTCCACCTATAGGGTTGCAGAACTCTTTAGCTCCTTGGGTACTTTCTCTAGCTCCTCCATTGGGGGCACTGTGATCCATCCAATAGCTGACTGTAAGCATCCACTTCTGTGTTTGCTAGGCCCCAGCATTGTCTCACAAGAGACAGCTATATCTGGGTCCTTTCAGCAAAATCTTGCTAGTGTATGCAATGGTGTCAGCGTTTGGAAGCTGATTATGGGATAGATCCCCAGATATGGCAGTGCCTAGATAGTCAATCCTTTCGTAACAGCTCCAAACTTTCTCTCTGTAACTCCTTCCATGGGTGTTTTGCTCCCAATTCTAAGAAAGGGCAAAGTGTCCACACTTTGGTCTTCCGTCGTTTTGAGTTTCATGCGTTTAGCAAATTGTATCTTATATCTTGGGTAGCCTAAGTTTCTGGACTAATATCCACTTATCAGTGAGTACATATTGTGTGAGTTCCTTTGTGATTGTGTTACCTCACTCAGGATAATGCCCTCCAGGTCCATCCATTTGCCTAGGAATTTCATAAATTCATTCTTTTTAATAGCTGAGTAGTACTCCATTGTGTAAATGTACCATAATTTCTGTATCCATTCCTCTGTTGAGGGGCATCTGGGTTCTTTCCAGCTTCTGGCTATTATGAATAAGGCTGCTATGAACATAGTGGAGCATGTGTCCTTCTTAACGGTTGGAAAATCTTCTGGATATATGCCCAGGAGAGGTATTGCTGGATCCTCCGGTATTACTATGTCCAATTTTCTGAGGAAATGCCAGACTGATTTCCAGAGTGGTTGTACAAGCTTGCAATCCCACGAACAATGGAGGAGAGTTCCTCTTTCTGCACATCCTCACCAGCATCTGCTGTCACCTGAAATTTTTATCTTAGCCATTCTGACTGGTGTGAAGTAGAATCTCAGGGTTGTTTTGATTTGCATTTCCCTGATGATTAAGGATGCTGAACATTTTTTCAGGTGCTTCTCTCCCATTCAGCATTCCTCAGGTGAGGATCCTTTGTTCAACTCTGAGCCCCATTTTTTAATGGGGTTATTTGATTTTCTGGAGTCAACCTTCTTGACTTCATTATATATATATTGGATATTAGTCCCCTATCTGATTTAGGATAGGTAAAGATCCTTTCCCAATCTGTTGGTGGTCTTTTTGTCTTATTGACGGTGTCTTTTGCCTTGCAGAAGCTTTGCAACTTTATGAGGTCCTATTTATTGATTCTTAATGTTACAGCACAAGCCATTGCTGTTCTATTCAGGAATATTTCCCCTGTACCAATGTCTTCGAGGCTTTTACCTAATTTCTCCTCTATAAGTTTCAGTGTCTCTGGTTTTATGTGGAATTCCTTAATCCACTTAGATTTGACATTAATACAAGGAGATCAGAATGGATCAATTTGCATTCTTCTACATGATAACCTGTAGTTGTGCCAGCACCATTTGTTGAAAATGCTGTCTTTTTTTCTACTGGATGATTTTAGCTACCTTGTCAAGATCAAGTGACCATAGGTGTGTGGGTTCATCTCAGGGTCTTCAATTCTGTTTCATTGGTCTACTTGTCTGTTGCTATACCAGTACCATGCAGGTTTTATTCCAATTGCTCTATAGTACAGCTTTAGGTCAGGCATGGTGATTCCACCAGAGGTTCTTTTATCCTTGAGAAGAGTTTTTGCTATCCTAGGTTTTTTGTTATTCCAGATGAATCTGCTGATTGCCCTATCTAATTCCTTGAAGATTTGAGTTGGAATTTTGATGGGGATTGCATTGAATTTGTAGATTGCTTTGGCAAGATAGCCCTTTTTACTATATTGATCGTGCCAATCCATGATCATGGGAGATCTTTCCATCTTTTAAATCTTCTTTAATTTCTTTCTTCAGAGACTTGAAGTTCCTCTCATACACATTTTTCACTTCCTTAGTTAGAGTCATGCCAATGTATTTTATACTATTTGTGACTATTGAGAAGGGTGTTGTTTCCCTAATTTCTTTCTCAGCCTGTTTACTCTTTGTGTAGAGAAAGGCCATTGATTTGTTTAAGTTAATTTTATATCCACCTACTTCATTGAAGCTGTTTATCAGGTTTAGGAGTTCTTTGGTGGAATTTTTAGGGTCACTTATATATACTATCATATCATCTGCAAATTGTGATATTTTGACTTCTCCTTTCCAATTTGTATCCCCTTGATCTCCATTTGTTGTGGAATTGCTCTGGCTAGGACTTCAAGTACAATGTTGAATAGGTAGGGCTAGAGTGGACAGCCTTGTTTAGTCCCTGATTTTACTGGGATTGCTTCCAGCTTCTCACCATTTTCTTTGATGTTGGCTACTGGTTTGCTGTAGGTTGCTTTTAGCATGGTTAGGTCTGGCCTTGAATTCCTGATCTTTCTAAGACTTTTATTATGAATGGGTGTTGGATTTTGTCAAATGCTTTCTCCGCATCTAATGAGATGATCATGTGGTTTTTGTCTTTGAGTTTGTTTATATACTGGATTACATTGATAGATTTCCGTATGTTGAACCATCCCTGCATCCCTGGGATGAAACCTACTTGGTCAAGATGGATGATTGTTTTGATGTGTTCTTGGATTTGGTTAGCGAGAAATTTATTGTGGAGTTTTGCATTGATTTTAGTAAGGGAAATCCTTCTGAAGTTTTGAATCTTTGTTGGGTCTTTTTCTGGTTTAGGTATCAGAGTAATAGTGGCTTCATAGAATGAGTTGGGTAGAGTACCTTCTGTTTCTATTTTGTGGAATAGTTTGTGAAGAACTGGGATTAGATCTTCTTTGAAGGTCTGATAGAACTCTGCACTAAACCCATCTGGTCCTGGGCTCTTTTGGTTTGGAGACTATTAATGACTGCTTCTATTACTTTAGGGGATATAGGACTGTTTAGATCATTAACCTGATCTTGATTTAAATTTGGTACCTGGTATCTGTCTAGAAACTGGTCCATTTCATCCAGGTTCTCCAGTTTTGTTGAGTATAGCATTTTGTAGAAGGATCTGATGGTATTTTGGATTTCTTCAGGATCTGTAGTTATGTCTCCCTTTTCATTTCTGATTTTGTTAATTACAATAATTTCCCTGTGCCCTCTAGTGAGTCTGGCTAAAGGGTTATCTATCTTGTTGATTTTCTCAAAGAACCAGCTTCAACTTTGGTTGATTCTTTGAATAGTCCTTCTTGTTTCCACTTGGTTGATTTCACCCCTGAGTTTGATTATTTCCTGATGTCTACTCCTCTTGGGTGAATTTGCTTCCTTTTGTTCTAGAGCTTTCCGGTGTGTTGTCAAGCTGCTAATGTGTGCTCTCTCTAGTTTCTTTTTGGAGGCACTCAGAGCTATGAGTTTTCCTCTTAAAAATGCTTTCATTGTGTCCCATAAGTTTGGGTTTGTTGTGGCTTCATTTTCATTAAACTCCAAAAAGTCCTTAATTTCTTTCTTTATTCCTTCCTTGACCAAGGTATCATTGAGAAGAGTGTTGTTCAGTTTCCACGTGAATGTTGGCTTTCTATTATTTATTTTGTTATTGAAGATCAGCCTTAGTCCATGGTGAACTGATAGGATACATGGGACAATTTCAATATTTTTGTATATGTTGAGGCTTGTTTTGTGACCAATTAGGTGGTCAATTTTGGAGAAGGTACCATGAGGTGCTGAGAAGAAGGTATATGCTTTTGTTTTAGGATAAAATGTTCTCTAGATATCTGTTAGATCCATTTGTTTCATAACTTCTGTTAGTTTCACTGTGTCCCTGTTTAGTTTCTGTTTCCATGATCTGTCCATTGGTGAAAGTGGTGTGTTGAAGTCTCCCACTATTATTGTGTGAGGTGCAATGTGTGCTTTGAGCTTTACTAAAGTTTCTTTAATGAATGTGGCTGCCCTTGCATTTGGAGTATAGATATTCAGAATTGTGTTCCTCTTGGAGGATTTTACCTTTGATGTGTATGAAGTGCACCTCCTTGTCTTTTTTGATGACTTTGGGTTGGAAGTCGATTTTATTAGATATTAGAATGGCTACTCCAGCTTGTTTCTTCATATCATTTGCTTGTAAAATTGTTTTCCAGTCTTTCATTCTGAGGTAGTGTCTGTCTTTTTCTCTGAGATGAGTTTCCTGTAAGCAGCAAAATGTTGGGTCCTGTTTGTGTAGCCAGTCTGTTTGTCTATGTCTTTTTATTAGGAAGTTGAGTCCATTGATAATAAGAGATGTTACAGGAAAGTGGTTGTTGCTTCCTATTATTTTTGTTGTTAAAATTGGCGTTCTGTTCTTATGGCTGTCTTCTTTTAGGTTTGTTGAGGGATTACCTTCTTGCTTTTTCTAGGATGTGGTTTTCTTCCTTGTATTGTTTTTTTGTTATTATCCTTTGAAGGGCTGGATTCGTGGAAAGATAATGTGTGAATTTGGTTTTGTTGTGGAATACTTTGGTTTCTCCATCTATGGTAATTGAGAGTTTGACTGGGTATAGTAGCCTGGGCTGGCATTTGTGTTCTCTTAGTGTCTGTATAACATCTGTCCAGGCTCTTCTTGCTTTCATAGTCTCTGGTGAAAAATCTGGTGTAATTCTGATAGGCTTGCTTTTATATGTTACTTGACCTTTTTCCCTTACTCTTTTAATATTCTATCTTTATTTTGTGCATTTGTTGTTCTGATTTTTATGTGTCAAAAGGAATTTATTTTCTGGTCCAGTCTATTTGGAGTTCTGTAGGCTTCTTTTATTTTCATGGGCATCTCTTTCTTTAGGTTTGGGAATTTTTCTTCTATAATTTTGTTGAAGATATTTGCCGGTCCTTTGAGCTGAAAATCTTCATCCTCATCTACTCCTATTATCTGTAGGTTTGGTCTTCTCATTGTGTCCTGGATTTCCTGGATGTTTTGAGCTAGGATCTTTTTGAATTTTCCATTTTCTTTGATTGTTGTGCCGATGTTCTCTATGGAATCTTCTGCACCTGAGATTCTCTCTTACATCTCTTGTATTCTGTTGCTGATGCTTGCATCTATGGTTCCAGATTTCTTTACTATGTTTTCTATCTCCAGCTTTACCTCACTTTGGGTTTTCTTTATTGTGTATACTTCCCTTTTTAGGTCCTGGATGGTTTTATTCAATTCCATCACCTGTTTGGTTGTGTTTTCCTGATATTCTTTAAAGGATTTTTGTGCTTCCTCTTTATTGTCTTCTACCTGTTTAGCAGTGTTCTTCTGTTTTTCTTCAAGTGAGTTATTAAAGTCCTTCTTGATGTCCTCTACCATCATCATGAGATATGCTTTTAAATCCGGGTCTAGCTTTTTGGGTGTGTTGGGGTGCCTGGACTGGGTGAAGTGGAAGTGCTGGGTTCTGATGATGGTGAGTGGTCTTGGTTTCTGTTAGTAAGATTATTACGTTTACCTTTCAATATCTGGTAATCTCTGGAGTTAGTTTTTATAGTTGTCTCTGTTTAGTGATTGTTCCTCTGGTGATTCTGTTACCCTCTATCAGCGGACCTGGGAGACTAGCTCTGTCCTCTGAGTTTCAGTGGTCAGAGCACTCTCTGCAGGCAAGCTCTCCTCTTACAGGGAAGGGGCACCGATATCTGGCTTTCAGACCTCCCTCCTGGCCGAAGATGAAGGCCCAAAATAGGACCTTTCTCAGAAGCCGTGTTGCTTTGGTCTGTCACAGAAGCTGTTAGGTTCTGTAGTCCACACTCTCACCTGTGCAGACTACTTTCGGTGGAGTCTCAGAACCTTGTGTTTTCCACTGATACTGAGGCACAGCCCTCCAGGGCTGGGCAGACATCTATCCTCTGGCTGGGAAGGTGGCCTGATGTCTGGAGCCTGAAAAGGGTGCTGCCTCAGAAGCTCTGTGGCTCCTGCCTGTCCCAGAAGCTGTTAGCTTCTGTAGTGCACACTCTCACCTGTGCAGACTACTTTCGGTGGAGTCCCGGAACCAAGATGACTCCTGCTGATGGTGAGGCAAAGGCCTCCTGGGCCTGGAAGACACCTGTCCTCTGGCCCAGAAGGTAGCCGGATGTCTGATACTTTTATTTCTTCTTTGCCAATTTGTATCACCTTGATCTTTTTGTTGTCTTATTGTTCTAGCAAACACTTCAAATACTTTATTGAATAGGTATGGGAAGAGTGGGCAACCTTGTCTTGTCCCAGATTTCAGTGAGATTGCTTCAAGTATGTCTCCATTTAATTTGGTATTGGCTGTTGGTTTGTAGCAAATTGCTTTTATTATGTTGAATTGTGGTCCTTGAATTCCTGATCTCCAATACTTTTAACATGAAGGGTGTTGTATTATGTTACATGCTTTTTCTGAATCTAAGGAGATGATCATGTGATTTTCTTTCCTTTGAGTTTGTTTATATAGTAGATTATGTTAGTGGGTTTTTATATGCTAAACAAACCTTGCATCCCTGGTATGAAGCTTACTTGATCAGCATGAATGATTATTTCGATGTGTTCTTGGATTTGAATTGCAAGAATTTTATTGAGTATTTTTACATCAATATTCATAAGCGAGAATGGTCTGAAGTTCTCTTTCTTTGTTGGATCTTTGTGTGGTTTAGGTATCAGAGTAATTGTGGCTGCATAGAATGAGTTAGGTAGTGTTCCTTCACTTTTTATTATATGGAATAGTTTGAGGAAAATTTGTATCAGGTCTTCTTTGAAGGTCTGGTTGAATTCTGCACCAAATCTATCTGACCCTGGGCTTTTTTTTTGGTTGGAAGGTTTTTAATGACTTCTTCTATTTCCTTTTGCTATATGGGTCTGTTTAGATAGTTTACTTGCTCTTTATTTAACTTTGGTATGCAGCATGTGTCTAGAAACCATCCACTTCATATAGATTTTCCTGTTTGTTGAGTACAAGGTTTTATAGTAGGATCTGCTGATTGTTTTGAATTTCTTCCGTTTCTGTTGTTATGTCTTCCTTTTCATTTCTGATTTTCTTAATTTGGATACTGCCTGTTGTCCCTTTAGTTAGATTGGTTAGGGGTTTATCTATCTTGTTGATTCTGTCCAAGTACCAGCTTTTGGTTTTGATGATTCTTTGTATTGTTTTCTTTGTTTCTATTTGCTTGATTTCAGCCCTGGGTTTGACTATTTCCTGCCTTCTATTCCTCTTGGGTGAGTTTGTGTCTTTTTGTTCTAGAGCTCTCAGGTGTGCTGTTAAATTGTTAGTGTAAGATCTCTCCAGTTTCTTCACCAGGGCACTTGTTGCTATGAACTTTCCTCTTAGTACTGCTTTCATTGTGTCCCATAAATTTGGAAATGTCAATATTTTTATTAAATTCCCCAAAGTCTTTAATTTCTTTTTTTCTTCCCCAACCAAGTTATCATTGAGTAAAGAGTTGTTCAGTTTCTATGTGTATGTGGGCTTTCTGTAGTTTTTGCTGTTATTGAAGACCAGCCTTAGGCCATGGTGATCTGATAGGGTACATAATATTATTTCAGTCTTCTCATATCGGTTGAGGATTGTTTTGTGACCAATTATATGGTCGATTTTGGAGAAGGTACCATGAGGGGCTGAGAAGATGATGATTATTTTGTTTTAGGGTGAAATGTTCTGTAGATATCTGCTAAATCCATTTGGTTTATAATATCTCTTAATGTCACTGTATCTCTGTTTAGTTTCTCTTTCAATGATCTATCCACTGGTGAGAGTGGGGTGTTGAAATTTCCCACTATTTTCATGTGGGGTTCAATGTGTGTTTTGAGCTTTAGTAAAGTTTCTTTTATGAATGTGGGTGCTCTTTCATTTGGGGCATAGATGTTCAGAATTGAGACTTTCTCCTGGTGGATTTTTCCCCTTGATGAATATAAAGTGTCCTTCTTCATCACATTTGATAACTTTTGTTTGAAAGTTTACTTTATTGGATATTAGGGTGGTAACTCCTGCTTGTTTCCTGGAACCATTTGCTTGGAAGACCTTTTTCCATCCTTTTACTCTGAGTTAGTGTCTGTCTTTGTTATTGAGGTGTGTTTTTTGTATGCAGCAAAATGCTGGATCCTGTTTGCATATCCAGTCTGTTAGCTTATGTCTTTTTGTAGGTCAGTTGAGTCCATTAGGATTCAACGATATTAAAGAGAGATGACTGTTGGTTCCTGATATGCTTCTTTTTATAGGTGGCTTTATGTGCTTGTGGCTCTCTGCTTTTGGCTTTGTTGTGAGATGCTTATTATCTTGTCCTTTCTTTGGTGCAGGTTCCTTCCTTGTATTGAAGTTTTCCTTCCAGGATCCTCTGTAGGGCTGGGTTGGTAAATAGATACTGTTTGAATTTGGTTTTGTCCTGGAATATTTTGGTTTCTTCATATGTGTTGATTGAGAATTTTGCTGGGTATAATAGCCTGGGCTGGCAATTGTGCTCTCTCAGAGTCAGCATGACCCCTGACCAGGCTCTTCTGGTTTTCATAGTCTCTGTGAGAAGTCTGGTGTAATCCTGATAGGTCTACCTTTTTATGTTGTTACTTGGCCATTTTCCCTTGCAGCTTTTAATATTCTTTCTTTGTTCTGTGCATTTATTATTTTTGATAATTATGTGACAAGAAGATTTTCTTTTCTGGTGCCATTTATTTGGTGTTCTGTAGGCTTCTTGTATCTTCATGTCCATCTCTTTCTTTAGGTTGGGGAAGTTTTCTTCTATTATTTTGTTGACATTTTCAGGTCCTTTCACCTGGGAATCTTCATTCTCCTCTATTTCGATTATTCTTAGATTTTGTCTTTTCATTGTGTCCTCAATTTCCTGGATGCTTTGGGTTAGGAGTTTGTTTGTTTTTTTAATTTTCTTTGACAGTTGTGTCAACATCTTCTACTGTATCTTCTACACCTGAGATTTTCTCTTCTATCTCTTGTATTCTCTTGGCAATACTTACATCTGTAATTCCTGACTTCTTTTCTAGGTTTTCCATTTCCAGATTTGCATCCATTTGTGCTTTCTTTATTGTTTTTACTTCCACTTTACGGTTTTGGGTTGCTTTATTCAATTCCTTCACCTGTTTATTTGTGTTTTCCTGTATTTCTTTCAGTGAGTTATTGATATCTTCCTTAAAGGATTCTATTATCTTCATGAGATAGGATTTTAGGACAGATTCCTGATTTTCAAGTGTGTTGGTGTATTCAGGGCTTACTGTGTTGGGAGAACTGTGTTCTGATGATTCCCACATATTTTGGCTTCTGTTGCTTATGGTTTTGTACTTGTCTTTCACCATCTGGATATCCCTGGCGTTTGTTGGGCTGGGCGACTGTATGGATTCTGCCTCTTTTGTCCCTGGGTTGCTTCAGGTCTCCTGGTAGGCCTGTGGTTCTTGCTGTATCAGACCACCTGTGGGGCCTTCCAACTGGGGGTTCTTCACAGGGGCAGAGAAGCTGCTGCTCTGTTGCCCTGCCTGCAGAAGATCTCCTGGGAGGCCTTCAGATTGTTGGGTCTTCAGTGGAGCAATCAAGCTATTGTCCAACTGCCCTGAGAGCAGCTGATTCTCAACTGTTCTGAGTGCAGAGGGTCCTCAACTGCTCAACTGCTCTGAGTGCAGCAGGTCCTCTAGGAATGGATTGGGATATAATGTCTTCAAGGGAGCAGACCAACTAGGAGTCTGTTCCAGCAGAAAGGAGTTGGTGGAAGGGCAATAAGCTCAATCTTATGACTATCTTTTGTAGGTAATCATTAATCATATCTGTGCTGATTTTAAGACAGTAATTGCCATGTCATAGCCAGAGGACAGAGTTTGTAACACCCTGGTCCTCATGTATTATAATAATCTTATCTATAAGATACTTATACTACATAAATCTATAGTATCCTAGCCTCTAGGGTAAACCAAAGTATGAATTATTGTTTCTTTCTTCCTGACTTATTTTCAAGATCCCTTTCTTTCCCCTCATTAACACAAATATTCCCATATTTCTTTTTTTTAGTTTCCCCAATGTTATCTCTCAGAATTCTAAGAAGACCACTGTTTTCTGTTAGAGGGAGATCACTAGTCTTACAGGTCTCCAGAGATGAAGGAGGAATGAGCGAACAGTGGAGGAGGGGAGAATTGAGGGATGAAGGGAAAGAGAGAAGAGAAAGAGGGGCTATTAAATTAGAGATAGTAAGAAGTGGGAGAAGCTGCTGATGCTCCTCCCTTTCCTTCATTGCAGTGACTAGTCTATAATCACTTCTTTATGTACTTCCCTGATTTTTAGCTCAGTTCCTTATTTGAAGCCACTGTGTCATTTTAAAAAAATTCCTGGTACTTCTAAACTAAAAAGTAATGTTACCTAAAATAATATGTTTCTTTGAGCTATTGTGCCCTTTAAAAATTTTCTCCTATTACATTTATTCCATTTATAACTTATTGAACTATATATCTTCTCTTTTTTCCTAAATTGCATAACAAAAATCTTTATCTTATATGCCCTTAAGTAAGTTTTTAAACATTAAGCGCCTGGCTTACTTATGGACTTTATATTCACAGAGAACAATTGAAATAAATCATTTCAGGTATTACCTTCATTTACTAACTTCAAACAATCCCCCAAAATATTTTCATCCAAGTCTTTCCTTGTTTATCTACCAGTCAGTACAGAATAGCTTCTGCCCACCTATAGCTATTTAACCTCTACTGTGACCTCCCTACCACTCCATAAGCATCTTCCCAGGACCTAATCCTCCCCTCTTTTGTGTAGCTTTACATGCATTCTCATGCATTCTCACTTATTAGGTGAAATTCTTGTTTACCCTGCCCTAGGTGGGAGGGGAAGGGGAAGAAAGGGAAGGGGTGGGAACAAGTCTCTATACTAAAGTCATTTGTAAGTACAAGGCTCTGAATGAAACACAGTCTCTGCCTCCTCCTCCTCCTCCTCCTTCTTCTCCTCCTCCTCCTCCTCCAGTCTCTTTTATGAATGCTTTCCCCCATGTCAGGATCCTTTCATTAATTATTGTTTATTCCTTGAGAGTCATGGTCCAGCACTGATATGTAGACCTTTCCGTTTGAGGTACATACACTTCTTTCACGTTCACACACCAAAAATTGTAAGATGATTATTTTTTATTATAGTTTTGCTTCCTGTCACCTGCTTTAGGTCATAGAGATAAGAGATCTTTCAGTCCCTAAATTCTGGGGAGAATAAATAGGCTAATTATAAATGCTCAATACTGGTTTGTTTCATAAGTTCAATGGACTACCCTCTGTGGCCTGACTTTGAAATAACATCATACTATACTCTACTCAAATACAACTTATTTACTTAAGTGCCAAAAGTGTTCAATTCCAGGTTTTATTTGGAAAAACTTCAACCTCTTTTTAAAAGAATTTGTAGAATGCTAACTTTATAACAAAAATACAGTTTTTATATTATTAAATATTCTTACTGAGGTAGGAAAATGGGATAGGGAGGGAGCTCTAATTAGCATATGAGATGTCTTTACCAAAGAGGAAGACTGGAAATCACAGGCTCAGATTAACTGACCAGAATGTAGGTCAGAACAACTGGCACAAGTACAAAGGTACTCAGAGTGTCTAAAGTGATCTAATAGCTCATTATTATACAAAAATGCCGCTGTGTGAAGATTTAAGATATAAATAAGACAAACAAAATTGTAGCAGAATTGCATGTATCAGATGAGAAGCCCCACCGTGTGACATCAGTTCCACCTCCTCCCAGAAGAGCTGCTACTCTTGTCTTTTTTTTTTTTTTTTTACTCCCTCAGAGAAGCATCTTTTTCCAGTTAAACCCATGCCTCTGCTACTATTCAATTCCTAGTCCCAGGAGTGCAGAAACTGGAACCTTTCCAAATGGGACCAACAAACTCTGATATCAATATATAATGAAAATTGTTGAGTAAAAGTAATCTATCATACCATCCCTACTATTTCATTTCTCTTTTTTTTTATTAGATATTTTCTTTATATACATTTCAAATGCTATCCCGAAAGTTCCCTATACCCTCGCCCTGCTTCCCTACCTGCCTACTCCCACTTCTTGTCCCTGGCATTCCCCTGTACTGGGGCAAAAAAATACCAAGGGGCTGGTATTTTTCCCAGTGATGGCTGACTAGGCCATCTTCTGCTACATATGCAGCTAGAGACACGAGCTCTGGGGGGTACTGATTAGTTCATATTGTTGTTCCACCTATAGGGTTGCAGACCCCTTCAGCTCCTTGGGTGCTTTCTCTAGCTTCTCCATTGGGGGCCCTGTGTTCCATTTTATATACTATTTCATTTCTATCTCCAGGAAAAGTACTGTTAATAATGTCTACGTACACAGAGAGTGCTTTTGTTTTTAACATGAATAGATAAATCTGAACGTTTTACATTCCTGAGCACACAGTATTTTCTTAAAAATAAAACACTGTCTCTATTGTTGCATGTCTATGTCATCTTACTCAGTGGTGAACCTTCAGGGCAGTATGTGTGCATCAAGGACCAACGACAGCATGTGCCTCTTCCTAGGATGACTCTACCACAGAAGAACACCTAGTCACACTCATGGGGCAGCATATGAAAGAAGACATTTAGAGAAGGACTTCTACATAAGTCCCAGCACTATTGACATCTGAGCCCAAATTAAGTGAACTTAAAGAAAGGTCTGGAATATATAATTTATACTATTTTGGGTTTATTGATAAAGGCTATCACTTATAAAATTACGAGCCAGGTCAATCCCTAAAAGTTTATAATTTCAGAATTTTAATCAAGTATAATGTAAAAAGAATAATATAAATGATGAGCAAATCACTTGCATATACAGAGTGGCAGTAGTTCCTTTGTTTCTGAACTCTGGTAAAACACAGTGACTAGATAAGTATGTCATGTTACATCCTGCCTTGGATTATCCCGTAATCCTTCCTTCTTAGTAACTTTGCATAATTAGATTACTAATTAGTTGGTAGAGTTAATGTATTTTCATGGCCTCAAGTAAAAGACAATGCATACATAATACATAATTATTAGTACAGTTTGGAATTACAATACTCTTTCTAGACCTCTGTCTTCCAAGTTTACAAGTGCTTCTTGCAGGGAAATAATAATACATTTTAACTACAATTAACCTTGACAGGTAAATTTGGCATATTTTCTTTCCTGAGTGACAGGGGAATTGTAATATTTGACAGCTCTTCTTACTGACAGTGTTAGCTGAAATTCTGTTGAATTTGTTAATACTACCTGAAAAAAAAAGAATGAAATAAAATGTTTCCTTTATTTGCATGGGGAGGAAAAGTAATAAAAGAGGGTTTCAGAACTGCACAAGCAACGAAGACTTCAGTGCACCAGATATTAGTCCAGTGCTAGAGCTGCACAGTAGAGCCCAAAACAAGCAGACACAGCACTAGCACCCACCTTTGCTAAGCCTTGCACTGTGCCGTCATCTTTGCCTTCCAGATTGGTCTGTTCCTCCTTAACCTTCTCTGCTTTATTTCCTACATAATTATTTAAAATCATTTTCAACTCTTTAACTCTTTCCTCTCACCTCTCTGCTTCTGATTTACTCATGGTGATAATCACATTCAGAAAACAACACTTCCTCATAGAACCAGATGTCAATATAATGGAAGAAACACAAAGTATTTATATTTTTGGTACAGGAATATTTGCAAAAATCCCATTTTGTTAGAACTATATTAAATTAAATCTGGCTTAAGAAAAATAACAAGGCATGCTCTCGTAGAGGGTGAAGTTGGCTTATTGTTAACTAGAAAGCACTGTTTTATTTAGGAACTTTTTTTTTATTAGATATTTTCTTTATATACATTTCAAATGCTATCCCGAAAGTTCCCTATACCCTCCCCCTGCCCCCCGCCCTGCTTCCCTACCCACTCACTCCCACTTCTTGGCCCTGGCATTCCCCTGTACTGAGGCATATAAAGTTTGCAATACCAAGGGGCCTCTCTTCCCACTGATGGCTGACTAGGCCATCTTCTGCTATATATGCAGTTAGAGACACAAGCTCTGGGGTACTGGTTAGTTCAAATTGTTGTTCCACCTATAGGGTTGAGGACTCCCTCAGCTTTCTCTAGCTTCTCAATTGGGGGCTCTGTGTTCCACCTTATAGATGACTGTGAGCATCCACTTCTGTATTTGCTAGGCACTGGCATAGCCTCATCCGAGAGAGCTATATCAGGATCCCTTCAGCAAAATCTTGCAAGCATATGCAATAGAGTCTGGGTTTGGTGGCTGATTATGGGATGGATCCCTGGGTGGGGTAGTCTCTGGATAGTCCATCCTTTTGTCTTAGCTTCAAACTTTGTCTCTGTAACTCCTTTCATGGGTATTTTGTTCCCTATTCTAAGGAGGAATGAAGTGTCCACCCATTGGTCTTCCCTCTTCTTGATTTTCTTGTGTTTTGCTATTGTATCTTGTGTGTTCTGTTTCTGGGCTAATATCCACTTATCAGTGAGTGCATATCAAGTGACTTCTTTTTTGATTGGTTTACCTCACTAAGGATGATATTCTCCAGATACAACATCCATTTGTTCAAGAATTTCATAAATTCATTGTTTTTAATAGCTGAGTAGTACTCCATTGTATAAATGTATCACATTTTCTGTATCCATTCTTCTCTTGAGGGACATGTGGGTTCTTTCCAGCTTCTGGCTATTATAAATAAGGCTTCTATGAACACAGTGGAACATGTGTTCTTATTACCAGTTGGAACTTCTTCTGGGTATATGCCCAGGAGAGGTATTGCTGGATCTTCCGGTAGTATTATGTCCAATTTTCTGAGGAACCTCCAGACTGATTTCCAGAGTGGTTGTACAAGCTTGCAATCCCACTAGCAATGGAGGAGCATTCCTCTTTCTCCACATCCTCGTCAGCATCTGCTGTCATCTGAATTTTTTATCTTAGCCATTCTGACTGGTGTGAGGTAGAGGCAATGCCATTTGCGGGAGTTTTAAAGCCTTCTGTCTTCTTTAAGGCATTTCTGACCCTTACACTTTGCAAGCAGATCTGGTGGTTCATTTTGAAAGAGGGTGTTTAGTGAGCTCTTGGTTAATTCTGGTTACTTGCAGTAGTGTGTACACTCTCCCCTCAACCCCGTCCACAGTGCTTGTCTGTGTTCTCTTCTTTTGCCCAGAGTGTCCCCAGTCTTTAATAGAAGCCCAACTGCTTAATGGGATATGCAGAGCTCTTTGAACTATGTAAACGAGGGGAAATCTTCCAGAATCTAACAAGATGGAGATCTCACTGCTCTTCCTGCTAGCAATGTTTCTCTGGCCTATTAAAAATAGCCTCGTGCATTTTCATAATTGCCTTGAAAGTAAACTCTAAATTGGAGTCGAGAATTTCATAACTCAGTTTAGTCTTTTAAATCATGTGTTTTACAGACTTACTATTTAACCAGCTAGAAAGCTTTTTTTTCTCTTCTTGCACTGAAATTGCTTTTCTCTAAGGCAACTAATCTCTACAGTTTAAAGGCGTGCAGTGTGGGTGGCATTAGCAAATAATTCTATTTTTGATATACATATTTTTACTTTATAGGAGTTAATTCGTTTTAGGTGTGGCATGATGTCTGACAGGCTATGAGTCTATGTGCTGTTGCCTGGTTAGCGGTAAGTAACTTACTGTGGAAGAGTCAAAAAGTCAACTAGACATGTGTCCTGAAAAAAGGAAAACAAACTTAGGAGCTCCTTGTGGGGTTTTGGTCTCAGGACTCACATGTAACCACTTTAACTTGGATTCTAGAATTCCAGAAAGCCAGCCTCAGTTCCTAGAGTATGGTGATATACTTTGTAGGTGTGGTTTATGTATGCATTATGTGTGTGGAAGGTAATTGTAAGTCTGTGTGTTTGCATGTATGGAGGTGGATATGTGCCTATGTGCCTGTGCTCATGGTGGCCAGTGGTATCCCTCAGTTTTATTTCTTTTCTTCAATCATTTTTCACCTTGTTTATTTTTGAGAGACTGGGTCTTTTCATGAGACCTTGGAGCTCCAGGTAGGGTTGGCTTGTCAAGAAGTCACAGATATTCTTCTGTCTCTGAAGTTGCAGATACATACTACCGTGATAAGTTTTGCAACATACTCATTGTTGGGCAAGAACTTTCCTGACTGAGCTATCTACCAGTACCTATGTGAATGTATTAAATTTTTATGAATTACTTAGTATGCATCCAGAGTTGGAAACTTTGCAGTTCAAGGTAAACCTGTTATACAGGAAGTAGCTAGCTCACATAGTGTCCCTGGAATGAGGTAACATGGAGAATGTCTACTCATAGCATATGGATTCAAGGGCTGGCAAGAAGTCTAGCGAAGGGAGCAAAGTACATTGTCTGAGCATATACACCGTGGCTTGAAAGTATCTGCATTATTCCATTAATCTTTTATTTTTGTCTTATATTTATGCAATTTAAATTATCCTTGGAGTTCTTAATAGTACTTAAAATTAAGTTTTCACATTGCTCTCTGTAGAACTCTGAGACATCTCAGGCATCTTAAATCATTTTTTATTGTAGGAATTAGGTGGGTAACTATAGGTTTATCAGGAGATCTATGGCTACCTCTTCTGTTAGCCAGACTAGAGGGACTCTCTCTCTCTCTCTCTCTCGTGTGTGTGTGTGTGTGTGTGTGTGTGTGTGTGTGTGTATGTGTAGCACAAAGAAAGATTAAGAGAATGAATATGTACATATAGGTAGATGTTTTCTCTATGTCTTGGGGTTACTATTGCTCTGATACAACACCATGATCAAAATAATTTGGGGAGGAAAGGGTGTATTTGGCTTATACTTCTATGTCACTGTTCCTCACCAAAGGAAGTCTTTGAAGAAACAGCACGACCAAAGCAACTTGGGGAGGAAAGGATTTAATTGGCTTACATTTATATATCACTGTTTATCATCAAAATAAGTTAGGACAGTAACTCACACAGGACATGAACCTGGATACAGGAGCTGATGCAGTGGCCATAGTGGGGTGCTGCTTACTGGCTTGCTCCCCATGGCTTGTTTTGCTTTCTGATAGAGCACAGGACCACCAGCCCAGAGATGTCCCCACACACAATGGGCTGTACTGTCTCTTATCAAACACTAATTAAACAAATGCCCTACAGGCTTGCCTATAGCCTAATCTTATGGAGGCATTTTCTTATTTGAGGTCTCATTTGATGACTCTAGCTTGTGTCAATTTGACATAAAACTAGTTCTTCTCCCCCCACCCCCTCTATGCAACTCTATAAATATTTTAAAAGCATCATTTCAGAATTGAAAGTTGTCTTTCTGATTCTTTTGAAATTTATTCTCATATATTAAATCCCAAATGCAATTTCTCTCCCTCCTCTCCTCCCAGTACCCCACTACCCCAATCCAAGTCTCCTCCTTTTCTCTTCAGAAAAGGACAAAACTCTGCCTTAGAGTTTCATTGCTGTGAAGGATGACCAAGGATACTCTTATAAAGATAAACATTAAATTGGGGCTGGCTTTCAGTTTCAGATGTTTCATGCATTATCACCACAGTTGAAAGTATGGTAGTGTCCAGGCAGGAATGTTGCTAGAGGAGCCCAGAGTTCTACATCATGATCTGAAGTCAGCATGGAGGAGACTTTCTTCCACCAGTAGCCAGGAGGAGACTCGTTTCTCACACTGGGCAGAAATTGAGCATAGGAGACCTCAAAGCCTGCATACACAGTGACATACTTCCTCCAACAAGGCCACACCTATTCCAATAAGGCCATACATCCTAATAATGCTACTACCCATGACCAAGCATTCAAACACATGAATCTTTGCGGGCAGGGAGTCAAATCTATTCAAACTACCACAGCCTCCCAGGAATATCAATCAAACATTGCATAACAAATTGCAGTAAGACTCGTACCTTCCCTAGTATTTAGGCTAGAAGAGGTAATCCAGTAGGAGGAAAAGGATCACAAAAGCAGTCAAAAGAGTCAGAGATAACCCAGCTCCCATGTTAGGTATCCCATGAGAAGATAGTGTACACAACTATAACATATATGGCCTAGGTCAGACTTATGGAGGCTCCCTGACTGTTCAGTCTCCGTGAACCCCTATGAGCCTAGGATAGTTGTTTCTGTGGGTTTTCTTCAGTGTCCTCAAACCCTGTGGTTCCTCCGTCCCCTCTTCCACAGAATTCTTCAAGCTCTTGTAATATTTGGCTGTGGGTCTCTGAATTTGTTTCCATCAGCTTCTGGATGAAGCCTCTTAAAGATGATTATGCTAGGCTCCTGCCTATGAGTATAGCAGAATATCCATATGAATCATTTTGTTGATTTATTTTTATTCTTTCCTTTCTTATCCTGTTTGGTTCTGTCCTGTGTATCTGAGTTATCCATCCTTCTAGGTAGTTCAGGGATGGACTCCCTGAAATGCCTTAGGTCTCAAGCTGGACCAGTCATTGGTTGGCCATTCTCACAATGTCTATGCCATCTTTATCCCAGCACACTTTGTAGCCAGGACAAATTATAGGTCAAAGGTATCATGGCTAGGTTGTGGAGCCAGTCTCATCATTGAAAGTCTTGCTTGGTTAGAAGAGATGGCTGGTTCAGGGTCCCTATTGCACATTGCTAAGGGTCTTAACTGGGTCTACCCTCGTAGATTGCTTGGAAATCTCATTGCACTAGGTTTCTATCTCACCCCTGAAATGACCCCCCAATTCCAGTTTTCTCTCCAAGTAATCTCCCTTTCTATAATTTCCCTATCTGATTTCTCCTGTTCCTACCCAATCTGTCACCCCACAACACACATTATCTATTCTACTTCCTCCTTCCAAGGAGATTCATGTGCCCACCCTGGAACTCTTTGTTACTTAGCTTCTCAGAGTCTGTGGTTTGTAGCATGGTTATCCTTTATTTACAGCCAATATCCACTTATAAATGAGTACATACAATGTTTTTCATTTTGGGTCTGGATTACTTTGTTCAAGATTATTTTTTCTAGTTCTATCTATTTGCCTGAAATTTTCATGGTGTTATTTTTTTAATCAGATGAGTAATCGTCCATTGTATAACTGTATCACATTCTCTATTTTTTATCCACCTTACCCCCAGGCATTTACATGTCAGACTCTCTCTCTCTCTCTCTCTCTCTCTCTCTCTCTCTGAACCTGTAAGCTAGCCCCAATTAAATGTTGTTTTTTATAAGACTTGCCTTGGTCATGGTGTCTGTTCACAACAGTAAAACACTAACTAAGACAGAAGTTGGTACCAGGAGTGGGGTATTGATGTGATAGGCCTGACCATGCTTTTATTTAAAAGAATGTGGATTTTGGGACTTTGGAATTGGAACACAGTGGAATGCTTTAAATGGGGATTAATGGCCCATCCTAGTAGGAATATGGAAGACTTTGTTGCTGGGAGTAATTTGAACTGTGTTGACCTGGCCCAAGAGATTTCAAAGGAGAAGAATTTCAGTATGTGGCATAAAGACTGTTTTGTGGTATTTTGGTGAAGAATGTGGTTACTTTTTGCCCTTGTCTGAAAAGTCTCTCTGAGGCTAAGGTGAAGAGACTTGGATTAATTGCATTAATTGCATTGACAAAGGAAGTTTCAAAAAAGCCCAGAAGAGACTTTGTTCTCAGGTTAAGTCTCACAAAAAGAAGTTTGAACAAGCATAGCAAGCTTAGAAAGGCAAAATATAAAATATATGGTTCGAGTATTAAAGGCATACCAGGAAGTGAAATGGAGCAAAATCCTGTGTTCTAGGAAATAACAGATTAAGGGAGTGGGACCTTGGGTCAAGATCCTACCCAGCTGAATTTAGATCCAGGCATGCTGGTACACACCTTTAATCCCATGAGGCAGGCATGCTGATCTCAGCATTCAAGGTCAATCTACAGAGTAAGAACCAGGATAGCCAATCTTAGGCAGTGAAGGATTTAGAAAATATAAAGACAGTGATAATGTAATAGTACAAGGGGATCATATTCTAGTTCCTGTAAGCAGCAGAACTTGGCAGCTTCAGCTATGTGGCTCTGGCTCTAGAGTTAAGAATGGAAGGAACTACTGGGACAATTGATGCTGGTTAGTTGGAGCTAAGACATTAGCAATGATTAAGAAGAGACCAGCATCACTGAGTTGAAATATGGGAGTTGTTTTCTGGGAGCACAAAGAAGCTGTGTTCCAGAGATAGCCAAGGTTGTACCTCGTGCTGCAGCTGGACTTGGTAATGTGTAAGAGTCACCCAGGTGGTACTGGTTTTGAAGGCATGAAGGTGTCATGAAGAACAGCTGAGGCTTGGCACTTTGAGAGGTCATGGAAGGCCATTGGAGAAGATGTAGCCTCAGCTGTAGTTGATGGCCCAGGACTGAAGGGGTCAAGCAAAGGAGTTAAGGCTTGGCACCATGAAGAGAGCCTATGAGAGGCTATTGGTGAAGCCTAGCTGGAGTAGAATACACCCCAGTGTATTGGAGATGGCAGTACCATGGGATGATCACCAAGAACGGTAGCCATAGTGGAGTGGATCAACCTGAGCTTAAAGTGCTACAGAGGGCAGAGCTGGAGAAGTGATGCCCAGCCCTTTGGAGGAGTCCAAAAGATCAAGTGGAATCCCAGACACTGAAACAAGAAGCTGTAACATTAAAATTGCCTTGGAGACTTAAAGATATTAAAGATGCCAGAGCCATGGGATACATGCTGAGGAAAGCTGCTAACAGGGAGTGGAACTAGCCCAGGACAAAGCAGTTTGTTGCAGTCAACAAAGATGAAAAAGTAATGGAGATCTGAAGACTGCTTTGACATCATCCATGGAGATGCAGAGTTTGGAGTTTGCCCAGCTGGTTTCCTGCCTTGCTTTGGAGATTACAATTAATTAGTTGGATCAATCTCAGAAGAGCCCTTGAACTTTGGGCTTTTAACATTGTTAAGGCTGCTATAGACTATGAAGACTTTGAAAGTTGGACTAAATGCATTTGCATTATGCTATATTTAAGTATGGCCCCCATAAACTCATGTTTTTTTAACAAGTCTATGAGGGCCAGGGAGTGGAATGTGATGGTTTGTATATTCTTGGACCAGGGAGTGGCACCATTTGGAGGTGTGGCCTTGTTGGAATAGGTGTGACCTGGTTGGAGTAGGTGTGTCACTGTGAGTGTGGGCATAAGATCCTCACCCTTGTTGCTTTGAAGTCAGTCTTCTATTAACAGCCTTTGGATGACGACGTAGAACTCTCAGCTCTGCCTGTGCCATGACAGCCTGGATGCTGCCATGTTCCCCCCTTGATGATAATGGACAGAATCTCTGAACCTGTAAGCTAGTCCCAATTAAATGTTGTTTTGTTTTTTTTTTTATAATACTTGCCTTGGTCAAGCAGTAAAACCCTAATTAAGACATATATATATACTAAAAGTGACTTATGCAGCAAAAAATGAAATACATTTAATAATTATAGAAATTGTCAGTTATTCCAAGGACAATCAGCAGTAGTGGAAAAGAATGAAAAAGCATTTGGATTTCTACTGTGGAAAGTGTGGTGATTACAGAATATAAAAACTAGAACAATTTGTCACAGGACTTGAGAGCAAAATCAAAAGACAACAACAAAAATCTATTGAGCTCTGACAAGTGTTCACACTGAGCACATTAACCTGGAGCTGAGGAGACCTGCCCATCATGGGACAGCAGTGGGTCCCTGTTTCTCCACTGGCAATGAGAAGATGACATTGAAAATGGAATGTGGGGGCTGGAGAGGTGACTCAGTGGTTAAGAGCACCGACTGCTCTTCCAGAGGTCTTGAGTTTAATTCCCAGCAACCACATGATGGCTCACAACCATCTGTAATAGGATCTGATGCCCTCTTCTGGTGTGTCTGAAGCTACAGTGTACTTGAATAAATAAAATAAATAAAAATAAATCTAAAAAAAAAAGAAAATGGAATGTGTTAAGAGATATATTAAAAATACTAACATCAACAGGAACAATAGATGTCAAACAGCAAACATTTGGGGCTGGTGAGATGGCTCAGTAGGTAAGAATGCTTGCTGAGTAAGCTTACCAGCCCAAGTTTGACCCCCGGAACCCACATGGTAGGAGAAAGACTCTTTCATGCTGGCCTCTGACCTCAACATGCATGCCCAGGCACACTTGCTCATAATTGACAGGGACACAAAGAAATAATAAAATAAAATGTCCTAAAAATGTTGAATTGCTGGGATGAGTAATAGGCTGTGTGTGAAATGAGTTTGGTGGTGGAAACAAACTGCAGTGCTGACAATTGCTGCCACCTCCTGGGATTGATTTGGCAACTGCATGTTGCCATGGTCACTTTTATTTTATGGAATAGATGTTTCCAGTAACTAGAGTGAAGAAAAAACAAAGCCAGTTTTTCTGTGTTTGCAGATGGCCATGACATTGGAGAAGATGTGGGTCTTTTCTATGGTCAGATAATAGATGTCAGTTGTTTTCATCAGAGCCTGTCAGGAACACAGCAAACATTTCATTAACTAGGGAAGAAAAACAGAACATACTCATAGGAAGGTTTTTTTCCCCCCTCAACTAAACACAGATTGTAAAACTAAAATAAGTAATTATTTAAATAAAATTTGATAAAGTGCTTGAGATTTGGTAACAAATAGATTTAAAACTGAATGGCTGAAAATTATCTGAAAACTTTGATGTAGTTGATAGCTTCATGAAATGTCTTAGAAAAGAAAGCATTATTACAAAGTACTTGCATTTAAGAATTAATTAAAAATCATCTCCTACACTAAGTTACACAATTTATGTTTCATTCAAACTAGGGCACAGAAGTTTTGCTGAGGACTCTGGTCCTTCAGTGATGGTTCACAAAGGCATACATTCCTTTCCGTGTACCCGGATGACTCACACACAGAGAGGACTAGTCTGATATAAACCAGGAAAGATTTTTCTAAGAAACCTCAATGCCTATTCAAGGAAAGGCTTCAATCTTGTCAATGAACTTATGGGAAGTGGTGGTGGGGGCGTGGCATGGCAGGGGCTGGCCAATGTATGTGCTGATCTTGTAGAAATAAATTTTCAGGGCTGGTGAGATGGCTCAGCAGGTAAGAGCACCCGACTGCTCTTCCGAAGGTCCAGAGTTCAAATCCCAGCAACCACATGGTGGCTCACAACCATCCATAAAGAGATCTGACTCCCTCTTCTGGTTGTCTGAAGACAGCTACAATGTACTTACATATAATAAATAATAAATAAATCTTTAAAAAAAAGAAAAGGAATAAATTTTCAGACTTTTCAAACATTTAATGATTATTAAATAATCAAACATGTCCCCATACAACAGAATCAACTTGCCTAGTGGAGATGGTTCCATGTGAGTGATTGGTCTATCTCCATGTCCTTCAACTTGGTTCATGTTCACACAGACTCACAATGTGCCCACTTTTCCAGGGATATGCACCCTTCAAAAAGTCATGTTTTCTTTATACTTTCTTTTTAAAAATAGTAAGGAGTCTTAAGTAGGAGGTGTTAGTGTGGTCAGCATGATTGTTAGTCTTGACCATTAGTTACAGCTAGAAGGTTAGCAAAGCTCATATCTGAGTCCACTGTGTGGTGCTCTTTTCAGAGAGGATGAACTACAGGGGAAGACTTGCTCTGAAGGTGGGTAGCATCCTTACATGGGGTTCAAAGGCCATTAAAAAGGAATAAGCAGAAGGGGAACATAACAGTTTATACTTTGCATATACAAAAATTTTATTTTTCAATTATCTTCCAATAAAACTTTAAGAAAAATTAATTTTTTGAGGATTTGTATCAATGATCTTAGCACTTTGAGTAACTCATAAAATGTCAAGGCACTGAAAAGAAAGATGTGTTTACACCACATTTGAGGAAACCAATGGCCTTAAGCACTAGGACAGTAGAGTACTTGGAGCAACAAGTATTATGTTGTCTGGAGAACAGTGAATTTTCTTGTGGTATTTTTAATGACCACAAATCATTCCTGTTGTGACATGAGCTATGCACAGAAGAGAGTCTGGGAAAATATAGGCTACTGATGCCTTTGCCCTGTAGATGATAAATACAAGGGAAAAGGCAACAGTTATGACTGAGACTGTTGTGACCAAACACCTGAGAAAAAGAACTTGATGAAAGAATTTGCTCTGGGTCACAGATGTATAGGATTCGTTTCATTGGCTGGTTCCATTCCTTCGGGCTTGTGATGCAGTTGAAGGTGATAGTGGGATGAGTATGTATTTGAGGAGAATATTCATTTCATAGTGGAGAGAAAGCAGAGCAGAGCATCTTACATCACAGTAGCCATGAAGCAGGGAGAGGAAATACATGAAGGGCTCAAGGCAAAACATAACCCCTAGTGATATATCCTTTCAACTAGACCTTCCCTCCTTCTTTCTGCCATTTTCCAATAATGCCTCTAATCATGAATACATCATAGGATTAATTCATAATTAGGCCAGACTCTTCATAGTCTGATTACTTCTGGAAATGATCTCTCAGACATACCCAAAGTTATGTTGTTGTTGTTGTTGTTGTTGTTGTTTTACCAATTTATTATGTCTCCAAATGCAATAAAGTTGATAATCAAGATCAGCCCTGTCAGGATGCTGCAGATATAAGAGAAAATTTTGGCAGTTATGCTAGAGCTTAAAGTTGGTACTTTTGCATCTGGGTAGTAATGGAGGCCTCAATTGTATGCTGACATCATACACATCATGGTATTGGCAGTAGAAACAGAAGAGGACAAATGAATGCAAGCAGTAATTTAGTGGCCTAATTTTGATAGGTGAGTTTAATCTTCAGTTCTGGAACTATTGTTGGTTTGAAATTACATAAAGAAAATAAGAATTCATGAATGGTTATATTAAATGGCTCAAAAATCCATGACTGAATATGCAATAGGGCCTACGGCAGATCCTAATACTCTTATTCTACTATAAACATAGTAGTAAACTGTCTGCTAAGTTTGTATTTTGACACTAATAGACATACTCATCTCTCAATTCTCACCAGAGAAACTTCTTTTTATAGTATATGATTACTAGTATAAAGAGACCTAACTGGTCAACTTGCAGAGAATAAGAGCCCATGGAGTGCTCAGTACTAAGCAGAACAGCTATTCATTTCTTTTCCCTACAATGTTTAGGGTATCATTGCAGAAGAGTAGGCAGGAAGGCTATACAAGCCAGACATAGTAGATACCTACAGTGAAATTTAATTTATGGAACATGACAGGGTCATCTCATACATAAACTCATAGCAAATGTGAGTGCATGCATAAGACCTATACAAGATCGAGTGAGCCAAGACCCACATCTATTATGGAAGGGACTGCCACTCTTGGTTGAGAAGATACTGGGAATTGATAGCTTCTGGGGCATTCAGTTGTCTCCTCTGAGAAGTTACCCAGGTTCCAATAGATGACTACACCCATGCACATATGAACAATAATAAAAACTCAGTGAGATTAGAAAAAAAATCAGGAAAGGACAATATATCATGGTATTGCAATACATTTAGAAAAATTAGACACAAAACATCATTTCAATAAGTTAGGAAAAGGAAAAGACCTGATTTTACTATCGTCCAGGGAAATGAAGACTATTCATTTGCTTTTTTTTTTTTTTTTTTTAGTGTGCAACACACCACAGTTATGATCAGAGGACAATTATTATAGACCAAATAAATATCTTGCTCAAGGTTTTTTTTCATCTTCATGGGGTCCAATGACCAGCTGTTGCTTGCAAAGGAAGCATGTGGTAAATACAATGAGCTGCAGGCACACTGCATGAAGTACCACTGTGGTGAGAAAGGTGGCATTTAAAATCTGACAAAGTAGGTCCTGTTCGCTTCTTTACAATTAAGTCACTGGATAGCTTTGAGTTACACTGATTGATTAGTAGTATTCAACCAGTATTGAACAGGTGGGAGATCTCAGCCTAATCAGAATGAGTGCAGGCTTTCATGTTACAATAGTAAAAATAGCATTATGTCTTCTTATGAGCCTGGAAACTGTTAGGTTTCTCTGTCTCAGCATCATTGATGCTTTGTATTGGATAGGTCTTAGGTTGCTCTGAGCATAAATAAGTGGGTTAGCCAACTGTCATTTACGCCAATCCTTAGCCCCTAGTTACTATATGCTAGTATTATGGTCCATGTCTCTTACAAATGCACACAAAAGAGCTATGGCTACCAACAATATTGTAGATATTTTCAAGTATTCCCTAGTGAAGGGACAGAATTCCTCAAGTTGAAATATCACTGAGCTAGATGTATTTAGTTAATTAATTATTTTATTAATATCTGTTCATTTCCTTCCTCTGTGTCTTTCTTCATCCCCTTAAATCTGAGCACCTTTTCACCAAATTCAACATAGATTATACCCTTCTTTTTTAAACAATTATTATTAAACTATTTTTAACAATAAGTTTTAGTGACTAAAATTTTATAAAACATTTCTATTTACCAGTGGAAGTAGAAGACTTAGTTCTCATGAAATTAAATATTGTACCATACTTATCATAGGCAGATGTCATCATGAAATTAAAAAAAAAATCTGTTCTGTTTAGGAAGCAAGTAATTCAAACTTATTTTATCCTATGAGTGAGTCTCTGTTGTGTTTGGGTTTTGCTACTGACTTACTATGGTTGGATTGCAAAACACAAGTTAAGGGCATCTGAACTTTTTCTGTTACTGTCTTCATGGTTGTCAACACCAGTCTCATCTTTCACACTAGAGATGGAATTCAAGTGTTGCACATGCTAAGCACATGCTCTACAACTGGGTTACATCTGTAACCTCTTTTTGAACAAGGCAGAATAGTGACGAAGTTGTTGCTTTCTACTAATGAACACTAAATCGAAAGCACAAAATGAAAGTTTTTATGTCAAGCACAACTTGCATCAGCAGAATGAAGCAGGGGAGGGCAAGGTACTAAAAATGGTGGTGGGCAGGGTGTTTCTGGTCTCCACGGGACTAATGAAAAACACTCTTGCAATGCTGATATTGGATCCGAGCCTGTAGGCTTTGAAGCATCCATCTTTCAGTGAAGAAGCTTTCCTGTTGCAGAAGCAGTAAGTATTTAGAAGGAGGTGTTTTCTTGGCAAACTCCAAAAATTTAAGGTACCCAGTATGATAAAGGTGGACTCAGCAAAGGAGAATATTGCAGTGATAATCTACTGTCTTGCAGATCCATCACATCAGTAAGACTATATAGAGGCCTGCCTTTAATATTTATACTTATAGTACTCTTTTCTTGCCTATGTGGAGGAGGAATGTATGCATGCATATATGTGTATATAAGGAATGTGTGTATATATGTGTGTGTCCATGTGTTTGTGTGTTTGGTGTAGGTATGAATGTGTGTTTTCTATGAATATGCATGTCTATGGGTGCATACATTTCCACACATGCACTTGTGAAGGCCAAAGGTTAACATCACATGTCTTCCTCTATTGTTTCTCTACATTAGTTTTGATACAGTAAATGCTGAATCTGTAGCTTGTTATTTTTGTGGGACTAGATTGCTAGGAGACCTTTGGGATGTGCCTGTCTCTGCCTTCTGGCCCAGATCTCTGATTACAAATGAGTACCACTGCATGTATCTTTCACATGAGTGCACATTTTACTCTCTAAGCTATCTCTCCAGCCCCCATTTTAACTATTTTGTTTCATTTATGCCTTGGCAATAAATGCAAACACATTACATGTATTTCCATGTATATACAGCACATATAGGTTTTAATATAAATGTTCTAATGTAAAATATCCTTTTGTATTTCTAGGAAGCAAATCTTTGCTGAATCTTTTTGCTTACAGTGCAAGCCATAATCCACTTTTTAATATTCAAGTGAGAATTTTCATCTAAGGTATATTATAAGCTAATTAATAATCACTTGAAAACTTAAATTTAGAAAAGAATGACACATGTCATAATCATTTACTTGAATTTTTGCTCTAAAATTTCTGGTCTTACTTTTTAGAGCTTTTCATAACAAAGGATTGATTATTTTAGCAAAAGATATGTGCTTCAGAAAAGCTACATCTAGCAAATTCTGATTCATGAATTATAGGATTTCTTTCAGTTTCTTTCAACCTTACACATCTATGGTTCTGTTAGGATTCCATTGGTTAGAACACAAGGTCAGTGAGAACAATATAGATTTGACACCTCTCTAGACATAATTATAGGCTGGCTCTGTGCATTATTTAGGATTCAAAGAAAGCTGTCCTAATAGCTGTTCCTTATAATGCTGCAAGCTGTCAAAATTAAAACATTTACAAAGATTATACTGTTCCAGTTCTTTATCAGTGTTCTTGCTCTCCTAAAACAAATCCCCATAAACATTTTAATGTGTTCCACACATTTGAATTCTAGAATTCCAATAGCATATAAGAAATGACATAGAAACACTGAACAAACCAACGACACTGTTCATTAACCTACTATTGCAGGTGTTTTACATTGCCTATAGAGACATGCTCTGTTAGAACTCCACACTTGGGTTACTCCTTCAGCACTATGTGATTAGGCCTCATTAATTTCTACCTGGGCTGTTCTTCCTTGTAAACTTCAGTGTTCCCTAGAGCCTTTTGTGGCCTTGACATTTTGCTATGTCTGTTTTACTTTTACAGTGAGTGTAACTCCACTACCCACAGTATGCCCCGAATTAAGCATTTCACTTGAGTGGATATCAATGAAATTTTATATAAGCTTGGTGAAAGTGAAAATAAATACTACATAAGCAATTTATCAGTAAGTTTATGAAGTTCTTATGACACATAGTTGGGCCATATGCCACAACCATGCCGAAAGCTGCTGGAGTAACTCTAGTGTTGGTTGTGAGCCTAGTCTTTAATGACTGAGCCATGCCTCCAGCCCACTGAAGTCCTCTAAATGGCTAAGTCGAAAAGTACTTTGACACCATAGTGTTCCTTTGAATGAGGTATTCTTTCAGAGAAGCAAGATGTATAACATGAACAAGTCAGGTGGATTGCTTTATATGTTGACATACAAGGCAAGTATAAAAGGTCATGTAGAAAAATATCAGCATTTTGTAGAGTGGACTTATAAGAGTGCATCATATATTGAGATTTTTGCCCTTTGATCACTTTATAAAGAAAGAATCAGTAGTCTGATAAAACTACCCAGAAGTTAAGATGGAAGAAAGGGAAGTGCAAAGGACCAAGGCTAGTGGAGCCTCTTCTGCACGGATGCCATGGAAACACGCGGAGGTTGCTTTTCTAAAGTAGGATGCTCTTATTCTAATGAATTGAAGGAAAAATGAATCTAGAGTTTACTATAATGGCAAGTTTGATTTTTTTTTGTATTAGGGAAATAAAAAAAATCCTTTTTTTTTTAAATTTGAAAATATCAGAAGTTCCTAAGCTTAGTCCTAGTCTTAACGTCCTGTTGTTGATACAGAGGTACTAGCTTGATATCATAGGTACTGTTGATACGAAAGTCTGTACTTCGTTATGTTAACCTGGACTAAATATAAAAAATGGCTGGAAATGTTTATAAATTATTGAATATCCAAATGTAAGTCCTAGATAATATGGAGATGAAACGTTTTCTTCCTAAAATGAATTTTACAGGAATGAAATGCACATTCAGTCTCATCATAGCCAAATCTTCAGTAGGTGAATTTGTTTTCAAATCTTTTCTTAGTGCTGTGTTTTGCTTCTGTCCTGTAGTTATGCCTAAGTATTGGACTAATATCCATTTCTTGCTAAATGTAGCTTGAAAATAAGGACATATGGATTCTGAGCCCCTTGGATGAGATGTCTTAAGCAGAATAGTTCACAAACTCTTAAGGCTATTTAGTGCAAAGTAGAAATAATCGTCATGTACTTATGATGCTTACAACAATGTAAACTGATGTCATGTTTAGAATCATTGTTTCTTTAGGTATCTGTGTGTATGTGTGTGTATTATTTATAATTAATGCATATATATGAATATATACACAAATTTGAAAGGTATGTAGTAATTTTCCTTTTCAAGTAAAAGTTCAAGTCTGGAGCATATACTAGCTGAGTGGATACCACACAAAAACATCAGAAGGCAAAATATGCCACTGTTTGAAAAGAAGGTTTAATATTCATCAGGCTTTTGGAAATAACAATAATGCTGTTCCTGAATGTAAGCATACATCCCTCAATTTAATAAATGTTGCATCCCTGATGAGCAGCAGAAAACACTTGACAATGTAGCAGAGGGAGTAAAATGTAAATACCATTTAATCACTGACTTCCCTCTGCTAAGAAAAGAAAAAAAGCACGTCAAATCCACAGTGAATGAGCTTCAAATTCAGAGAAAGGCATAGCCAGAGTTCTAGACAGAGGGCAATCGTGCTTATGGAGTCCAGTTACAAAATGCTGGGTGGCAATTAGAAAGATTATGAACTGAGACGGATCATAAAAGGCAAACTTTCTCTCAGAGCAAGAGACCAACATACCATTAGACTTAAGTTGAACCTACATAGCGTTGCCTTCAAACAAATAATTCATTTTTAAAAATCAAGACATTGTTGTTATTTCAAGAAGGCATTATGACCACTTCTAATCAAGTGATACATGATTTAAACCCCAGCTCACGGACATAGAAGAGAGGAGGGCATCCTGAAAGAGTATATATTCTCGGATATATCCTGACATAGCTGAAGAACAGTGCACGTTAACTGGCGTAGCTAGAGCAAAATATGTGCAATTTAACTTTTTTTTTTAAATGTGGAGTAAATTCGGAGGCAGGAGAAAGACAAAAGGATGCTTAAGTACTCAGCTTTTCTATGATGCTCATTGTCTATGTGCTTGTGTGCTTGTTTTGAGAACCAGGGTGGAATGCTATCCCGTCCCGTGGGATTCAGTTATTCGTGGGTGCGAGGGGGACCGCAAACTTGGAAGAAAATGGGATTGGAAGGGAAAGAAAAGCCGAAGACCAAGTAGAGTGTACCTTTTAAGGACTCCGTTTATTAGGCTGAGACGCCGGGTTTTAAAGCATACTTCGAAGGGAATAGGGAGGGCTAGGGGGAATTTAACAAAGAACAAAGAAGTGGGCATCTGCTGACATGAGGGCTGAAGTTAGGCTCCAGGCGGTGGGCACTCTGCGTATAATCTCCGGAACATAGATCCTCCTTAATAGCCTTGGGGTGTCAGGCCAGGATCAGAAGTAACTCATGTCCTTGGATGTCATAGGAGTTCAGGAAGAGATAAGGAAGAGGGGAGTATAATTCAGCTTTTACAGCCTCAGGTGCCAGGAAGGGAACAGGGAGGAGGGAGTGACAATGGGCTCCTAGCATGAGGCCATTTGGCCTGTCAGGGTGGGAGATTGTGAGAAGCTCGCTTTCTCACGGTATGGTCTCTGACAGAATGCAAGGCCTACATACTCCACCCCTGAGCTGCACCCACAGTTTTCATCTCCCATAATGCCTGCTAGAAGTCACCTCTTCTGTAAAGTCTTCATTGTAGGCCTTCAAATGTCCTGTTCCTAACAACCATGTTCACACCCACAGGACCCTCTAATTTCCAGTCTAGCTTTGCTATGCACACTCATATAGCCACGTGTGCATGCTGCTGTATGATTAATGGTAAGACAACTGTTCCTCCTACCTGACTAAATACTCCCCAAAGAAAAAGAATCTGGTTGATTCATCCTTTTATTTCCACAGTGCTTGGCTTACTGGAGACAAATTTAATAACTTTCTCAAAGTGAGCCAATAGAAACTCTGTAAGAATACAGGGTGGCAAGTATAGAATGGTAAGTTCGATTGAGTTTGATAAGACAGGAATACAGAATTTTGAACTTTACCACAGGCAGTAAATTCCATTTTATCTTTCAAAGATGGATAGTGGTCTCAAACTTTTCTAAATATAGCCCAGCTATCACTTCTCTTTGATCAAAATGTTTAAAAACTAAAAAGATAAAATTATGTCTAGCTTGTTTCCTGTTCTACACATAACATAGATGAAGAAGAGTAATTTCTCTTGGATTTGATTACCACGTAAGTATTTGTGATTTCTATGAATTTGTAACAGGAAAAAAGTAAACATTAATTTTCCTCAAGTCTGTACAAGAGGAAGCACTCTTCTAAGTTCAAAGTAAGTGAGAGGAAGGTATCTTCAAATTCATAATATTTAACAAGGTATTCAGCACAAAGTAAGTGCTTAATAAAAGGTTGTGTGAATGAACCAGGATATATAAACATGTATTTCTGAAATAAGAAAATTCAAAACTTATTTTTAAAAGCTGTAAAATGAATGGAGCATATGGTGCTATTTGAGAAACATCATGAATTTTTTTTGTGGTGAACTTAAAAAAATACTGTACCATTAAAATAGATTTTTAAGGCTTTTAAAAACACAAATAATATGTTTATTTCCAAAAATGAGACTGCAAACATCTGGTGGCAAGAGCCAAGCTCTTGCCCTTGGAAAGTATTCCTTATTTTAAGATACATCCCCTGATGTTGCCATGACTACGGGCTGTGAAGTGAAACTGCTGTGTAATGTGTTCTCTCCCCCATAGTGCAAGTATCTGAAACCAGCAGTAAATTTCTAGTAATTAGAGGAGACAGCCTCAAAGGTGGACTTGACAAAGTCTTCAAACACTGTGTTAAAAATCTTCTCCTGGGGTTTGGTCTACTGGTTGTTGATTTAAATGGCTCATTAGTATGGACAGGATAATTAAATACAGAGCTAGATATCTGGCCTAGGAGAAATCCTTTTGCCACATTTGAAAATGTCAAATTATTCAAAAAGGAAAGAGAAAAAAAACCCAAGTCGACAGTAATTGGGTGGACAGGAGATAAAGCTGTGTATTTGGTAGATAAATGCTGCTTCTCTGAGAGTGTCAAAAACAGACGTCTGACAGTAATTCTGAGTACACGAAAGGAGATGGCATGCAGTGTTCTGCTCCCCAGAGAGGAGAGAATGCAGGTGGGTGTGTCCTTGCCCAAAACACCTCATCATTTTTTCTAGGGTAATTGCTAGGGTGGTTCATATTATTTTTGTACCAGATAAGAAATCTTTGCAAGTCATGAAAGAGAAAGTTGGCCTTGCTCTAATAGCCTTCTTCTGGAAAGCAGGTAGATGGCTACCTTTTCCTGGTGTGATTCAAGGCTGCCTAGGAGAAGAGAGAGGCCAATACAGGCCAATACACCGATCCTGTGGCTGCAGTCTGCTCTGTATCGGTAGAGCCTTGTTTTCTTTTTGAATTCAGAGTTAAGAACCACAGATTTTCCAAGGTTAGCTCTGTTTCCTTTTCCAGAAATACTGTTGACAGCAGCTGCTAGGACAATTATTTTAAATGGTCTACTACCTTGAGTTAGACCAGTGGCTTTTAACCTTTCTTTTTTTTTTTTTATTATGAATTTTCCTCAATTACATTTCCAGTGCTATCCAAAAAGTCCCCAATACACCCCCCCAGCCCCCCACCCACCCACCCCCACCCCTTGGCCCTGGCATTCCCCTGTACTGGGGCATATAAAGTTGGCAAGTCCAATGGGCCTCTCTTTCCAGTGATGGCCGACTAGGCCATCTTTTGACACAAATGCAACTAGAGTCAAGAGCTCTGGGGTACTGGTTAGTTCATAATAATGATCCACCTATGGGGTTGCAGTTCCCTTTAGCTCCTTGGGTACTTTCTCTAGCTCCTCCATTGGGGGCCCTGTGATCCATCCAATAGCTGACTGTGAGCATCCACTTCTGTGTTTGCTAGGCCCCTGCATTGTCTCACAAGAAACAGCTATATCTGGGTCCTTTCAGCAAAATCTTGCTAGTGTATGCAATGGTGTCAGCGTTTGGAAGCTGATTATGGGATGGATCCCTGGATATGGCAGTCTTTAGATGGTCCATCCTTACTTCACAGATCCAAGCTTTATCTCTGTAACTCTTTCCATGGGTGTTTTGTTCCCAATTCCAAGAAGGGGCACAGTGTCCACACTTTGGTCTTTATTCTTCTTGAGTTTCATGCGTTTAACAAATTGTATCTTATATCTTGGGTATCCTAAGTTTTTGGGCTAATATCCACTTATCAGTGAGTACATATTGTGTGAGTTCCTTTGTGAATATGTTACCTCACTCAGGATGATGCCCTCCAGGTCCATCCATTTGCCTAGGAATTTCATAAATTCATTCCTTTTAATAGCTGACTAGTACTCCCTTGTGTAAATGTACCACATTATCTGTATCCATTCCTCTGTTGAGGGGCATCTGGGTTCTTTCCAGCTTCTGGCTATTATAAATACAGCTGCTATGAACATAGTGGAGCATGTGTCCTTCTTACCGGTTGGGACATCTTCTGGATATATGCCCAGGAGAGGTATTGCTGGATCCTCTGGTAGTATTATGTCCAATTTTCTGAGGAACCGCCAAACTGATTTCCAGAGTGGTTGTACCAGCTTGCAAACCCACCAACAATGAAGGAGTGTTCCTCTTTCTCCACATCCTCACCAGCATCTGCTGTCACCTGAATTTTTGATCTTAGCCATTCTGACTGGTGTGAGGTGGAATCTCAGGGTTGTTTTGATTTGCATTTCCCTGATGATTAAGGATGTTGAACATTTTTTCAGGTGCTTCTCTGCCATTCGGTATTCCTCAGGTGAGAATTCTTTGTTCAGTTCTGAGCCCCATTTTTTAATGGGGTTATTTGATTTTCTGGAGTCCACCTTCTTGAGTTCTTTATATATATTGGATATTAGTCCCGTATCTGATTTAGGATAGGTAAAGATCCTTTCCCAATCTGTTGGTGGTCTTTTTGTCTTATTGATGGTGTCTTTTGCCTTGCAGAAGCTTTGCAACTTTATGAGGTCCCATTTATCGATTCTCGATCTTACAGCACAAGCCTTTGCTGTTCTATTCAGGAATTTTTCCCCTGTACCCATATCTTCGAGGCTTTTCCCTACTTTCTCCTCTATAAGTTTCAGTGTCTCTGGTTTTATGTGGAGTTCCTTAATCCACTTAGATTTGACCTTGGTACAAGGCGATAGGAATGGATCAATTCACATTCTTCTACATGATAACAGCCATTTGTGCCAGCACCATTTGTTGAAAATGCTGTCTTTTTTCCACTGGATGGTTTTTGCTCCCTTGTCAAAGATCAAGTGACCATAGGTATGTGGCTTGATCTCAGGGTCTTCAATTCTGTTCCATTGGTCTACTTGTCTGTCGTTATACCAGTACCATGCAGTTTTTATCACAATTGCTCTGTAGTACAGCTTTAGGTCAGGCATGGTGATTCCTCCAGAGGTTCTTTTATCCTTGAGAAGAGTTTTTGCTATCCTAGGTTTTTTGTTGTTCCAGATGAATTTGCAGATTGCCCTTTCCAATTCGTTGAAGAATTGAGTTGGAATTTTGATGGGGATTGCATTGAATCTGTAGATTGCTTTTGGCAAGATAGCCATTTTTACAATGTTGATCCTGCCAATCCATGAGCATGAGAGGTTTTTCCATCTTCAGAGATCTTCTTTAATTTCTTTCTTCAGGGACTTGAAGTTCTTGTCATACAGATCTTTCAATTCCTTAGTTAGAGTCATGCCAAGGTATTTTATATCGTTTGTGACTATTGAGAAGGGTGTTGTTTCCCTAATTTCCTTCTCTGCCTGTTTATCCTTTGTGTACAGAAAGGCTTTTGACTTGCTTGAGTTAATTTTATATCCAGCTACTTCACCGAAGCTATTTACCAGGCTTAGGAGTTCTCTGGTGGAATTTTTAGGGTCACTTATGTATACTATCATGTCATCTGCAAAAAGCGATATTTTGACTTCTTCTTTTCCGATTTGTATCCCCTTAATCTCTTTTTGTTGTCTAATTGCTCTGGCTAGGAGTTCAAGTACAATGTTGAATAGGTAGGGAGAGAGTGGGCAGCCTTGTCTAGTCCCTGATTTTAGTGGGATTGCTTCCAGCTTCTCACCATTTACTTTGATGTTGGCTACTGGTTTGCTGTTGATTGCTTTTATCATGTTTAGGTATGGGCCTTGAATTCCTGTTCTTTCCAAGACTTTTATCATGAATGGGTGTTGGATTTTGTCAAATGCTTTTTCAGCATCTAACGAGAAGATCATGTGGTTTTTGTCTTTGAGTTTGTTTATATAATGGATTACATTGATGGATTTTCGTATATTGAACCATCCTTGCATCCCCGGGATGAAACCTACTTGGTCAGGATGGATGATTGTTTTGATGTGTTCCTGGATTCAGTTAGCCAGAACTTTATTGAGGATTTTTGCATCAATATTCATAAGGGAAATTGGTCTGAAGTTTTCTATTTTTGTTGGGTCTTTATGTGGTTTAGGTATAAGAGTAATTATGGCTTCATAGAATGAGTTGGGTAGAGTACGTTCTGATTCTATTTTGTGGTATAGTTTGTGAAGAACTGGGATTAGATCTTCTTTGAAGGTTTGATAGAACTCTGCACTAAACTCATCTGGTCCTGGGCTTTTCTTGGTTGGGAGACTATTAATGACTGCTTCTATTTCTTTGGGGGATATGGGACTGTTTAGATCATTAGCCTGATCTTGATTTAACTTTGGTACCTGGTATCTGTCTAGAAATTTGTCCATTTCATCCAGGTTCTCCAGTTTTGTTGAGTATAGCCTTTTGTAGAAGGATCTGATGGTGTTTTGGATTTCTTCAGGGTCTATTGTTATGTCTCCCTTCTCATTTCTGATTTTGTTAATTAGAATACTTTCCCTATGCCCTCTAGTGAGTCTGGATAAGGGTTTATCTATCTTGTTGATTTTCTCAAAGAACCAGCTCCTCGATTGGTTGATTCTTTGAATTGTTCTTCTTGTTTCCACTTGATTGATTTCACCCCTGAGTTTGATTATTTCTTGCCCTCTACTCCTCTTGGGTGAATTTGCTTCCTTTCGTTCTAGAGCTTTTAGGTGTGTTGTCAAGCTGCTAATGTGTGCTCTCTCTAGTTTCTTTTTGGAGGCACTCAGAGCTATGAGTTTTCCTCTTAGAAATGCTTTCAATGTGTCCCATAAGTTTGGGTATGTTGTGGCTTCATTTTCATTAAACTCCAGAAAGTCCTTAATTTCTTTCTTTATTCCTTCCTTGACCAAGGTATCATTGAGAAGAGTGTTGTTTAGTTTCCACGTGTGTGTTGGCTTTCTATTATTTAATTTGTTATTGAAGATCAGTCTTAGTCCATGGTGATCTGATAGGGTGCATGGGACAATTTCAATATTTTTGTATATGTTGAGGCATGTTTTGTGACCAATTATGTGGTCAATTTTGGAGAAGGTACCGTGAGGTGCTGAGAAGAAGGTATATCCTTTTGTTTTAGGATAAAATGTTCTGTAGATATCTGTCAGATCCATTTGTTTCATAACCTCTGTTAGTTTCACTGTGTCCCTGTTTAGTTTCTGTTTCCATGATCTGTCCATTGGTGAAAGTGGTGTGTTGAAGTCTCCCACTATTATTGTGTGGGGTGCAATGTGTGCTTTGAGCTTACTAAAGTATCTTTAATGAATGAGGCTGCCCTTGTATTTGGAGCATTGATATTCAGAATTGATAGTTCCTCTTGGAGGATTTTACCTTGATGAGAATGAAGTGCCCTTCCTTGTCTTTTTTGATGACTTTGGGTTGGAAGTCAATCTTATCAGATATTATAATGGCTACTCCAGCTTGTTTCTTCCTACCATTTGCTTGGAAAATTGTTTTCCAGCCTTTCATTCTGAGGTAGTGTCTATCTTTTTCTCTGAGATGAGTTTCCTGTAAGCAGCAAAATGTTGGGTCCTGTTTCTGTAGCCAGCCTGTTAGTCTATGTCTTTTTATTGGGGAGTTGAGTACATTGATATTAAGAGATATTAGGGAGAAGTAATTGTTGCTTCCTTTTATTTTTGTTGTTAGAGTTGGTGTTCTGTTTTTGTGGCTGTCTTCTTTTAGGTTTGTTGAGGGATTACTTTCTTGCTTTTTCTAGGTTGTGGTTTCCATCCTTGTATTGGTTTTTTTCTGTTATTATTCTTTGAAGTGCTGGATTCGTGGAAAGATAATGTGTGAATTTGGTTTTATCGTGGAATACTTTGGTTTCTCCATCTATGGTAATTGAGAGTTTGGCTGGGTATAGTAGCCTGGCCTGGAAATTGTGTTCTCTTAGTATCTGTATAACATCTGTCCAGGCCCTTCTGGCTTTCATAGTCTCTGGTGAGAAATCTGGTGTAATTCTGATAGGCTTGCCTTTATATGTTACTTGACATTTTTCCCTTACTGCTTTTAGTATTCTATCTTTATTTAGTGCATTTGTTGTTCTGATTATTATGTGTAGGAAGGAATTTCTTTTCTGGTCTAGTCTATTTGGAGTTCTGTAAGCTTCTTGTATGTTCATGGGCATCTCTTTCTTTAGGTTTGGGAAGTTTTCTTCTATAATTTTGTTGAAGATATTTGCTGGTCCTTTGAGTTGAAAATCTTCATTCTCATCTACTCCTATTATCCGTAGGTTTGGTCTTCTCATTTTGTCCTGGATTTCCTGGATGTTTTGAGTTAGGATCTTTTTGGATTTTGTATTTTCTTTGATTGTCGTGCCGATGTTCTCTATGGAGTCTTCTGCACCTGAGATTCTCTCTTCCATCTCCTGTATTCTGTTGCTGATGCTTGCATCTATGGTTCCAGATTTCTTTCCTAGTGTTTCTATCTCCAGTGTTGCCTCAATTTGGGTTTTCTTCATTGTCTCTACTTCCCTTTTTAGGTCTTGGATGGTTTTATTCAATTCCATCACCTATTTGGTCTGGTTTTCCTGCAATCCTTTAATTGATTTTTGTGCTTCCTCTTTAATGTCTTCTACCTGTTTAGCAGTGTTCTCCTGCAATTCTTTAATGGATTTTTGTGCTTCCTCTTTAATGTCTTCTACCTGTTTAGCAGTGTTCTCCTGCAATTCTTTAATGGATTTTTGTGCTTCCTCTTTATTGTCTTCTACCTGTTTAGCAGTGTTCTCCTGCAATTCTTTAATGGATTTTTGTGCTTCCTCTTTAATGTCTTCTACCTGTTTAGCAGTGTTCTCCTGTACTTCTTTAAGTGTGTTATTAAAGTCCTTCTTGATGTCCTCTACCATCATCATGAGATATGTTTTTAGATCCGGGTCTAGCTTTTCCGGTGTGTTGGGGTGCCCTGGACTGGGTGAAGTGGGAGTGCTGGGTTCTGATGATGGTGAGTGGTCTTGGTTTCTGTTAGTAAGATTATTACGTTTACCTTTCGCCATCTGGTAATCTCTGGGGTTAGTTGTTATCGTTGTTACTGTTTAAAGATTGGAGCAGACTCTGTGTTCCACTCACCAGAAGTCTCAAAATCCTGTGGCAGTTGTCGTGGGTAGCTGGCGGGTGTCAGCCAACCCTGCGCTCTAGCTACCCAGATGCTAGTCAGACCCGAAGAGGCTTGTGGCCCTACTCAGGCCGGTTTTCTGCTTCCCTAACTAATGCAGTCTCAGGTCCCGTGAGCAATTGGATTGGAGCAGAAGCTGTGTTCCACTCACCAGAAGTCTTAAGATCCTGTGGCGGGTGTTGTGGGTAGCTGGCGAGTGTCAGCTGACCCTGCGCCCTAGCTACCCCGGTGCTGGTCAGACTGGAAGAGCGGCTTTTAACCTTCCTAATGCTGCCACCTTTAATACACTTCCTCGTGTTATAGTGACCCCAATCCATAACCTTAGTTTTAATGTTACCTCATGACTGAAATTTTGCTACTGCTAGGAATTCTAATGTAAATATCTAAGTTTTCCCAATGGTTTTAGGTGACCATTGTGTATCAATCATTCAACCCCTAAAAAGGGTCTCCACCCACATGGTGAGAGCCACTGAGTTAGACAATGGGTTAAGAAAAGAAAAGTACATCCCAGCACTCAGGATGCAGAGGCAGGCAGATTTCTGAATTCGAGACCAGCCTGGTCTACAAAGTGACTTCCAGGACAGCCAGGGCTATACAGAGAAACCCTGTCTGAAAAAACCAAAAAAAAAAAAAAAAAAAAAAAAAAGGAAAAGTAAAGAAAAAGAAAAGTACTCATGTTGCCCTAATCCTCATAGCATACAATAGTTATGGAGGCAACACAAAGAAAAAGAGATGGAGAAGAGAAAAATTATATCATGTTAGACTTTTTCCTTTTAAACTTAAAATTCTGATTCAGTATTTTGGTAGTAAACAAAATTGAATATATATATATAGATAGATAGATAGATAGATAGATATAGATAATAGATAGATATGGATTTTTAATCATGAGAATTCATTAGACTTTGGTCTCAGACTTCTGTCTACACTGAATACTTGTTACTCATAAATTTGAGAGACAGAGAGATAGAAAGAGAAAGGGAGAGAGAGAGAGAGAGAGAGAGAGAGAGAGAGAGAGAGAGAGAGAGAGACAGAGACAGAGACAGAGACAGAGACAGAAGGAGACAGAGAAACTTGTTTAGTCAAAGACCCTTACAGACGTGTTAGGTAGAGAGTACTGAGCTATAGCTTTTTTCTAGGCCTAAAACACATCTATATTTTCTGATCGATACGCAGGATTTCTGAATGTCTGTGGAGGCTCTTGGAGGGATTTTCTATCTGACAGACAGACTGATTTGCTCCCCAGCTAAAGTGTTTTGTAGAGTCAGCCTCAGCTGGAAGTCATTTTGGACCAGTCCATGTAGTTTGCATAGGAACTGCAGGCAGCATGGCCAAATCCTGCATTCACTAGACCAGAGACAAGAGTTCTTAGGCCACGTCATCCTGATTCACACTCTTGAAATACATGCTTGGGAAGAGAAGGCATTGTGTCTGGCAGCCTAGGAGGTTTCTTTGTTTTCTGTACAAGTAAAAGTCAATAATCTTTCTGCTAGGACTTCAAGGACAAGAAGATCATGTGACATTCTCTGAATGACTCTGTTTAATGTCTCAGCAGTTTACCATGAATATCTGATGCTATTGTATAGGAAAATAATTTAACTTATATCACTCAAAGGCCCACCTGGGGCTTTTTGCTTGTTTTTGTTTTTCCCAGAAAAGTCCTATAGTCTTCATCGTTCCACAATAGCTTGTTATTTGAACCCAATACTCAGAATCCTCACTCTGCTGACTTGGTTTCTCTAAGCAGTCTGGCCACCGAACTTAGGTTTTTTTTTACAGCATGCCCTTGTTTTATGGTTATGCTGAGCTAGGTGGGAACATAAACCGTATGAAAGGTTTAGATACAAAAGAGAAAACAGTGATACAGTTAGAATATTCAGTGAAGGGCATCAGCTGCCATCAGATGAAGTCACAGTGGAGGCTAGGGAGGCATTCAGAAACACAAAAGGCAAGGCAATGAAAACCTCACATTGCCTTTTGTAATAAGGCAGCAAGGTACTGGGGGAGTGAACGCTTCCAGCCCAGGGTTGTAGCTAACAGTTATCATTTACTTTTCCTTAGAACTCTTAGTTGGTTCTTGATTGGCAAGGCTGAAATGTGTCAGAGAAAACATTCTTCTCTTCCCCTCCCCTAAATCAAAGCCAACCACCATATCAAATACCCACATTAATGACACAGGAAATACTGAATTGGGGCAGACAGCAAATGGTTTGCTTGACAGAGAAAAAGGGATGATATGAACTTTCCCTGGAAATTTTATTTTTCATTATCAGACATATTTATGGTACGTGCATGTGTGTGTGTGTGTGTGTGTGCTTGTCTGTATTTACAGCCATAAATAATTTGAGGAAAAAATTACTTTAGGTAAATGGCCTTTATTGAAAAAATTATACATTAGTGCTCCGGAGTAACTATGGAAAACAAATGACTGTAATCACTATGACAATAGGACTTAATTGGCTGAGTCACAGATAGAATAAGATAAAGCAGACAAAGCCCTGTGCTTCAGAGCTGGGGTCTCCTGTTGTGCCAGGGTAACAGATTGGGCATTTAGGAAGAGACTTTATTTATCCCAGCACACAGGCATCATTATTTCATTTGTGATGTAAGGCTAGATTTCTCTTACTTAAGATTCCATCCAAATTATCACTATTGTTAGAGAACAATGCTTTTTTTTTTTTCACTAACACTTCCCATAGTTTTTTGAATTGCTACTTTGGAAAGTTTAACAAACTCCTCTGAGTGCAGTTTTTATAAAAATTGTCCCACTCCCCATGAGCAGTCCACCATGATTATAAAAAAATCAGCCAAAAATGGGTTCACTTCTGTCCTTGAGATGCAAAGATAAAGAGACACAAGCTTAGCATAAATGCACAGCAATAAGTGGAAAGGGATGCATAGCTGGCCAAAAGGGTTTTGTCACAATCTAATTTCTATATTTAACCCTCCCAAAGTTGAAAATTGGATAATTGTTGCTGAATATAATAATTGCATGTTTACCCTTTGAACTCTCATTTCAATTTTCATTAATGTATTTGTCCTTATTTATATGGTACAACATGGCATTTTGATTCATGGATATATGGAGTGTAATCAACTCAGGGTAATCACATATATGTCATCCTAAACTTGTTTTTGGTTGTCTCACCATGATGCCCACACTCAAGTGAATATAGAAATAGCTTCACTTACAACCTTTAGTGGGACATCAGATGGCTTTTCTTGGAAGATCCTTACACTCTTCTAACTCTTTTAAGTATCTTGAGATATAAAATACATTATTGATATTGGACATATTGATTCTATCTAGCAATACATAACACTTTACCTATTGACTGAACTGTCGGTCAGACACACCTCTGCTGCTGTAAATATAATGTGAGCAGCTACCTCATGTTTCTGCCACCAAGGCTTCCCTGCCCCACTGAGCTCTTGTAATGCAGGCTGTCCCAGAATGTGTTAGGTAGTTGAGGATTCTCTTGAACTCACTATTCTTCTGCCTTCCTCTCTCTCTCTCTCTCTCTCTCTCTCTCTCTCTCTCTCTCTCTCTCTCTCTGGCTTTTTGATACAGGATTTCTCTGTGCAGTCCTGGCTGTTCTGGAGCTCACTCTGTAGACCAGGCTGTCCTCAAACTCAGAAATCTGCCTGCCTCTGCCTCCTAAGTGCTGGGATTACAGGTGTGAGCCACCACTGCCTGGCCTGCCTTTATCTCTTAAGTGCTGATATTATATCTGTGTGGTATTATGCCTGGCTTTCTTTACAGTTTATATTGGTACAAATTTTTGAAAAAAATACAAATAAAACCTCAATAAATACTTCCAATTAAATGAGTGTCATATGAAGTACACAAAGTATAAATAATTGAATAGTTATGTATATAACATACAAAACACAATTTACATACACCACTAGGCAATTTATGGAAACTATCAGATGTGAAATGTTATTATTAATAAAATTTTAACTGAAAGAATGCTGCAGAAGTTTTTTTTCCCTGGAAATAGCCACTACTGAGTCCAGTTTAGACAAGCAGAGACCTTCTAAGACTTGATAACTTGCTGTTTTCCCAGTAGTTATTCCTAACTCCCCACTAATTTTCTCTATGTCAGAAGACACCTCCTTCCAGAACTTTCTCTGTTATTCTTTGGGTATCTACTTAAAAGTATTGTTAGATCACATGCCTGGATAAAATGCTTGGAAGTTTTGTAGCTACAGTGTGAGTAGCCAAAATCTGCAGTCTGATCCACAAAGCTCTTTATTCTGGATTGATCTTGTAAAAACTTAAACTTATCTGGGAAGAGGGAGTCTTAACTAAGTAAATGTCTATATTAGATTGAACTGGAAGCAGGTTAATGCAGATAATTGTCTTGATTAAGGTGGGAGGGTCTAGATCACTCTGGGTGATCCTGAGTTTTATAATAAAGTAGGCTGAGCAAGCTATGAGGACTGGTCAGTAAGCATCATTCCTTCATGGCCTCGGTATCAATTTTTGCTTTCAAGTTCTTGCCTTGAATTTCTGTCCTAACTTCCCTTAGTGATGGACTGTGGGCTTAAAAGTGTTAGAATTGAAAACAAAACAAAACAAAACAAAAAAACAAAAAAAAAACCAAACCTTCTGCCAAAAGTTGCTTTGATCATAGTGTTCTAACTATCATAGCAATAGAAGCCCTAACTATGAGTCTCTGGGAGGTTAATTCTTGAGTCCCATCTCAATACTATCAACTTCCTCCTGTTACAGAAGCCTTTTCTCGATTACTTTTCTTTACTAAATCTTCTAGACTTCTTTCTCAGTTCCTTTCAATCGTTTCTTTCACCATCAACAGCCTTCTATTATATCTATCTGCTTAGCTTCTGTTCACCATTCAATCAATTATCCAGATGGGTTCTGATGTTCCCTTGATATTTCTTAAGAAGCTCTCACTAATACTGAGTATAATTACTCCATCACTAAGGGAAGTCAGGACAGAAATTCATTCTTTATGTTATATAAATACAATCTCCTAGAGCAGAGAATGGATATTGTCCATATTCATGAATAACTCAGACTTCATTAGTGGCAGGACTAACTACTAGTCAAATGCATAGGTATTAAAGCTTAATCACCTGGGGTCCCATTCTTATCTAGATGGTCCAGTGCAAGTTAACTAGCTTTTCTATGCTTCTATGCATTAGTAGATTTAAAGTGACCAGAGTTTTAGCTGTCATTCTAGAATTATCATTACCAATTACTGACTCATATTTCTTGATTAGTGAGCTACTATTGCAAATATCAGTGGATAATCAAATATCAAATGTAATGATATATCATGGCTGGAAGTATGGCAGAGTGTGTGTGTGTGTGTGAGAGAGAGAGAGAGAGAGAGAGAGAGAGAGAGAGAGAGAGAGAGAGAGAGAGAGAGAGATACAGAGAAAGACAGACAGAGACATAGACAGAGAGACAGAGATAGATAGAGAGGCAGAAAGAATAATGGAGAGAGTATCTAATGACATGTGAGTCTCTGGGTTCAATTTCCAGTAAGGAAAAAAAAGATATATAACAATTTTCAATTATTCCATTTTTATTATCTTGTTTTCCAGTATTTATTGTTAATAATTGTCTCATTTGTTCATGAGTATTTGTTTTCTATTCTGATCAATCTGAAAACTATATTGAAAATATCCACTTCATTTTGTAAAGGGCCCTGAGAGAAATGCACCTGTCATAAAAATGATAGAATCGGGCCAAGGCTCATTCTCTCTAGAGTGCTCATGATAATAGCCTCCAGTTAAGGTTAAAGTGGGAGCTCTCTGGGGTCGTCCCCAAAAGGAAGAAAATGATTGCAACATCTCTAACTTTTTTTAACAAGTTCCAATTTGTGTGAGCTTTTTAGCTTCTTTCAGTACCTCACCTAACTATTATGCAATCAAGATCAAAAGCAATTTCTTGAAAGAAAATGAAGTAAACCCACGGTGCAAGTAATTATTTCATAAAATCACGTCTGAAAGGCAGTTCTTGTAAAACAAAACTGGCCAAGAGAACAGATTCAAAATGACATGAGATCATGTAGAAATTGCTGTGAAATTAACATTAGTTTAAAAAAAATCACAGACATAACGTTCTTTGAATGTTCTTGCATGTCACACTGTATTTTTCTATATTTTCCCAAAGCAAATCTATTTCCATTGCCTTCCATAATATCCTCTTCACATCTTGTATGCTCTCTACTCAGTGTTTCACCATTTCTCCAGGGAAGTAGGTCATGGCAACACCAAGGATGAATAACCTGCATTCTCTGGGGGCTGTGAGGTTGTTGAGGCCTTCCTGTGCTTTGAGAACACAGGGTGAGTGCACCAACCTCCATGTGCCTTTTGGCTCATCTCTTCTGGTTCCATTACATTTCCTGTTCTCCTTTGCTTTCTTTGAAGTCTCACATCCATGGTGGTAACAATGTAGCTCCTCAGTCATTTCCCTCTCTGGTTGTCTTAGGCCATCATTTACTTTGATAAAATACCACAACCAGAGTGGCTTGAGGAAGAAAGGGTTTATTTCATCTTACATTTCTCAGATCACAGTCAATCATTGAGGGAAATCATGGCAGAAACTCAAGGCAGGAACCTGAAGACACTGAGGAATTCTGATTACTGGCTTGCTTCTCATAGTTTGTACAACCTGCATTTAATAGAACCCAAGATAACCATACTAGGGATGGCACTGTCAACAGTTATTTGAACTCTCCCACCTCAATAATAACATCCCATAGACTTACAACTGGCCAATCTAATGGATGGAAATTTTTCTCAGTTGAGATTCCCTCTTCCCAGATATGTCTACAATTGTGTCAAGTTGACAAAGTCCAACCAAGACATTGGTTACCAAGGTCTGGCAAAGCCTAAGCTGGCCTTAGACATAGGTAAAGTAGCTGATGATAGGTGAAGTATAGAACTGAGTGTTCCATTGGATATGCTGCACTTAAGATGGATGGAGAATCTGTTATACATAGCAGGGATTGTGCTCATAGCTGCACACCCAAAGACAAAAGGCAGTATAGCCTGGTTCTTTGAATGTTGCTCAGTGACTTTAGATTGGTTAGTCAACTCTCTGAGTCTATATCTATTTTTCCAGAGATTTTATATTTTACATAAAGATCTCGTAAAAGTCAAATGAATTAAACTCTAGTGCACAGTGTTGTACATCGTTGGTGTTTAAAACATTTCCTCATTATTTTTGGAGAGAACAGATAGGAAGGGAATATCAAATGGGCTGATGTTTCTTGAGATTTTAGGGATAGAACAAGAGTCCCTCAAGAATAATTATTATGTCTGAAATCCAAAGATGGTGAAACCCAGGACTCTTCAGTTCTTCAGTTTTCTTAGTTTTGCTAATTTGATCCAAGTGTCAATGGGCAGGATCAAAAGAAGTTCCACTTGCCTTGCAGATACTCAAAGTGCCAGTGTGTGTGTGTGTGTGTGTGTGTGTGTGTGTAGCCAGGGGATCCACCTGCTCAGAGGAGAGGAGGGTATAGGGGAAGGGTTGTGTGTGTGTGTGTGTGTGTGTGTGTGTGTGTGGTGACCAGGAAGGGAGCAGTGAACAGGATGTAAAGTGAATAAGTTAAATAAAACTTAAATAAAGTTTACAAATTTTCATAATCTATAGAATATTTCTGTACAAGCAATTCCCAGTGTCCAGGGAGTGAGAAAACCTCTACTAGTAGATAAAGTGGCTCACACAGAAAAGGATGCCACCCAAAGATGCTTGCATGTCAATAATCTCTAACCTGAAGATGGAGAAATTGGAGCTCCCAGAGTTAAACTCCATGTATACAGAAAACAAAAATGATACATGCTTAGAGAGTTCTTCCCTTGGGGAGGGGTAGAGAAGAGGTCCCAGAGAATGTGCCAGCATTTCTTGCAATGGGTACAAATATAGCCCCAGACAGTAACACTTTCATTCTGCAGTGCTCTGTGTGTTGATACTCCAGGAAAAGTTCTCAGAAAGTTGAGAAAATGACAACAAGCATGCACCTGTGTTCTCACCCTGAGTAACCCATAGGCTTGAGGATCCAACAACAAATGACTAAGAAAAAAAAATCATTACACCCTAACAAGTGAATAAGTAGACGAATTTTTCCATGTGTATATTCTCTTGGGGCTTTACATCATATTTCCTGGGGTTCCCACTGACTTTCCCTCGTGTTTGGACTGTGGGAATTTCCACACCTGTCATTGGTCTCTTCCCTCAGTGATTCTGCCTCCCTGAAACCTGCTCCAATTGGAAGCATAGGGGAGCTGGGGGCCTAGAGAGTAATAGTTACTCAAAGAGGGAAACAGCTGGACGGTTAATATGCAGGTGTCCACAGTTTAGAGGAAGAATTTTGGGATAAATTTGGAATGATTCTTCAGAGAATTGTCAGCAAGAAGGAACATCATTGCCACAGAGGCAACCATTTCTGGTTTGTAGATTTCTTGTGTTCACACTCAGCTCCCTCACTACTGCACTATGGAATCACTTAACTTCTTCCAGACCTCATTTTAGTCTCTGATTTAGGGGACCTCAGTCCAAGACCTTTAAAAGAGAACAGGATTCTGGGCAAGGGCAGCAGTATGTGAAGGGTGTAAAGGTGCCTGTGTCAGACTGCATGTGCAGCCCTGAGGAACTGGAAGGGCTGAGTGAATGGGGAGTGGAAAGAATCTCATAGATCTGGAGAGAAAATCAGGAGGACAGCTGTAGGACCAGGGCATTGGGGAGGGAAGCAGGATGTGAGACTTACTGAGATCTTGTGAGAAAGCACTGACTGAGTCATCTTGTCACCACCCTGCTAGAGGATGTGATCAAAAATTCGTGAAGATAAGCACTTCAGATTTATTTTATTTTTATTTTTGCTAAATAGCCTCATGATTTCTAACTCAGAATTTGTTATTACTGCAGATGGGTGTTTGAGTATATTAAAGACAAAAACCTCTGGTTCTTTTTTCTTTTTTAAGTTTATTTGTGGCAAGATATTTTTTATTGATTAAGCTATTTATTTACTTCACATTCTTATTGCAGCTGCCCCTCTGTCCTCTCCTCCCAGTTTTTGTATCTTACCTCCTTTCCTCCCCATCTCCCCTCCCTTTCTTTGCAGAAAGGGGAGGTCTTTCTTGGGTATCAACCAGCTTTGATATATCAAGTTGCAGTATGATAAAACACATCTTCATCTATTGAGGCTAGATAAGGCAGTCTAGTGAGGAGAAATGGATCCAAAGACTAGCAACGTAGTATGAGATAACCCCTGCTTCTACTTTAGGGGTTCCATATGAAGACAGATGTACAAAGGAAAACATAATGCTGAGTGAGATAACCCAGACCCAGAAGGACAAATATGGGATGTACTCACTTATAAATGGATATTAGTCATAAAGTACAGGATAATCATATTACAAACTGAAAACCCAGAGATGCTAAGCAAAAAGAAGTGCCTAAGGGTGGGATTGTGTCATGAATATCACTGAGAAAGGGAAATAAATGAGAAATCAGAGATGAATGGAGGAAGGTGACTGGGTGGAAGAGGGAGCGGGGATGAGAACAGGAGGGATGAAGTATGGGGAGGATAGAGGGAGAGAGTACTGTGGCAACTGGATTATTTGGGGTGGGCATCTCTGGGATGAGCTAGAAACCTAGAATAATGGAAACTCCAAGGGTTCTGTGAGGGTGACTCTAGCTAAGACACCTAGCAATAAGGGATATGGAGCCTGAACAGGCTATCTCTTGTAACCAGGCAAGACTTCCAATGGAGAGATTGAGAGATTGAAATACTAACCCAGTTACAAAACCTTAGTCTCACAATTCATCTTGCCTACAGATGTACAGGACTAAAGATACAGGAGAAGTTGAAGGAATGGCCAACCAATATTTGTCCCAGCTTAAGACCCATGCCATGAGAGGGACCCCACCCCTGGCACTATTAATGTTATTCTGCTGTACTTGCAGACAGAAGCATAGCATAACTGTAATCAGAGAGACCGATGAAAAGTAATCCAGAGATCCACTGCTAAACATTAAGTAGAGGTTATGGATTACTGTGGAAGAGGGGAAAGAATTGAAGGAGGCAGAGGAGTCAAGGGCACTACAAGAAAACCTACAGAATCAATTAACCTGGACCCATAGAGGCTCATAGCAACTGAACTGCCAACCAGAGAGAATGCCAGAAGACCTCTGCTGAATTCCCTAATGAACTTGCAGTGGAATGGTATTTTAGTTACTGTTGTGCTATGAAGAGACAGCATCATCAAAGCAACTGTTATGAAAGAAAACATTTAACTGGAGGTTTGCTTATAGTTTTAGACATTTAATCTATAATCATCATCGGGGAGAGCAGGCAGATGCAGCACTGAAGAGATACCTAAGAGCAATATATCCTAATCTGCAGAAAAGAAAGAAAGAAAGAAAGAAAGAAAGAGAGAGAGAGAGAGAGAGAGAGAGAGAGAGAGAGAGAGAGAGAGAGAGAGAGATTGAGAGACTGAGTCTGGGACTAGTGTGGGCTTTTGAAGCTTTAAAGTTCACCTCCAGTGACACACCTCTTCCAACAAGGCCACACCTACTCTGCCAAAGCCACACCTCCTAATCCTTCCCAAACAGTTCTTCTAACTTCAGACGAACTATTCAAATATATGAGCCTATGGGGGCCATTATCATTCAAACTTCCTTCTCAGGGTTGAGTTTGAATCTCATATCTCACTTCTACTAGCTATAGTTGTACAGATGGCCTCAAACAGGCTGTGCAAATTCTCTCCACTCTTCCTCATCATCTAAATGAAGTATTGACTAGATGTACTAGTCAGGATTCTTTGGAGGAATGGAAATAATGTAAGTAGATATCATAGAGGAGATTTATAGAATAATCCCATAGGACAGGGCTCAGGGAATCCAACACAATGGCTCTGTACATACATCCTGGAATGCCAGTGGACTTAGTTTCCAATTTAAGAAGCAGGGTGCTCATCAGGCCCAAAACTATGCTAAAAGCCTAGAAACTCCCTGAATAATCCACAGTGAAAGATCAAAGGAACTGGAAGCCAATGTCAGCATTGATAGACAGGGATGTTCAGAAAGAAGAACTTGCCTCCTGCTCCATGCTGACTTCCTTTTTCCGTAAGCTGCCAGTTCCTTAGAAGGTACTGCCCATGTTTAAGGTGGGTCTTTTCCATGATGGCATTTCTTATGTCATTGCACTCTAGAGAAAACTCTGCAAACAGGCAGATGCATTTCACCTTCCTAGACATCTCAGTGCAGTCAAATTAGCAATCAAAACCAAAAATATCACATCCTATGATAGTGCATTCAGAGTGATTATCAAAGTAAATATGTGCACCATACACTCAACTTATTCAACCCTTAGTAATAACTCAAGGGATCATAATTTTAAGCAACAAGAACATTTTTAATTTAAAAGCTCTTTTTCTCTAGTGAAGTAGATCTATAAATCTAAGGGTTCTCATAAAGTTACAGACAACACATATAAATGAATCTTTGGAATTATCAGAGGATGGGAGAAACTGGGCATTTCATTTAGCAGTCTAACTTACTGGTTTTTTGAATTTAGACTTTGGCTCCAATATGCAGCCTTGAGACAGCTGTTCAGCTTTCTGATGGGGAACAAACACTGAAAGTTGGCAAAGTTATTAGTCAAGTACTGTCACTGTTTGGGTTTGGTAGAAGCCTCCCTGGGACTGTATAGTCTGGTCTGACTATGCTCACTTCCAGGCTGTCTTGTTCTCAGATGTTCTTCCTAAATAATGAGCTTCTCTCTGAATCTGAACAAACAACAAAGGCTGTACCCTGCCATGTCTTTAATCAAGACTTTTAATTCTGATTTTCCAACTTGCTAATGTACTCTCTGGTTTTGATTATTTGTGTACCAAGCATTTGCTATTTTTATGACTAGGTTAACAGAGTAAATTTGTTAAATTATACAAATGAGAAAGAGAAGTAAAATGCAAGAAATAGGATTTCAAAAGTAGGCAATTCTGCTGTGTTATGAACTTCTTGTCTTTAAAAGCCATCATTCATTTGTTACATATCTGAAGCATCATGTAAGCAAGCATGCTGACAGAGAAAGTGATTGTTGAAAAGTCTCTTATTTTAATGAGTCATATATAAAGAAATCTTGCAACAAACATTTTTAGAAAATGTTCAACTGGTGCCCTTTCCCAAAAAATTATCATAGCTGTAAACATGTGCAGTTTTTAAATAAGATAAAGCAATAAAAATGAACACTCAAATATTAGAAATTCAACTTATACTTCCATATGGTAAGCACAGTTTGTCTCCATTGTGTACATTCCAAAGCATTTGATTTTTAAATCATACAAAGACTGTATCCTTAAGTCTTAGGTTTGCTTAGTGATATTTACCTATCCTGACATAAAGATAATAAGGCAAACATAGCATGGGCATGTTCAAAATGTTGAAACTTTTGGTTCAGGTCCAGCTTGTTAAATTTTGTTTTTGTTAAGAAGAATAAGAATTTCAATACAGTTAATAGTTGCTATTTAACAGCTTATTAACGAAGCACTCTTTCTTGTAGAGTCAGAGCATTGACTAAGCTAGTTGGCTATTGAAACTGTATCATGAAATACTGAACCCCCAACCCAATTAGCTGTTTGCCTTACTTCTATTTTCATCCTTACTTTCTTGTGTCCAGATATAGTACATGTCTACTATTCAGTCAGCAAATGGAAGCAGTCTTGGCTTTCATTCTTTAAACATGGCTTTTACACAATGGCATTAGAAGCAGTCAATGTGTGCCTATATTTACTGAGTGCTATACTAAACTAATCTCTCAAATGTGTACTACTATGCAAGTTAATTAGACATATACCAGCCTTTGCATCTGTATTATCTCTCCTTCACCTTCTGGAGCTTGGTTCTTTTTTGACTAGCAAAATTCTGGGATTTTTTTTTTTTTTTTGCTTAGCTTTTAGTGACTTCCCTGTCTAATGCACAATTGCAGTAACACATAACCTGTTTCCTATGGCATGGATTCTATCCTAATTTCTATGCAGTGTCTTTACAGAATGACCACTAAGTCAATGTTCATTGAACTGAAATGAAAGCCGTCTCTGCCCAAGCCCAGGGAGTAATTAGTGTCTGTTGCTCAGCAGCCCATTGTGGCATATGTCCCAGTTACAAATGAGATGGAAGAGATTAGGGCTGTTCGCTAGGGCTGCCTAAACTGAAATACCATATATATATGTGTGTGTGTGTGTGTGTGTGTATACATGTGCTTGTGTGATATGTAGTGTGCCTGTGTGTGTGTGTGTATATATGTGTGTGTATTCACACAAACACACACACACACACACACAGGAAACAGTAAACTGGCGAACAATATCTTTCTAGATAGAAATGTTTTTGGTTTACTTAGTGTTATTGATAACTCCTAAATACCCCATTCCCCTTTATTATTCCTCCAATTTTTTTGATCTTGATTACTATTTGCCAAATCTACCATTAATTTTTCTTTCTCATGGGCAGTCACACTGGCCTACACTCATATTACTTCATTTGTGGACCACTGAAATACCTTTTACATATAATGTTAATCTTTGTTCAGAACCAGTCTTAATACACAGCAACACTTAGGAAAACAATGAGATACATTCCAGTTTGATGCTGTCGTGTTTGACTATGCATCATCACCCGTAGAAGAATCATTTGTGGCAGCTCTTTCTTGTTTGCACAGGAGGTAAGCTTTTCTCTGGGTCTACAGTTGTGGATAACTTCATATTCTTATCTTTAAACTTTTCACCAAATAAGCTAGTTGATGATTGTTTGCTTGAATTTACTATTCAGTGTTGATAAGCGCCATTTCTTTGGTCCACTATCCTTTCATTACAAAGGAGTTTAAAACCGAGTATTTTCCTTTCTGGAGACAAGTTACATGGGTGCCACAAAAGTCTTCAGAGAGCTACACGTTGAAGAAGCAGGAAACCATACAGCTCCCTTGGCACTGTACTACATAATCACTAGGGAAACTAATTAAACGTTATTATGAAGTATCTATTTTGCTGCAAATGAAGAAGCCTTAAATTTATTTTTCTAATTGTTCCCCTCTCCCAAGCAACATGGCATCATTTGCCATAAGTAGCTGGACCTATGTGTGACATTCTTTGATGACAGAGAAATAAATCAATGTTCTGTTGGCAGTATTTTAATTCAAGTATCATAATATTTCACTTTCTCAATATTAAAAGGAAGGTAACCACAGACTCTATTTTGCATTAGTTGATGAAATATGTCCTAGAGCATTATTAATTGATGAAATAGTACTATTGGTGCCTATATAACTTCAAGAGTTGATAGAGAATTGACTTTAGCATAAATTCCCAGTATGCCTGTCATTTACAGTCTTCGCAAGTGGACATCGATTACATGCTTAAAAAATAGTACTAAGATGACATACAGAATGAGAGGAAGTACAGTTATACAGTCAGGTGAAATTAAAGAACACCATCCACCCCATAAGATACAGAAATCATAAAAATTACAAATGGAATATGCTATATCAAAATACCCAGCATAAAAATAACAGATGCCATTAGGGTTTTAATCCAGCGAAACTGAATAAAAGAACACATTACTCAGAAAATAATTAAATTTCAAAAACTTTACAAACACTCTCAAAGGAATAAACACATAATTTCCTGAAAGCAATTGCTATTCTAAATTCTGAAATTATACTAACCGGGTATATTTCCAGTTGTGCACTGAGTGTTTATAACACAATGAATGCTGAGAAGCTGGTATTTACATATAAAAAGACTTGCTCAGGCAATCCATTTAAATGGTCAAGAAAAACAGACTTAGTTCTTTTACTGACTCTATTATTATATGATATATCAAGGACTTTTGTGTTTATATGCTTGATTATAGGCATTTTTCTTTTTGTTAAAGTGGCTTTAGGGAAAATATATAAGAAAATATAACTTAAAATGAGTTTAATTAAGATTCCTGATCAAGTGATCCATAGCTTTCAAATGATTCCCAACAGTAAATAGTTGATGTTTTGAAGTTTGCCCCTTCTCTCATCAAAGGCCAATGAGACAGCTTAGAGGGAACTTGCCTTCCCTTTGGCAATATGATGCAGCACCTGGTCAAACTTCCATATATTAGAAGCTGACTTCGGCAACTGGACATCAAAATACACATATCTAAGAGTTTGATAGTCACTTTGAGAAACTAGGGGGCAGCAAGTTCATATCCTGTTACCTTTAGGATGAATTTCTAAAGGCTTACCTAGCAATACTATCATTTGCCATCGAGTGATCTGTTTATTCTCTTGTAGTATCCAAGCCAGAACGTCTCAAGAGCTGCTCATTTTAAAGGTACCTTTCAAACTTCAATTATACTAACTTTTCTACAGAGGATTGTTTTTATTCTATTTGAGAAACTAAATTTCAACAATCGAGGGACTCTTTACATAGCTAATATGTCTCATCTACTGGATATATTATCAAAGATGGTGGTTCATATTATTCTTTTCTTCTTTAAAAACTGTGAGTCTAATTTTGGAAGCAGAGGCAAGAGAGTGATTTCAAGGCCAGCCTGAGTTATATAGCAAGACCTTTCCTAAAAAGAAATGGACAAACAAAATAGCTAACATCCAAGTTGAGAATGTAATAACATTTCATTATATGTTAAGAAGCCATGTGATTTTTGATATAGTATAATATTCTCCTTATTTCCATCTTGGAACCTCAGGTTAGAGTGGCCAACAACATTCTTACTCTCAAAAGAGATCATGTTTAGAAATTAATGTCAATGTGAGTTATCATGTAAAACACCTTTTCCTTATATGAGTTGACCTATCATCTTGCTTTAACAACTAGAACCTCACAAAAGTGAGACTAAGTTTCAAGACTTTGCTATCTTTCTCTCTCCCTCAACCCCGTAGCTCTCAGGAAACTAAATGGCTAGCTGCCATAATGCATGGAGTCCATGCAGGAAGGAGTAAAAGGAATCCTATCAACAACAGCCTTAGAAAGCTAAATTCTATGAGAAATCTGGCAAGGGAAGTCCAAATGGGCCTTGCCGAGGGACATTTAATATGACCACACACAGGCCAATGCTCTTCCTACAGAATGTGGCAGGCCTTGACTCAGGCTCATAGTTAAAAGACACTGACTGTTAATTTTTGTTTGTTCATCTCCTTCCCCCACTGCCCTCAAATCCCTGAATTTTGAGCAGACACAGAGTGACACCCAAACCCTAGCATTTCTTTGCAAAGAGTTCCTCAGTGACGTCACAAAGAAACAGGATCAGCTGAGATTATGCAGGAAGAGCATTATGCCTGGAGTGATTTCAAGGTAGGCTAAGATTTATCAAATAAATCTAGTTCATGTGGATAAAAGAAAAAAATAAAAAGGGCAATGCTTGTGACCTCAGAGTAAGATAGGAGATCAGAAGCCTGAACTGTTAGTACAAGAAGGGCAAGGAAAAGACAATGAATTCTATTTCTGTAAGAACAAGACTTAAAGAAATAAAAAAGATGTCAAAATGGGATGCCCCTCCCTCACCAAAGAAACTGTCAAGTTTCTGACACCCAAACACATAATATCAGGCTGGAGTCAATATGGCTTCCTGGAAGTAATGTCATGGAGTCAGCCTGAGCTCTGGAGATGCTAATAAAAAACAGAGACTCTTGAAGGAGTAATGGTTGGAACAGAACAAAGGAGAGAGATCAAAACAGAAGTATGGCTTCTCTGATTAACAGATTTTTTTCCTCTAGTGAAGGCAGATCTCTTTCCTCTCCACAGTTGGGCAGGCTACTAGGGATTGGGGGAAGAGGACTAACTTATGAAACATTGTAGTATGCTGAGAGCATCATAGACGTAAGAAGGCCTTTCATACCCTCATAGTCTCAGTTACAGAAAGCCCTGCTTATGGGCTAAACAATGCCAAATACCAAAGATGAACCTATAATATGTAGGCAGGGACCCCAGGCAAGGCAAACCTGCCAGGAAGTGAACTTTGGTTAGAGAATCTTTATTTGAAAGGACACACTTTCTTAGCTGGTTTTGAATTGGAGAACAGCAGCCTCTTTTGGAGCTGTGGATATGAATACAATAGGCAAACAAAGGGAGGAAGAAATGATGTCATTCCAGTGGCTAAGCAGTACTGACTGAGGCCATAATACCTTCTGCTTGATGTTATTGTGAATTTTGCTTTTGATGTTTTCATTTTTATTACATCTTCTTTTGTGACTTCACTGTTTGGTTGCTGTACTTTAACATACACATTTTAGGAAAAGGCTTTCATGCTTGTCCTTGCTTTTGCTACATACTGCCTATAAAATGTTCTCTACAATGCTATTGTGTAACAGGTTCCCCCAAGATTGAAACATTTCATCCTGCAGGGAAGCTTTTTGAACAGTAAGGTAAAAAACTCAAAGTAGCTTCAGGAAGTCCCTGAAACTGACCAGATCCACAAGTCTCCTCCCTGTCAAAGTAAACAATAATAGCTGAGAGTCTCCCTCAGGTGGAAGGAAGCTGAACTGCAAAGATGGCTCTCAGAGGGGAAAGTTTACAAAGAAAATTTTGAGACAAGACCAGCTTCTGGAAGAAGTTCAGACCAGTCTCTTGGAAAGGACACTAACCAATCTGTTGAACTGCCTGCAGGCTGTGCAGTGTATTCCACATTCTCAGCATACACGTGTTGGGTGTGCTTTGGTGATGGTAGTTTTGTTTGAGTCATTTTTGCTCACTTATGTAACCGCTCACCCATTTCTGTAAGTGACCTCAATAAAACCCATTGGTTCACCAAGTTGGACTTTGGTGGTATCCATAATTTGGCCGGTCATGGGTTCCCTATTGTGGCTGAATAGGTTCATATGCTACATCTCCCCAGGGAAAGGTTTGTCACATAACAAATAGTAACCAACAACTTTGTTTTGTCCAGGTTACTGCAGGATCCCCAGGAGAACCACTAAGAACCACTGACCCAATATAGTGAAACAAGAGAGTCTTTTATTTGTTCTAGTCAGACTCGGATCACAAACCTTTCCTTTGGTGCTCATTTATGCTTTCTCTAACTTTTGCTAGTTGACTCCCTAAGAACTCCAGACTAGTTGATATAAAAGCAGCATTCTTCATGCAAAGCAGCACATAATCTCCTTGTTGCACTCTAGGTGGGAGATGAATTTTTCAGGTGTTGGATGTCCTCATCTATGTCTGCTTTTAAACTTGTAATTCTTTTCCTGTAATGTCAGTGCAGCTATCTCAGTACCTGCTACGGCTAGCTCTGCTCTTAGATTTACAGATAAAGTTAGGGACATAATTTGCCTCTTTTGCCTCATGAAATGTCCTACCAGGTTTTTCAGCACTACTTCTACTGAATAATAGGTTATGCATAGTACTAACTGGACTAGACTACAGAACTCTTTGTGGTAGAAGAATTAAGGACCTTTCCCTGTACACATGGATTCAGACCCATTGAACAAACACACCATGCCCGATGGCAGGGGAGAGGGGAGGATATAACCCGTCTGGGATGAACAGTGGGTATTGTTTGATTGTAGAGGTGCCAATGTGACAAGGGAACCTTCCCTAGGCAGGTGCCCTGTCCTGATATGGTCTGTAGAGTTAAGGCTGGGCCTTTGTGTCCTTCTCAGCCTCATCATATCTGGTTATTAATCTGATACCTTTATGAAAAAGGGGTCTAGCATTATAACCAATAAGGGGTGGTTAGCTCTGGCTGGGTGCCATTCAGAATTTGGAAGTTTTTAACATCATCCACCAGAGGGGGGGTCTACTGATTCTGTGCATTTTAGGAAAGATTCTGGAGATGAAGATCCCTGGAGCAGAGCAAGGGTCAGGGGAGGAGACTGGGAGAACAGTAGCCTCCAGTTGGCACAGGTATTCCCCATGCAGGACTTTCTCATACAGTTTAGGGTTTGTCAAAATCTGGTTTGGCCCTACAGCTACTGTTAGGGGGTTCATAATTGGTTTTATCAAGAGTCTAACTGTAAAAAGGAGTCCAGAACTAACTTCCCCAAGATCGCCCAGCTTTCCATCCCTTTGCTTGTTTCCCCGTTTCTGCGAACCTCGGTAAAAAAAAAAAAAAAAAAAAAAAAAGAGTCCTCCCTCTGCCAGGTGACTGCGATAAGGTCTTCCCTTGACACCCTCCATGTCCTGATCCCTGTGACAGATTCACATTCCCAAGAAACAGTAAAATTGTTCTGGACACCCACATGTAACAGTCCTTTTCTCCCTGGGACATATATAAAAAGCTCTGAATCAACATTGGGGGTATGAATGTCATAAAGTCTTTCAAGTGTCAGGCCATAAGTTATTAGCCATCCAGCAGAGATCAAAACTGAAATCTGAGAATCAGGTGGTCCCAAGTGGCTTTTTCGTATGAGCCAGTTGGTTGTGGTAACCAGTCTCAGGATTCTCGATTGTCCAAGTCAAGTTATAAGGCTGGTGTGGGTTTCTGGTCTCTGAATGGAGGCCTGGGCTGGGGGGTAGCAGTATACACAGTTAGTAAAAACAACAAGCTTTCCAATCTGCCCCAATAAATCTTACTACATCCTGACTTACCTTGTGTCAGAGACCATCCCGTGAGAAAGCGAGCCCTTCACAATCTCCCTGACAGGCCAAATGGCCTCCTGCTAGGAGCTGGTTATCACTCCCTCCTCCCTATTCTCTTCTTGGCACCTGATGCTGTAAAAGCTGAATTATAGTCCCCTCTTCCCTATCTCTTCCTGAACTTCCATGCCATCCAAGAACATGAATTATGCCTGAGCCCAGCCTGACATCGAAGGCTGTCAAGGAGAATCTATGTTCCGGAGATAAGATGCAGAGTGCCCGCTGCCTGGCACCTGACTTCGGCCCTCATGTCAGCAGATGCCCACTTCTTTGTTCTTTGTAAAATTCCCCCTCGACCCCTCCCCTATTCCCTACGATGTATGCTTTAAAACAAGGCACCTCAGCCTAATAAACGAGACCTTGATAGGTACCATCTTCTTGGTCTCCTGCTTCTCCTTCTCTCCCTCCCATTTCCTTCCAGGTTTGTGGTCCCCTTTGCACCCACGAATAACTGAATCCCGCGGGACGGGATAACCTTGGAGACAAATGCTGACCCACTGTCTGACCCTATCATATTGAGGGAATCTATACCTGGGTAGTGTGCCCTCCCCCCACAGCCTGAAAACAGGCTGAGCAGGCTTGACTTGTTGTCACTAGGAGATCACCTGGGGTGGAGCCTGCCACCCTATTGTTCTACCACTGCCACGCCACTGCTGCTACCTGCCACCTAGCTCTTCCAGAGCCTACATGTGGTCACCTGCAGCTGGACTCCAAGGATGATTCAGCGGGAATGGGCCCCCTTCTTTATAAGTGTGTGTTCCCCAATATTAAAATTGAACCTTGATTAGACTATTATCTTGGTTCCATCCTTTCTCTCGTTGCCTAGATTCCCTCTTTTCTTCCAGATTCCAAGATGCCTTCCAGGCTCGAACCCGGACATGTGAGCTGCTGGCTGGCCTCAACAGGGTAGGATATCTTTTAGCAGCATCTCAGCCACTACCTTTGCAGTTTCAGTCTTTGTTGGAAAGGTTTTTGTCTATCTGCAGAAGGTATCTACGAACACCAGTAAGTACTTATAGCCATACTTTTTTGGTTTGATTTTTGTAAAATCAACTTCCTAGTAGACCCTGATCTCTTACTTCACAGACATGAGCCTGGATGTTTTCCAGAGTTGTGGGTGCTGGCTAATTGGCAAGCTTTGCAGCTTGACACTCTATTCTCAATAGTATTTTACATGTCTCTGAAAGTCACTTTAGATTGTCTCATTGTATAAGCCATCCATCTCACTCCCATGTGGGTGACTCTATGGATTTTCCTAGGGACAGATCTTGCTAGGGAGGTGGGTAATATTAGATTACCTTCAGCCATCTGCCACCAGCCCTCTGAACACCGGCTCATGGGCTGATTCTTGGCCCATTTGATCTCTTCTCCTGTATAGACTGGGCATTCTGGCAGTTTGTGCTTGGGCGATTCTGGTAAGGTCACAGCTAACATGGAGGCAGGGCCACCTCTTTGTCAGCTTTGTCAGCTAAGTTGTTACCTCTAGCCACTGCATTATTCCTTTCTGATGGCCTGGACAGTGTAGGGCAGCCAGAGGGCATCGAATAATTGTAGGATTTCACCTTTGTTTTTAATAGTTTTTCCTTCTGCAGTTAGAAGCCTTCTCTCCTGGTATATGACATCATGTACGTGAGCAGTTGTAAATGCATACTGGCTATCCATATAGATGTTGATGGCCAGCCCTTTTCCCATGACAAGGCCTGGAATCGAGCTATCAGTTCATTCCTTTGAGCTGAGGTACCTGGGGGGAGAGACTGGGCCCAAATTACCCCTGCTTCCATGGTTACTGCTGCTCCTGCTTTCCTCTGACCCTCCTGAATGAAACCGCTTCCATCTGTAAACCAAGTCTGCTCTCCTCCTGGCAGAGGTGAGTCCTTTAGTTTAGGTCGAGTACTGTGCACTTGGGTCAGGATTTCTCTGCATTGGTGGAGTGGGTGGTTCAGATTAGGCTCAGGGAGAAGGTTCGAAGGATTTAAGGAAGCAGACAGCTGGAAAATAACTCAGCCAGGGTTGATTAGTAAGATCTGATAATGAGTCATGCAGGTATTACTGAGCTACTTGTCAGGTGGCTGTTTGAGTATTCCTTCAATTGCATGGGGGGTAGTCACGGCTAAATTTTGTCCCAAAGTCAATTTATCTGTATCCCTAACCAGCAAAGTCATAGCTGCAATGATATGCAGAGAAGGAGGCCATTCTGATGCCACTGGGCCTAATTTCTCTGACATATAAGCCACAGGCTGTTTCCTGGTCTCAAAGTTTGAGTCAGGACCCCTTTGGCTATTTCTTTCTGTTCAATGTACAAGTGAAATAGTTTAGTGATGTCTGGTAGCACCAAAGCAGGACCTGACAGCAGGGCCTAGTTTATTCTCTGAAAAGCTCTTTGGCGATCTTGAGTCCAAACAAAGTCTTTGACTTCTCTGGTGGCTTCCAGGTCTGGCTATTTCAGCAAAACCTGGAATCCATAGTATTCAAAAGCCTGTGGGCCCCAAGAACTCTTTTGCCTGTCCTGGGCTCGAGGTGGTGGGTATTCTAAGAACAGTCTCTTTTCTTGTTGTAGAAAGCCACTGCTGGCCCTCTTTTAGAATATAGCTGAGATAGGTGACCTCAATCTTACAGAGCTGTGTTTTGGTAAATTTTCAACCCAAATATGCCTCAGCAATGAAAACACAACTCAATCAATATGTTTACATTCTGTGTGCCTAGATTGGGCAGATCTACCACTACACTACCATCTTCTTCATCTATGAGACCTCTTAGAACTTATGGTTTCTCCAGGCCATGTGCTTCTGCTCTGCTTTTCTTCTTCCTCCTCTTCTGCATCCTCTCTCTCTTCCATTTTCTCCTTCTTCTCTTCCTCCACCTTCTGCTCCACCTTCCCCTTTATCTGCTCAATCGTCAACTTTCCATTATTTTACAAATTAAGGTGGGAAGCAGTTTTACAAGAAATCACTAGTGTTGACTCATTCCTTGTTCGCAACCACTCACAGGAGAATGGAATTAACATCAAATATAATTAGCCCCAGGGATATCCACAACAGAGCTGAGCCTTTTTGGCAGATGCCTGATATCCCATGTCCCCCAGAGCTTGTAGGAGATTCTGGGTCCCTTTCTTGTACCCTTCTTTGGTTTCTGCTACAATTAAAAGGTCATCTATGTACTGTACAAGGGTTATATCTGGGTTATTGACTCTGTACTCATCCAGGTCCTTAGGCAAAGCTTCATCAAAAATAGTGGGTGAGTTCTTATAGTCTTGAGGCAGGTGGGTCCATGTGAGTTGTCCATTAATGCGTCTTTCTGGATCATTCTACTTAAAGGCAAAATATTTCTGGCTTTTGGGAGCCAAGGGTAAGCTGAAGAAAGCATCCTTTAGGTCCAGAAGAGAATACCATTTCCAATCTGGGAGTAGAGAGCTCAGTAGGGTATAAGGGTTAGATACCATGGGGTGTATGCCCATCACCCTGCCGTTAACTTCCCGTGGTCCTCCATGGGGCGATAGTCATTGGACTTTGGCTTCTTCACAGGCAATAATGGGGTGTTCCAGGCTGAGTGGCATGGCCTAAGGACTCCCAAGACCAACAGTTTCCTGATATCGGGAATGATTCCCTTCCGTGCCTCTTCAGACATGGAATATTGGCGGACCCATACTGGGTTTGTTCACAGCTTGAGCTCCACAAATACAGGGGTCGATGTTTTGCCAACCCCATGTCTCCAGTTTCTGCCCATGCCTGGGGGAACTCTGCCAGCCAGGCATCTAGGTCTTTTTCAGGGACAGCTGGTGACTCATGTACTCTATACTCAGTTTCAGAGGCCAGGTCAAGTGTCAGCACTTGGATTGGATTACAGTTCCGGTCTGTTAACCAGATTTCTCCAGTATCAAAATGAATCTGGGCTCTCATTTTGGCTAGTAGATCTCTCCCCAGTGGGGGGTATGGATACTCAGGAATAACTATGAAGGTCTGAGATGCTCATTCCATTCCCAAGTCCACTGTTCTTTAGGTAGTCCATGAATATTGTTTGATACCTGTGGCTCCTTGGACCCAGGATTTCTTATTAGAAAATGGCTCTTCAGCCCTTATGAGCACTGAATGTTGGGATCCATTATCCACCAGGAAATCTAGAGGCTCCCCCCACAAGCACTCTAAGGGTTACCCTGGGCCTGGGGAGGGGCTCTGAGCTCCGACTCCCTCAGTCTTCTTCTTCCTCAGTGACCATAGTCTTGTGTGTGGGCTTTTTCTTTGGGTATTCTCTGGTCCAGTGTCCTTCATCCTTACAATAGGCACATTGGTTCTTACCTAAGGCTGGTTGGTGGCCTTCTCCCGGCTCTGGCCAGTGGCTCTCTCTCGGCTCTTTCCCCTCTGTGATGTTTCAAAGCAGATCTATCCTCTCTCTGGTCCAGGTTATCATTGGCTAGCAGGACTTTGGCTAGATCTTTGTTTAATATCTTCCCTGTCTTAATCTTCTTTTTATCTCTAGTTTCTCTATGGTACATTTTCTGCACAACCTCCACTAAGTCTCTTGATGACTTCTTCCTTAGTCTTTCTAGTTTCTGTAACTTCCTTTTAATGTCTGGTGCTGACAGATTTATAAGTACCAGCACCACTGTTTTAGAATTCTCTGTTTCCTCAGGGTCTAAGTGTGTATAACAGTAGAAAGTGTCTATAATCCCCTTGAGGAACTCTGCTGGGATTTCATAATCTTTCTGCCTGACATCATAAACCTTAGCCAGATTCATGGGCTGCTTGGCAGCTACCCTGATGTCAGTCATTAAAGACTGGTGATAGACCCGGAGACGCTCCTTACCTGTACCCATATTATAATCCCAAGCTGGTCTCCCAAGAGGAAACCCTCATCAATATCGGCTTGATTCTGAGTTGGAGTGTCATTGGCCCCTGAAATGTTCTTCCAAGCCTATAGGATGATGTGTTCCTTTTCCTCTGTTGTAAAGAGAACATGCAACAATTGCTGACAATCATCCCAAGTGGGCTGATGGGTAAAAAGGATGGTGTCTTAAAGACCAATGAGCTCCTTAGGGTTATCAGAGAACCTAGCATGCTCTCTTCTACAATTGTAAAGATCAGCAGTAGCGAAAGGCCAATACTGATGGGGCTGGTTCACTGTGCATCAACTGATCCTGTTGTTCTCAGGGGAAAGATAGTAGAATCTGCCTCTGGTTCTATAGCCTGCTCCTAGTCCCTTGAGCTGGACCTCTCTCCACTCCTGAGGTGGACACTATTGAAACATGGGGTGCTCCCTTTGGGGGATACACGTTTGGGAATAGAACTGGTGTGAGGGCTGCTGGCTCTTCTGGGGGAATTCCCTGGGGTGGAAACGCATGTGCAGGTCCTGCAGGCAAAGGTGTGAGTGGGAACACATGTGCAGGTCCCCCAGGCAGAGGCACAGGTGGGGCAAGGGTCGCTGCCTTATCCTGAGCTGGTGTTTGAGTGTAAAGCACTGGCTAAATGACTTCTGGTGTACTGTCCTATAAATGGAATAGAGGGACTTTGAAGACTTGGAGACTTCCCGCTTTTGTTCTTCTTCCATAAGGGTAGGCATTATTCCTGAAGATGAAGATGCTAGTTAGGGGCAATCGAAAAGATTTCACCGAAGGTGGTGGGTTGGCAACCAAATCTTTCCAGACCACAATGTAGGGGACTTGTTCTAGATGCCCCTGCACCTTCAGAAACACTTTGTCTTCCACTGCCAGCACTGTGAGGAGATGGAAGGTATCCTCTGGTGGTTATCTACCCAGAAGTTAGGCCACTCTGAGCTGCAATATGTGTACATTTCCTTCTTGTTCATGTCCACTAAGAGATTGTGAGCTCTAGTTTTCACTTACTTAAAGTGAGCTAAAACAATGTTAGGGTGGGAGAGAAGAGAGTGAGAGCTAACCTGTTGCATTGTGTCCATTATAGTCCAGTATAATATGATACTAAACACTATGAGAAACACCACTTATAAAACCACATGCATGAAATAGCCATGTTGCAACTGGAAACAAAAGTAAATCCAAGTATTAGGACTCGCAGACCCTCACCTCAAAAAGTGGAAGCGATGCAGATACAGAAGCAGATTGTGATGAGGTCTCTCCCTGAACACTTCCAACCAATGGGCATGTATCTCATCCACCCTGGACTTGGGGTCAGGAACACCTTGCTGTACCCTATGGTCATGACTTCCCAGAGTGTCCACTTTAGCCACGTCTTGCTGCTTACACCATTACCTCAAGGTTTTGTCCTGATGCCAAAATATTGCCAGAAAGAACAGACGTGAACCATACAGAGAACAGACATGAACAATACAGAAACACTGACACCAAACTCAGTCTCAGGCTTTAGACTCTCTGGATTGCTGATTCTGGAGATCTGGTGAGTCCTGGGCAGATGAGTCCCCAAAATGTTGTGTCCACGTCATGGCAGGATCCGCAACAGAACTCTAAGAACCTCTGACCCAATGTAGTGAAACAGGAGAATCTTTTATCTATTCAAGTCAGGCTTAGATCAAAAAACTTCCCACTGTGCAGGAGAGAAGTGCGACCCTGTGTCTAGGGGTTTGACATTTTTATATAAACATAATCAGGGGTTCTTTGGATTTTAGGGTGACTGGGCTGGGGGAGGTGACAAGGGAAACATGATAACGTTTGTTCAGGTGGTGGTGCAGAATCAGGCAACTTGGAGGGGGACCCTTCTGACCTAGAATTTAGCTTTATGGTGCTATCAGTAACTAGTGTGTTTTTACAACTAGCCACAGCTGTCTGTGAATGCTTGATTACCCTCCTTTCATGTCCCAAATGTGGGACACTTATCTCTTCAAGGATGTTTGGTCTTCACTCTTCTCAAGAACAGGTGCCACCTGCACTGGGAAGTGCAGCCTTGGTGACACAGAAGCTGAGGGATGTTGCCTTTTGTCTATTCTCAAACTCCTGGGGGTGGGAGGTTTCCTTGGGGAGTGCCTCTATGAAAAGGAGGATGGCAATATTTTGGCACCAGATCTAGTTCTCTCTGAAAGGCTAGGGAGGGGAGGGGAACTCTGTGTTAGCTGTGGGAAAGAACGGGGTGGTGATGGTGGTGGTGGTGGTGGTGGTGGTGAAAATCTGTAAGCAGCAAGAAAGCACAGAGGCAGGCTACCTACATCTCTTCAACTTCTTTTCATTCTTACCCTTGTTACTGCTTTTCTATTTACAATCCCTCATTTTACCATGAAATATTGAAATACTTATCTCTAATAAAACTACCACCTACTTCTCCATTGTTGGTGGGATTGCAAGCTGGTACAACCACTCTGGAAATCAATCTGGCGGTTCCTCAGAAAATTGGTTATAGTACTACCAGAGGATCCCGCAATACCTCTCCTGGGCATATATCCAGAAGATGTTCCAACTGGTAATAAGGACACATGCTCCACGATGTTCATAGCAGCCTTATAGTCAGAAGTTGGAAAGAACCCAGATGCACTTCAACCGAGGAATGGATACAGAAAATGTGGTACATTTACACAATGGAGTACTACTCAGCTATTAAAAAGAATGAATTTATGAAATTCCTAGCCAAATGGATGGACCTGGAGGGTATCATCCTGAGTGAGGTAACCCAATCACAAAAGACCTCACATTATATGTACTCACTGATAAGTGGATATTAGCCCAGAAACTTAGAATACCCAAGATACAATTTGCAAAACACATGAAACTCAAGAAGAACGAAGACCAAATGTGGACACTGTACCCCTTCTTAGAATTGGGAACAAAACACCCATGGAAGGAGTTACAGAGACAAAGTTTGGAGCTGAGACAAAAGGATGGACCATCTAGAGACTTCCGCACCTGGGGATCCATCCCATAATCAGCCTCCAAACGCAGACACCATTGCATACACCAGCAAGATTCTGCTGAAAGGACCCTGATATAGCTGTCTCTTGTCTTCTGTGTTTGCCAGGCACTATGCTAGTGCCTGGCAAACACAGAAGTGGATGCTCACAGTCAGCTATTGGATGGAACATAGGGCTCCCAATGGAGGAGCTAGAGAAAGTACCCAAGGAGCTAAAGGGGTCTGCAATCCTATGGGTGGAACAACAATATGAACTAACCAGTACCCTCAGAGCTCATGTCTCTAGCTGCATATGTAGCAGAAGTCCGCCTAGTTGTCCATTATTGGGAAGAGAGGCCCCTTGGTCTTGCAAACTTTATATGCCTCAGTATAGGGGAACACCAGGGCCAAGAAGTGGGAGTAGGTGGGTAGGGGAGTGTGGGAGGGGGAGGGCATGAGGGACTTTTGGGATAGCATATGAAATGTAAACTAAGAAAATACCTAATTAAAAAAATAAACAAATCTTTAAAAAAAGAAAATAAGTTGGGTGTGGTGGTGCACGCCTTTAATCCCAGCACTCGGGAAGCAAAGGCAGTCGTATTTCTGAGTTCGAGGCCAGCCTGGTCTACAAAGTGAGTTCCAGGACAGCCAGGGCTATACAGAGGAACCCTGTCTCGAAAAACCAAAAAAAGAAAAAGAGAGAGAGAGAGAGAGAGAGAGAGAGAGAGAGAGAGAGAGAGAGAGAGAGAAATAAAATAAAATAAAATAAAAACTAAAGGAGTATAAAAAAAGATTGCAATGAAGCATCAGTAAATTTAAAAAAATTTAAATCTATAAAAAAAAAAAAAAAAAACTACCACGTACATTTTCCCAAACAGTACCTTAGTACTATTTTCTCTGAACCTTGTTTGGAATACAAGTTATGTGCACAAATACAAGCAGGGCTTCTGCCAAATCATAGTTCTTAATATAGTTCTGTTTCTCCCCCCCCCCCCCAAATAATAGGAGAGACCTTAGTCAAAGTAAGGCTAATTCACCAGGAGGACTCAGAAAATAGAACAAGCAAACCGTGAGCTGAAGGAAGGCTCCATCCATCCCAGCCTACATTTAAAGCAGAACTAAGAAATGAAGAAGCACTCATAGAATACACACGAAGTGACATAACCTAGCTGTGCCTCTTATGCATGTGTTGGTGAGAACATGGAACTAGGAACTAAAAGTCTTAAGGAGGTTAGAGAAAAGTTTTGCTTTTATAAAGAGTGTAATAAAATTCATGTGAAATAAATGCAGAAGTGACACTTTTGGTGAAAAGAAGAGCACTATAACACAAGAAAATGGACAAAAAACAAAAAACTTGGAAGAAGGTGAACAAAAGCAAAGTATGTGTGAAAATACCATGAACACATTATTATAAATACTAGTTTAAAGAAATAAAACTTATAAAGCCAACAGTAATGTATATCTGACAATAGTATGAGAGAGCATCACGCACACCTGCTTCAGAAACAAGCACAGAATACTCTAATAATCACATTCAAATCGACGAAGTGAGATCAGAACACTGCTACAATGGATAGGACTAAATGTGGATATCCCCACTTAGGAACAGACCGAAGCCCTGTGAAAATGATCAAGTAACTCTTCCAGCTCTGGAACTGTCTCTCATACCATGCCCAGTGTTGACAAACAGGATCTCGCAGAGGTGGCAAGACTGAAGATCTCAAGCTGAAGACTTCAAGATAAGACTTAGCTGTGTCCTGAGATACACCCAGAGTAGAAAGACCTTAAAACTGGAAATGGAAAGACCCTCACCCAAAACGAAACGTAGCCTGTGTTCTACAGATGGAGGACTCCAACATAGATATAATCAAAGCCCCACTGCTGAGTCTGTGACCACAACTTTGGCTTCCCTCAAAAGCTTGTGATAGGAAAATATCCAACTAATAATGAAATCTATCTAAGCTGAGATAGTAAGTCTTAAGGAAAAGCCAGGACCACACAGCCCAGAATTATAGTGATTAAAACCATAAAATCATGATGTGTAAACTTTAAAATCAATGTGATCATGATGAATGAGAATTCCAGCAAATAATTACAAACAAAAAGGAGGATCTCAAACTGAAGACGATAAAAGATATTGGTTGGAGAATAAAAGGGAACAGGAAAATCAATAGGCAAGCAGAACTAAAAACTCATAATAGACATAAAATTTTTATCCAAGTAGGAAAAGAGGATAGCAGAAGCAACAGTTAAAGGAAAATTGACTAAAATTAGAAAGTCGTTTTAAATAAAAACCTACTTCAAAATTTCAGAAGAAAAACAGATAGAACATATTTGCCACACATTGATGGAGCATAGGACCATATCCAGAGCAGAAAGCTGAGAAATAAGAATAAAAATACAAATGATCCATTTCTTTAGGCAAGAAATTTGAACAGTCTTCTGGCAGAAGAGGTCACCAAAGGCCAGCAAGCACAAGGAAGAGTGCTGAGCAAACTCAGTCACCAAGAGATGTGAATGGAAACCACACACCACCATAATGGAGAAAAAAACATGTTGCAGAGCGATGAGAGATGCAGAGCTCTCCTCTGCACAGAGACCCATTCTCAGAAGTTTCTCTTTGCTCCTTTCTGCTCCATCTCTTAAGGTTCACAGCCACTTCAACAAATTACCTCCACTGTAAATACAATTATAAATGTACAACACCCCCTTTTCCTAGTACTCACAAGTTCTGAGAAACTGGAAGGACATATTTGGAAGTGTGCTTGCTAGAAGTACTAGCCACAAAAATACTATGCATCTCTCACATTTCTTACTCTCACCTCTAGCCCTCCTTCTCTCTCTCCCTTCCCCCCTCTCTTAACATAGCCATGGCTGGCCTCTCTACCTCTTTCTACCTTCTCTCTTTTTTCCCTGCCTTTCTACAATAAAGCTCTAAAACCATAAAAAATTCAATGCATGCTACATTAATTACAACAGAGGATTTGATGATTGCTGTCTTTAGATTCTCTAGGCTATGGCTCTTAGTCACCTAGAAGGAGCTGTGCTGGGAAGAGTCCACACTACAGGATGTGTTTTGAAACACTGGGCAACTGTACTACCCAGTGTCTAGGATGCACATGACTTCCCTTGGGGGAAAACTATTAAAGATTCTGTTTTAGAGCAAGGAGTATGGTTGTGGAAAGGTGAGAACTGGCCAACTTCCAACATGTTGGTTTGCTAACAAAGATCCTTCATCATTTCCATGATTCTTGATTCATTGACTCCATTATGTGGCATGAACCAAAACCTGGTACCATGACAATACTACATGATGCCAAGAAATCAGTGCCATGATGCTCAAATGATACTTCTGAGAAATAACACATGACAGCCATTATGGGAAACTTTTAGGAGGCAGAACACAGTCTGACAGCCCTGAGGCACTTGTGTGTACACTAATCAGAGTTACAGAGATGTATACCAATGATATGTCAGGAAGTCCAATAAAGGCTGTTCTGACTTGGAAACCACTAAATGTTACTAAGTGGAATGAATATATCAATGGTGATATATTCAGGAAGAAAACTAACACTGTTAGCTTCTCACAGGCTTGATGTTAAACTTAAAAAGTGAGTTATTCCCCAGAATACTTCTGAGGAAAATATAAGGGTAACACTGTGTAGACTGTATACTTCAAGTGGCATTGAAGGTATATTTTATTTTGAAATCCACTCAGCTTTGTGCACTTTGCAGTGTTCTGTTTAGCCTAAACCAGCACCCCTACCTCTGTGGCAAAATATACACACAACAAACCTCCACATAAAATAAACTGAAACTTAACATGCATATACACTTATAACGAAGCAAGGGTACTTACATAAATCATTACAGTAAAATTCAGGCAATCCTAGACAGAAGGCTGTCCAAATAATGCTAAGTCACATTGTAGGAAGTGGACAATCGCTGTAGTTAGTTTTTCTGATTATAAATGCAATGTACCACACTGGAGAGATACATTCTGACCTGTATTTGGGTTAAAATGCTGTATTTGGCTTTAAGACTTTTACAAAGTAAACTTTACTATATTGTACTGATTTTAGCTTTTCTTCCCGTGCAAAAAAATCCATATTCATTTAAAAAAATTTTATATGTGTTTTTTTATTATGTATTTTCCTCAATTACATTTCCAATGCTATCCCAAAAGTCTCCCATACCCTCCCCCCCACTTCCCTACGCACCCATTCCCATTTTTTTGGCCCTGGTGTTCCCCTGTACTGGGGCATATACAGTTTGCGTGTCCAATGGGCCTCTCTTTCCAGTGATGGCCGACTAGGCCATCTTTTGATACGTATGCAGCTAGAGTCAAGAGCCCCAGGGGTATTGGTTAGTTCATAATGTATGTGCACCATGTGTCTTAGGAGGCTGAAAGAGGGCTTTGTACCCGATGGGACTAGAGTTATGGGTGTTTGTGAGATGCCAAATGCTTGCTGGGTACTGAGCCCAGAGCCTCTGCAAGAGCAGCACCTGATCTTAAGAGCTGAGCCAACTCTCCAACCACCAGATTTTATTTTCAATAATAGTATGTAGGTTATCATTCACTGACATTTTTAAAGTTATGAAAATTCTAGCAAAATGAATGAATGTCTTTATAAGAAATAGCTTGTTAGAATATACACTGGATAACACTGAAATTGTTCTTTTAAAACTATGTAATAACTAGCGATCGGACTGACAAAACCCCAGGCTGGCCCTCAGCACTTTACCATTGTACCATGATAGTGATATCTGATCCCTCACACCATTTTCAAGATTAGGATAAAGAGCCACGCTCAATCTCCATATATTTATTACAAATCTATTTACATAAAAGCAGACTATTGAAAAACAATATCAAGACAGTTTGTTTACATTGCTACAAGAAACCTCTCTAGCTTGGTTGTTTTATAATCTCAAGGCTCAGGGTTATGGAGATCAGAAGTTTTGGGATCAGCCTGCTTGAAGGTGGCACAGGCTAACTTCTCCCTCAAAAGTCCTCAAAGCAGAAGCAGTTGTTATAAATATACTAACTCTGTCATGATGACTGCACCATTCCATTTCACCTAACTCTCACCCTCAAAGGCCCTACCTAGCACTATCATATCATATGCATATGTATCCAAGCAAAATACCACTCAGCCACTGAAAGGCCCTCTCAATCCCCATGCAGCTCAACACTGCTTGTGGCAATAACAGCAAAATATTTTGACTGGTTTAGCTATTTGTAAAAGTATTCATATTAGAAGATCGAATGAATACTTAGTGAAATGATCACCCTGGCCACATACCAGTGACTATCCAGGTGGTGACAGGGACAGTATAACTAAATGTGGTGGTTTTGCAGCCTGGTGAGGGCAATCACAAGATAAATAGGCAACAATAATAGTGAAAAAGATGTGGTGCTTTTTGGTTTTTGGTTTGTGTGTGTGTGCGCGTGTATGTGTGTGTGTGTGTGTGTGTGTGTGTGTGTGGTTTTTGTTGTTGTTGTTGATCTTTGCTTGAAACTGGTAAGAAAAGTATCAATGGTATCTCCCAATTAATAATTCCTCTTACAAGGAAAGGATGAGCTTTTGTTTGAAACACACACACACACACACACACACACACTCACACACACTCATATAGAAAAGAACTTTACGCTGGTCACATTATTGAGCATGCTCAGTCAAGGAGTGTGTGCATTTGCTTGCTCAGTTTGAGACCATAGTTCAAGAAGGAAAGGTAGTGAACATACTTTGGAATGTGCTTGGCTGAAAGTACTGATGCTCAGTGAAATGTCAGGAAGATCTCTGGGTATGTTCAATTCATATCAGAAAAGAATGGAACTCAGCTCGTTCGAGGAAGTTTCTGCTGAGATGTAAGAAAAGAAGAGTTTGAAATGTGTTAAAATAGGTGTTTACTCATAAGGATGACTACATTAGTTAGCAGCTAACACCCACTGATCTGCTCATGTCTGCATGTCATAAATGTGCCATGAAGATATTTAAAAAATATTATATTTGTTTTTAGAGACATGAAAAAGACTAAACAAGTTGTTTAGTAAAACTGCAGAAAAAGTAATGTGTGACCACTTTAGGTAAAATTTTGTTGTGTATTCCAGTATGTCCCTATAGAATTATTCCCTCAACTATTACCAAAAATATTAATATTCATCAGAGCCAAGTTGGACTCTGATTTCAATTTAACTGTTTCTTTTTAATTTCTATTATTAATTATTTTCTTTATTTACCCTTCCCAGTACCTCCTCCATGAGTCTTCTACCACACCTTTAAGAAGGTACTCCTCCACTCACCCACAAACTCTCACCTCACTCCTCTAGTATCCCCCTTCTCTGAGGCATCAAGCCTGCACAGGACCAAATGCATACCCTCCCACTGATGCTAGATGAGGCAGTCCTCTGCTACATATGTAGCAGGAGTCATCCATCCCTGGGAGCTCTGAGGGGTCTAGTTAATTGATACTGTTGTTCCTCCTATGGGGTTACAACCTCTTCAGCTCCTTCAGCTGAACTTTTCCATAGGGGTCCCTGAACTCAGTCCAATGTTTGGCTTAAGTATCTGCATCTGTCTAGTCAGCTGCTAATAGAGTCTCTCAGAGGACAGTCATGCTAGGCTCCTGTCTGCAAGCACAATATAATATCAGTAATAGTGTTAGGGATTGTTTCTCAAATTGGTGCTCAAGTTGGGCTGTTCATTGGTTAGCCATTCCTTCAGTCTCTACTCCATTTTTGTCCCTGCACTTATGTTAGACAGGAACAATTTTGGGTTGAAAGTCTTATAGGTGGATTGGTGTCCCCATCTCTCCACTGGGGTCCTAGTGGTCTCTTCAATTTCCATCTCTTCACTCTTGAGCATTTTGGCTAAGGTCATCTGCACTACGTACTGGGAGCACCCACCCACCCCCCATCCCAGGTTTCTGGAACTTTTGAGAGGTTTCCCAGTCCTGCATCCCAGCAGCTACATGTTTCCATTCATTCTCCTGGCCCTCTGGGCCTCTCTCCTGTTTCCCCCCTATATACCTGATCCTGACCCCTTATACCCCCCTCCCTTTTCCCACCCAGATCCCTCCCTCCCACCTCTGCCTCCCATAACTATTTTGTTCCTCCTTCTAAATGGGATTTAAGAATCCTCACTTGGGCCTTCCTTCTTGTTTAACTTTTTTGGCTCTATGGGGTGTATCATGGGTATTCTGTACTTTATGACTAATATCCACTTATCAATGAGTACATACCATGTATGTCCTTTTGGGTTTGGGTTATCTTACTGAGGATGATATTTTCTAGTTCTATCCATTTGTCTGCAAAAATCATGATGTCCTTGTTTTTAACAGCTGAATTGTATTCCATTCTGTATTTAGTAACTAGATTGTATGTAATGAACCATATTTTCTGTATCCATTCTTCAATTGAAGGACATCTGAGTTGCTTCCAGTTTCTGACTATTAAGAATAAGGCCACTATGAACATAATGGAACATGTGTTCTTGTGCTATGGTGGAGAATCTTTTGGGTATATGCCCAGGAGTGGTAAGAATTAGATAGGATTGAAGGGTCTGAAGGGAATGGAAACCCCACAGGCAGATCAATAGTGTCAACTAATCTGGACCGTGAGAGCTCTCTGAGAACTTCTATCAATCAAAGAGCATACATGGGCTAGTCCAAGACCCTCTGGCACAGAGGGTTGCCTTGTCTGGTGTCATGGGGAGAGGATGTTCCTAATCCAGTAAAGACTCGATACCCCAGGGTGGAGGGACACTCTCTCAAAGGTTAAGGGGAGGAGGGACAGGGGGAAGGATTGCATGATGGGGGACGAAGAGGGGGCAGCATTTGAGATGTAAATTAATAAAATAATTAATAAAAAAGTTTAATGTATACTAAGGGAGGGACAGTTAAAAGAGCTAGGAGCTAAAGTCCACAAATTCCAACAGGCTCTATATTAAAAAGATGACAAGCAGATATGACAGATTAGAGTGGAAGGGATATGACAAATGATTTTTGGAAATTCTCATGGAGTAGAATAGCAGAAGCTTCAGATAATCTATACATTATAACAGGGCACTGAAAATTAACAAGTTAAAACTGTTAGGAAAAGTAATGACTATCCATACATATGAGTGTTGGCTGTTGCTTTAATTTTTAAGATAAACACAATTGAAGTTCAAATTGTTAGCCTAGCTTAATCATGGCTTGCTTCTTTTTAGGTTTCTGACGACTTCAGCCTCTCCCAGGTTTGAAATGGTAAGAGTTTTGGGTTCTAAGCCTTACCATTCCTGATCTTAGGAATCACTCTACCTCCTGTCCAACCCTACAAGGGGATTACCCAATCCTCATACCATTCTCTACTCTAATGTTAATTACTGCACACTTCCAAAAAAATGTAGTAGAGACAGGGAAGGTCCTATAGGTCCAGGGACCAATAGGACCTATATTCCATCAGATTGACCAAACCAGACCAGGCTTTTCCCCAAAGACATTCTTTTTTGTTTTTATTAGATATTTTCTTCATTTACATTTCAAATGCTATCATGAAAATCAGTCTGGTGGTTCCTCAGAAAATTGGACATAGTACTACCTGAGGACCCAGCAACCCCACTCCTGTGCATATACTCGGAAGATGCTCTAACATGTAATAAGGTCACATGTTCCACTATGTTTATAGCAGCCTTATTTATAATTGTCAGAATCTGGAAACAATCCAGATGTCCCTCAACAGAGGAATGGATACAGAAAACATGATACATTTATACAATGGAGTACTACTCAGCAATTAAAAACAATGAAGTAAGGCATTCAGTATTCTATTGGCAGTGGTTAGATCCTGTGACAGTCTAGGATAGTGACGCCATCAGGCAACAGACACTCAAATAGCAGGATACATTCTGAGAAACTAACTAACTAAATAATAAAAATAAAAAATAAAGATCAAAGCAGAAGGCTTAAAAACTGTAACCCCAAATAAATAAAAAAGTAGAATGTTTATGGTAGTTTGATAGTGACAAAAAACTGATCACGACATAGCCCTTAGTCATCTGCACTCAACCCAACTACTTACTCCAATGATAGTTAAACAGACACACTTTTCTCTAAGTTGCAAAATATTTCAAGCAAATCATCTAATTTAAAAATGGCAGGTTTCTCAAAAGAAGTTCAAAGTAATAATAACAGCCTTCAAGAATAACCAGATGGTGAAGAGGAGAAGGTGAATGGGTGTGATAACCACAACTGAAGATTCTGAAAAAGCCTTATGGAAACCCACAGTTTCGTAAGGTAATTAATAAGATACAATTTGCTAAACTCATGAAACTCAAGAAGAACTAAGACCAAAGTGTGGACACTTTGCCCCTTCTTAAAATTGGGAACAAAACACCCATAGAAGGAGTTACAGAGACAAAGTTTGGAGCTGTGTCAAAAGGATGGACCATCTAGAGCCTGCCATATCCAGGGTTCCATCCCATAATCAGCCTCCAAACGCTGACACCATTGCATATATAGCAAGATTTTGCTGAAAGGACCCAGATATAGCTGTCTCTTGTGAGACTATGCCGGGGCCTAGCAAACACAGAAGTGGATGCTCACAGTCAGCTATTGGATGGATCACAGGGCCCCCAATGGAGGAGCTAGAGAAAGTACCCAAGGAGCTAAAGGGATCTGCAACCCTATAGGTAGAACAACATTATGAATTAACCAGTACCCGGAGCTCTTGACTCTAGCTGCATATGTATCAAAAGATGGCCTAGTCGATCATCACTGGAAAGAGAGGCCCATTGAACACGCAAACTTTATATGCCCTAGTACAGGGGAACGCCAGGGCCAAAAAGTGGGAGTGGGTGGGTAGGGGAGTGGGTGGGAGGGTATGGGGGACTTTTGGGATAGCATTGGAAATGTAAATGAGGAAAATACCTAATAAAAAGTATATATGAAAAAAAGGGGTTTGAAACAGATGTACCCTCCCCTTATAGGTGGAGAATACTGTTCACAGCAGATACTAGCTGTTAAACAAAAAATTCTCAGTGGCAGTTTATTGAATAAGAGTTACTGATCACGAAGGCTTTAGAGGCTGCCATGGCATTTAATTAGATACTATAACTACATGGTAAGACACCATTGCCAAATACATCTGTCTTGTGACAGACTTTTTATAGGAAGAGCACACACACACACACACACACACACACACACACACACACACACACACACACACCTACTCATCCTAGAAAGGAAAGTAGGAACAGACCAAAAGTATAATTACCAACAAAGTCCAACTTAATGAACCAATGAATTTTATTGAGATTATTTACAGGAATATGGGTGAGGGGTTACTTATAGGACCAGAGATGACTCAAAGACAGCTGTGTCACCAAAGCCCTCTCACTATGTGTGATAGTTCACAAAAGCTGAAATCTGAAGCACACTGGACAGCTGTAGGCAGCTCAACAAACTGAAAAATATCCTTTCTAGGTGGATGTGTGTGCATGAGCCTTTTCCAGGCAGTGCCTTTGTTTCTTCTAGGCAGTATACCTATCTTTTGCTTCTTCTAGGTGACTGGCCTTATCTCAGAGATAATCTTTCTTTATTATTCACATACTCTAAAGCAGTGGCTCTCAGCCTTCCTAATAATGCAACTCTTTAGAACAGTTTCTTATGTTGTGGGTGACTCCAAATATAAAATTATTTTCATTGCTACTTCATAACTATACTTTTGTTACTGTTATGGTTTGTAGTATAAATATTCGATATGCAGGATATCTGATGAGACACACTGTGAAAGGATTGTTCTACATGAAAGAGACTGTGTCCCACAGATGAAGAACTGTGACTATAGGGGAAAAAGTCTAGAGAATCTTGTCAGTTTCAGGTACTTCCTGAAAGTATTTTGAGTTTTTTTTCTTTCATTTTTTAAAAATTAAAAAAATTTTTCAATTGTGTGATGATTTTTTAATTAGATATTTTCTTTATTTAGATTTAAAATGTTATCCCCTTTCCTGGTTTCCCCTCCACTACCCCTATCACCTCCCCCCTCCCCTTCCTCACCAACACACACACTCCCATTTCCTGGTCCTGGCAATCCCCTAGACTGGGGCATAAAGCCTTCACAGGACCAAGGTCCTCTCCTCCCACTGATGACCAACTAGACCATCCTCTGCTACATATGCAGCTAGAGTAGTGAGTCCCTCCATGTGTTTTCTTTGATTGGTGGTTTAGTCCCAGGGAGCTCTGGGATACTGGTTAATTCATAATGTGGCTCCTCATGGGTCTCCAAACCCCTTCAACTCCTTGGGTCCTTTCTCTAGCTCCTTTATTGGGAACCCTGTGCTTAGTCCAATGGATAGCTGTGAGCATCCATTTCTGTATTTGTCAGTAACTGGCAGAGCCTCTTAGGAGACAATTATATCAGGCTTCTGTCAGCAAATACTTGTTGGCATCCAAAATAGTGTCTGTGTTTGGTAATTGTATAAGGGATAGATCCCAGGTAGGGCACTCTATGGATGGTCATTTCTTCAGTCTCTGCTCCACACTTTGTTTCTGTAACTCTTTTAAAGGGTATTTCATTCCCCCTTCAAAGAAGGATCGAAGTATCCACAACTTGGTCTTCCTTCTTCCTGAGCTTTATGTAGTTTGTGAATTGTATCTTGGGTATTTCAAGCTTCTGGGCTAATATCCACTTATCAGTGAGTGCACATCATGTGTGTTCTTTTGTGATTGTGTTACCTCACTCAGGATGATGCCCTCCAGGTCCAACCATTTGCCTAGGAATTTCATAAATTCATTCTTTTTAATAGCTGAGTAGTACCCCATTGTGTAAATATACCACATTTTCTCCATCCATTCCTCTGTTGAGGGACATCTGGGTTCTTTCCAGCTTCTGGCTATTAAAAATAAGACTGCTATGAACATAGTGGAGCATGTGTCCCTATTACATGTTGTAGCATCTTCTGGGTATATGCCCAGGATGGGTGTTGATGGGTCCTTAGGTAGTACTATGTCCAATTTTTTGAGGAACCACCAAAATGACTTCCAGAACGGTTGTACCAGTTTGCAATTCTACCAAAAATGGAGGAGTGTTCTTCTTTCTCCACATCCTCACCAGCATTTCTGTCACCTGAGTTTTTTATTTTAGCCATTCTGATTGGTGTAAGGTGGAATCTCAGGGTTGTTTTGATTTGCATTTCCCTGATGACTAAGGATGTTGAACATTTCTTTAGCTGTTTCTCAGCCATTCGGTATTCCTCAGTTGAGAATTCTTTGTTTAGTTCTGTACTCCATTTTTAACAGGGTTATTTGGTTCTCTGGAGTGTAACTTCTTGAGTTTTTTTATATATATTGGATGTTAGCCCTCTATTGGAAGTAGGATTGGTAAAGATCTTTTCTCAATCTGCTGGTTGCCTTTTTGTCTTTTTGACAGTGTCCTTTGCCTTACAAAAGCTTTGTAATTTTATGAGGTCCCATTTGTCAATTCTTGATCTTACAGTATAGGCCATTAGTGTTCAGTTCAGGAATTTTTCCCATGTGTCCATAAGTTCGAAGCTCTTCCCAATTTCTCCTCAATAAGTTTCAGTGTCTCTGGGTTTTGTGGAGGTCCTTGATCCACTTGGACTTGAGCTTTATACGAGATATGAATGGATCGATTTGCATTTTTCTACATGCTGACCACCAGTTGAATCAGCGCCATTTGTTGAAAATGCTTTGTTAAAGATCAAGTGACCATAGGTGTGTGGGTTCATTTCTGGCTCTTCAATTCTATTCCATTTATCTACCTGCCTGTCCCCATACCAATACCATGCAATTTTTATCACTGTTGCTCTGTAGTACAGCTTGAGGTCTGGGATGGTAATTTCAACAGAAGTTCTTTTATTGTTGAGAATAGTTTTTGCAATCCTAGGTTTTTGTTATTCCAGATGAATTTGCATCTAACTCAGTGAAGAATTCATTTGGAATTTTCATGGGGATTGCGTTGAGTCTGTAGATTGCTTTTAGCAAGATGGCCATTTTGACTCTAATAATCCTGCCAATCCATGTGCATGGGAGATCTTTTCATCTTCTGAGATCTTCTTTGATTTCTTTCTTCAGAGACTTGAAGTTCTTATCATACAGATCTTTCACTTCCTTAGTTAGAGTCACACCAAGATATTTTATATTATTTGTGACTTTTGATGGGTATTGTTTCCCTAATTTCTTTCTCAGCCTGTTTATCCTTTGTGTAGAGGAAGACCACTGATTTGTTTGAGTTAATTTTATATCCAGCTACTGCACTGAAGTTGATTATCAGGTTTAGGAGTTCTCTGGTGAAATTTTTGGGGTCATGAATGTATACTATCATATCATCTGCAAATAGTGATATTTTGACTTCTTCCTTTCCAATTTCTATCCCCTTGAGCTCCTTTTGTTGTCTAATTGCTCTGGCCAGGACTTCACGAACTATATTGAATAGGTAGGGAGAGAGCCTTGTCAAGTCCCTGATTTTAGTGGGATTGCTTCAAGTTTCTCTCCATTTAGATTGATTTAGATTGATTGTCTACTGGTTTGCTGTAGATTGCTTTATTATGTTTAGGTATGGGCCTTGAATTCCTGATCTTTCCAAGACTTTTATCATGAAGGAGTGTTGGATTTTGTCAAATGCTTTCTCAGCATCTAATGAAATGATCATATGGCTTATTTCTTTGAGTTTGTTTATATAGTGGATTACATTGATGGATGTCTGTATACTGAACCATCCCTGCATTCCTGGGATGAAGCCTACTTGATTGTAATGGATGATCATTTTTATGCATTCTTGGATTCAGTTGGCAAGAATTCTTTTGAGTATTTTTGTGTTGATATTCATAAGGGAAATTGGTCTGAAGTTCTCTTTCTTTTTTGGGTCATTCTGTGGTTTAAGAGTAATTGCGGCTTCATTGAATGAATTTGGTACAGTGCCTTCTACTTTTTATTTTGTGGAATAGTTTGAGGAGTATTTGTATTAGGTTTTCTTTGAAGGCCTGATAGAATTCTGTCTGCACTAAACCCATCTGGTCCTGGGCTTTTTTTTTTTTTTTTTTTTTTTTTTTTAGACTGTTAATGACTTTTTCTATTTCTTCAGGGGATACGGGACTGTTTAGATCTTTAATATGACCCTGATTTAACTTTGGTACCTGGTATCTGTCTAGAAAATTGTCCACTACATCCAGGTTTTTCAGTTTTGTCGAGTGTAGGCTTTTGTTGTAGGAGCTAATGAGTTTTTGGATTTCCTCAGTTTCTGTTGTTATGTCTCCCTTTTCATTTCTGATTTTGATAATTAGGATACTGTCCTTGTGCCCTTGAGTTAGTCTGGCTAAGGGTTCATCTATTTTGTTGATTTTCTCTAAGAATCAGCTCCTGGTTTTGTTGATTCTTTGTTTCCACCTATGAAATCAAGGTTGATTTCAGCCCCGAGATTGATTATTTCCTGGCATCTACTCCTTTTGGGTGAATTTGCTTCTTTGTGTTCTAGAGCTTTCAGGGTTGCTGTCAAGCTGCTCGTGTATACTCTCTCCAGTTTCTTTTGGAGGCACTCAGTGCTATGAGTTTTCCTCTTAGGACTGCTTTCATTGAGTCCCATAAGTTTGTTGTGGCTTCATTTGCATTAAACCCTAAAATGTCTTTAACTTCTTGATTTCTTCCTTGACCAAGTTATCATTGAGTAGAGTGTGGCTCAGCTTCCACCTGTATGTGTGTTTCCTATTATTTATGTTGTTATTGAGGATCAGCCTTTGTCTGTGGTGATCTGATAGGATGCATGGGATTATTTCAGTCTTTTGGTATCTGTTGAAGCCTGTTTTGTGACTGATTATATGGTCAGTTTTGGGGAAGGTACCATGAGGTGCTGAGAAGAAGGTGTATCCTTTTATTTTTGGATAAAATGATCTATATATATATATATATATATCTGTTAAATCCATTGATTTCATAACTTCTGTTAGTTTCATTGTGTCTCTATTTAGGTTCTGTTTCCAGGATCTGTTCAATGATAAGAGTAGAGTGTTTAAGTCGCCCAGTATTATTGTGTGTAGTACAATGTGTGCTTTGAGCTTTAGTAAAGTTTCTTTTATGAATGTGGATTCCCTTGCATTTGGAGCATAGATGTTCAGAATTGAGAGTTCATCTTGGAAGATTTTACTTTTGATGAGTACGAAGTGTCCCTCCTTGTCTTTTTTGATAACTTTAGGTTAAAAGTTGATTTTATTCAATGCTAGAATGGCTACTTCAGCTTGTTTCTTGGGGCCACTTTCTTGGAAAATTGTTTTCCAGACTTTTACTCTGAGATAGTATCTGTCTTTGTCCCTGAGGTGGGTTTCCTGTATGCAGCAAAATGTTGGGTCCTGTTTATGTAGCCAGTTTATTATTCTATGTCTTTGTATTGGGGTATTGAGTCCATTAATATCAAGAGATATTAAGGAAAGTCGTTGTTACTTCCTGTTATTTTTGCTGTTAGAGTTGGAATTCTGTTCATGTGGCTGTCTTTTTGAAAGATTACATTCTTGTTTTTTATAGGGCATAGTTTCCCTCCTTGTGTTGGAGTTTTCCTTTTATTATCCTTTGAAAGGCTGTATTTGTGGAAAGATATTGTGTAAATTTGGTTTTGCATGGAATACTTTGGTTTCTTCATCTATGGTAATTGAGAGTTTTGTTGGGTATAGTGGCCTGAGCTGGCATATGTGTTTTCTAAGGGTCTGTATGACATCTGCTCAGTATCTTCTGGCTTTCATAGTCTCTGGTTAGCAGTCTGAATCAGAACTCCTCAGAGCCCAGCTTTCTCTGTGATCCTGAGATTCCAGGTGCCTGTGATTCTTAGATTCTGGTTGTGTCAGAGTTCCTGGGAGTCAAGTTGCCTCAGAGACCCTGAGATCCTGGTGTGACCAAGTTCCTGGGACTCTGGGATCCTGGGATCCTGGGACTCATAGATCCTGAGATTGGTACCTCCTCTGGGGGCTGTTGGACTGTCTGCTGAGTTTGTGACCAAGGTAGACTGGCCCCTACTGTTTTAAATCTCAGTCTATAAGAATCTTAATGGTCAAAACAGTGAACTAGTATGTACTAATTAAGCAAATTAAGGAAAATTTTAAGTGGTCTAAAATTTTACTTAGTATCACTACTCCATGCATGTACCCATTGAGTTTCTATTTAAATGAGATTATAGTTCTAGCTGTTCATGGCTTGCAAAGAAGCAACATTCTGCCACCAGTGTTGGACAAAACCTTGGTTTATAAAATGGATATGCATCAGTAACATGCAAGCAATTATAAAGGAAAACAATCATAAGATATTTTCATCAGTTAATAAGGAAATACAGCACTATAAAAAGTAATAAAGCATGCATTTCTAAACCCCAAAGTGTCAGCTCCAACAAAATGAAATTAAAAGCATTACTTACGAAACTGAGCAACTTCCTTGGGCTTTTAAAATCTGATATTTTTTTGGAGGGAGAATATTAAAGTGTACACTTTAACATTATAATAGCAATAAATATAGTATGTTGTAATCTTTTTAGAAAGTAGCCTGATAATATTCCTGAAAGACATGTGAAGCACATATGTATGCATATAAATTCCCAATTTTACCTTCAGAAATTCATCCTAAGGATAGTTTAGGTATATATATTTATATATATTTATATTATACATTTATATATTTATATTATATATTATTATATATTTATAATATTATATATATATATTTATATATATATAAATCTATATATATTTGATAAGTAGGAGCTGTTGAAATGCCTCGTGGCAATCTCTGAAGTGACAATAAGTAAATATATATAAAATGCAAATTCCAGTGGATTCATAAATGCAAGATAAAAGGAAGTGTGGCAGCTGTTTGGGGATTAGCTGTTGATGACAGTCCGGCCAGGTGACTAAGCATGGGCTTTGATGATTCTAGTGGAGTAGAGGAAGTATTATGATTTGGAATATTAAATGTCCCTAGCAGGTTCAGGTGTTACTACTGAAATGATTATTTGGGAGTCCCTGATATTTTAGGAAGGTTCTGATTAAACAGAAGTGATCGTTGTCATGTTTGAAGGTTAAATTTGGTCTCCAGTCCTGAGCTCAATATCTTTCTGTCCATTATGAGATGAGTAGCCTCCTTCTCCTCCACAGGTTCCTGTCACCATGAGTTAAGACTCACCACAGACCTATAATCAACATAAGCAAGGATTATAAGCTGCAAGCTCTGAGACCACTGCCAAAATAAGTCTTCTTCCAGCTAGGATCTTGCTGTCCATATTTTGTAATAGCAATAAGAAAGTGTGGTTCACATAAACAACTCCTTTTCCTAAACCCCGGCATAGTGTAAGGACTTGGGATTTGTTTTTACAGTATTTTCTGAAAGCAGGGACATACAATGTGTTTATTCCATCGAACCAGAATTTCCTTTGAAACTGGATGACACATAATAAGATTCTTATAAATGAAGTCTGATGTTCAAAGAATAGACTATGATAGGAAGCAGATATAATTTCTAGAGACGAAAATCAATCCATGCACTCTGTAAGAGCATGCCGCAATGAAACCTGAAGCAGCCATAGGATTCTGTCCTAACCACAGCCAGTCAATAAATATTTACACATGGCTGACTCTTTTCCAGGCTTTTTGCCAAGTGCAGAAGGTACAGATTCAGCCGTAGTTTATGGTCAGTTTCCAAATGGTCATGTGAGTTAGAAAGTACCTGGGAAGTGAGAGTGTATTTATATCAGGCTAATTTGGCCAGCGCTGATGTTCTGCTCTATCTAGAGCTATCCCCATGGGCAGAGTGAACCATTGTCAGAGAGCTCTGCTCTCTGAACAAAGCAGGAAAAATGTAGTCCCTGTAACAAACAGCCACCAACTACACAGCATAGCAAACAAAGTATCCAAATGTAAAATTTTAAATTCTTCTATAGGTAAAATAAATACATTTAAGTACCAAGAGTAGAGATCTGTTTTAAACAAGAAGTTATTGTATGTGACTAAAAATTAAATAATGGTTCTACTCTACCAAAGGCAAAGTTTCTGGATGCTTTACAATAAATTCTACAGAAGATTTCCCTTTTCAAACATCAAAGGTAGAGAGCCAAGGAAGATTTAAGTATACAAAAAAAAATATCATTTTTTTAATCTTGGAAAATTTATGCCAGGTGTTCAGAGAATACCTCTTTTTAAGGATAAGGTTTTGGAGGTAGCAATTTCAATTGTGTAATGTCTTAAATACCTCAATTTCTCCAGCTTCACAAAATGAGGTGAAATCTTAAACTAAAAAATAATTTGTTTTATCCAGAAGACACTCCATCCATATTTAATCTGTTAAGTAGATGAGCATTTTCATGTCTATTGTAAAGTTTTTTCTCTCTGAGATCAGGCAGAAGAAAAGGACGAAAAACCATTTCTTCCCAGAACTCCCTTCTTTAAAGACTGAATACTACTGCCACGAGGTTCGTTCCTTCAACCTGAAACTCTGCATCTATGTCTTTGCAATGATATTTGGTGCATGTATTTTTAGATAATCTCATTAGTCTCCTTTTGGTATTAAACTAGGTCTCATTACAGCATCAATCACACACTTAGATGATGGGAATGCATTCTCTTTGGTCTTTAACTCTCAATAACACAGTTTAGAGATCTTTCCACAAACTCTCAGAGCAAAACATTTTTAATATCAAGTTTGGCCAAGTTTTACGCACGGGGGACTGTTGACTAACACATATGCTCTACATGGCCCAAGAACATTGATAATGTATTTCTGCACATACTGATGGAAGGTGTGGAGCAGGACTACAGAAATAGTCTGCTCTTATCCAGTCCTGAACTAAAGTGTACTACAGACTGAGTGATTGATCAAGAACAATTGAAGTTTATTTTCCTGATAGGTGTGGGGGCTAGGACACCAAAGAGTCAGCATCTGTGAAGCGTTTTTGCTATGTCATAGCACAGAGAAGCCACCATGTGTTTAAAGAAGAGGGTACCAAACTAACTTTTACAGCAACATACTCTCTACAGCTCACCCACTGCTAAGATTCATACTTAACTATACTCATGTTGTTTGTGGTGCAGTAAGTTAATTATTGACAGGACATACTTTACAAAAGAGAAAATGTTTATACATAACATGCTACTTGGATAAAGACAGTGACACATTTGAGATGCCAACCCCAATTGCCACCCATTTTAATGCCCATGCGTCGAATACCTTACAATTCTAATACTCAAACCTCCTATCACTGCCAACTATACTAATATGGCCCCACATCAATGCCTATTCCCCTACACACTGTCCACCTCACTGCTGGTGATTTTCCATTCCATGCTGCATGATCACTGCCCACTCCCCTACCCACTCTGCTAGTACCCACTTTGCTACTTACCCAGTACCTATCATTACTCTTTCTTCTGAATATTTTCAATGGTCATTTTTCTATTTGTCCTCATTACCACTCTGGTCTCACTCCCCACTCCTTTCCAGTCCCCACCGTCATTCCTCAACTTCCTATTCATTGTCTACCATCATTGCCCACTCTGATACTCTTACTCGTGATGACCCATCACTACCTACTTTCCCACACTCCTCTATTATATTCACTGCTCATCAACACTACTCTCCATTCTTCCCCTAGTGTTCACCATCACTGTCTACTGTTCTACCTTCTCACCACCATGACCATTTCTAACTCTTCTCTCTACTATCAACCAGTACCTATTCCCCATCATCTTCACTCCCCATTTGTCTTTCTACATCTCACTTTTACAGCCCACTCACCTCTCCACTCTCCACACTATAAAAAAACTTGCCTCCCCAATATCCTATCAGTGTGCATTTTACTCTTCACTCTGTAACAACATTTCTTACTCTTCCATTCTTTGGACCACTTCCATCTCTGTGTGCTATCATTGCCTACTCTCTTACCTATACCATGCCCTCTTCTACCCTCTGGCTGTAATCACTGCACATTTATCTACCCACCCTTGGTGTTCATTCCCTTGTTATGCTATCGTTTAGTGGTCATCTCTCTAAAATCATGACTTAAATTCAAGAATAAGTGGTTAACCTTCTTACATACTTAAAGTCAATCCACATTTTTTATATCTAACATACACCAATTACCCTCATTTTTATTTTTCCCTTCTGAGATCTTAAGTCTATTTTCTTTTGATCTTATAATTAGTAGCGCAGAGATTTTTACTTAGCTTTGGGGATAGACTCTTTTTCTAACCTTCCATTTAGACTCAGAGTCGGGCCTGGAACCCCAAAGGTATGATGTGGCATTTATATTTGGTATGTGTGAGAGAAAATTAATGTCAAATTCAAAGGAACTAGACTCACTCAGGAAACAAATATCTGGGGATGTCTATTCAAGAGGGTCCAGACAGGAGGCAGGCTGACCTACTACTATGGGTGTCCCATAGACTGGATCTTACTGAAGAAGTAGAAAACACCCAACTATCCCGGCTTCCTGGCTGTGGACACAATGTGACCAAGGGCTGTGTCATGTTCCTATATTGTCCCTTTTCTGCCATGATGGATTGTCTATGATGTAAAATAAAGCCTTTTGTATGGTGCTAGAATCTTCCATCAATCTCTGTTTACATAATCCTAGGGATTCTATACCCATTTCTTTAAACTTTTGCATATTCATCCCACAAGCAAGTTCTTAAGTTTTCACATCATATGCTTAGGTTTTCTCACAGCAGTGACCCTCTCTACTTGCTTTCTGAATTACCTTTCTCATCAACACAGCAAAAATGAACCAAAGGATGGATGATTTATACTGACTCACAGTTTCAGGGGACTTAGTCCATAGCTGCATTGCTGCATGTGCTTAGTTAGCCTATCAATGACAAGCACATATGGTGAAAGAGAGTTATTCACTTTAAGGTGGCCAAAAAGCAGAGAGGGGAAAATGTTTGGGCTGGGCTTGCTTGCTCTCCACATTCACTTTTTCTTATTCCATTGTGGCCCCTGCCCTATAGTGTGGTACTATCTATACTCCAAGATGGGGATCAGTTCTCTCTAGAAATTCTCTCAAAGTCACATTTAGAAGTATGTTTTTACTGAATGGATGTTTCTAAATATGATCAACTTAGCACAAAATCTAGTCATCATAATGTTGAACTTAAAGATGTCTATGGACACTAGGACATTTTACAACAGTATCATAGCTAAAATATAATAAAAAGTCCTGTAATATTTAATATAGAGAGAGGCATAGAGAATTTAAGAAAGTAAACAAAACATTTATATTAGGACCTACCTTATCTCAGTCTTCTGGGCCTGCCAGACACAAAGTTCTTTTCCTGTGCACTGCACTTGCCTTTCTTAAGCTCCTTCTTTTCCTTTTTATTCCAATCCTCTGAAACAGTTCTTGGCATGTAGATCAGTAACACTTGACAGAGTCAATTAAGACAAACAGACAAACAGGCAAATACACATACAGGGGCTGGAAAGCTTGCTCAGTGGTTAGGAGGACATATTGATTTTGCAAAGTCTCTGAGTTCAGTTTCACACACCCACTTTGAAAAGCTCACAACTGTCTGTAATTCCAGCTCCAAGGGATCTGATTCACTCTCATGAACCTGGTCCCCCACAAAATTAAAAATAAGATCTCTTAAAAATGGCAATACTTATATTTTTATGAAAGAAAGCATGGGCTAGAGAAGAGAGAGACAGAAGACACCCCAGTAGTTCTGGAAATGCTAACTTATTATACTTGGTCACAAAACAAAATACCCTGTCTCAACCAAGGTAGAAAGCAGGGACTGATACTTTAAGTTTATATTCTCTGACTACCATATGTGTGCTTCGATAGTGTATAACTTCACTTACAGTCAGAAACATACATGTAGTAGATGTACTACACACACACACACACACACATGCAAACTAGAAAACAATATCATCAATCACTCAGATATGGTGGTACACCAAGTCATAGGAGTCTGAGGTAGGATGATCAGGAGTTTAAGACCATTCTGGAATAGAGCAGGTGATTCAGACCATCTTTGGCTATACAGTAAGACCTTGTCTCAAGCAGAATTATTCATGGTGGTGTATGCCTATGATCAGGAGACTGACATGGGATGATGGAGTTTGAGGCTAACCTTGGCTCCATCTCAAGCTCCTGTTTCAAACAAAATGAAAAAAAAATACAGAAAGAAAACACAGGCAAACAAAATCCAATGCCAAAGATGAATATTCTAGTGAGGATATTGAGACTGAAAAGTATACATAGTAAAAATTTTCAAGACAGCAAAACTTAGGGAGTGAAGGAGTTGGAAAACAGAAAGCTGGTGATAATGTAGTAGAACAAGGGAGCCATGTTCCAGCCCCAGCAAACAGCAGAACTCTGCAGCATCGGCCATGTGGCCTTGTGGAAAATTGAAGGAACTACTGAACAATTGGTGCTAGCTAGCTGGAGCTAAGAAATTAGTGCTGATTAAGAAGCGACCAGCATCACTGAGTTGAAATTGTCTGGAAAGTGTTTTCTGAGAGCACAAAAAAGCTGTGTTCCAGAGTTAGCCAAGGTTATACCTTGTGCTGCAGCTCTACTTGATCGTGGTAATGTTCTGACCTCTTCAAATGCCAAAGCTGTTAATGGTAAAGCAGAGGGCAGTGATAGTGGGGCTGAGTCTGAAGAAAAAGAGGCCCAAGAAGAGTTAAAAGGAGCAAAACAGAGTGGCAGTGATGATAAGAAAATGATGAAGAAATCAACAGATAAGAACTTGGAAATCATTGTTACCAATGGTTATAAAGTTAGCTTTGCTCAGGATATACAGAGTGATATTCATACTGATTCTTCCCAGAGCACCAGAAGCAGTGAAGATGAAAAGCTTGGAGATCAGAGCTGGCAGCAGACAGGAAAACCACTGTTGTCTGTGTTCACCAAGATACAAATGAAGATCCCAGTGAAGATGCTTCAGGAAAACATCATGTGACAAGTGACTCAGATAGTGAAGTGTACTGAGATTCTATGGAGCAATTTGGACAAGAAGAGTATTATTTAGGTGGTGATCCTACTCAGCACTTGGAAGGTTCTGGTTCTGGTGAAGATACTTAACAATCTCCTGAAATTGGCAGCATTGGGAAAATGCAGATGGTAGCAGTCAAGGGAAAAGGTGATGTGAAACTCAGAGGAGAAGATGTCAAAAGTGGAACACCGCACCATAAGAGGTGGAGAGAGCGAGGACTTCTCCAGTATCAGGAGAGGGCGAGTGCATAGAATGCCACATTTGAGTGAAGGAACCAATGGTCAGCAAGTAGGAAGTGGGGGTGATGGAGAATGCTGAGGCTCAGACCGAGGGTCTAGAGGCAGCCACAATGAGCAGATCGCTCTTGTGCTCATTAAATTGCAGGAGGACTTGGGAGGCAGAGGCAGGTCAATTTCTGAGTTAGAGGCCAGCCTGGTCTACAGAGTGAGTTCCAGGACAGCCAGGACTACACAGAGAAACCCTGTCTCAAAAAAATCCAAAACAACAACAACAAAAACAACAACAAAAAAGAATGTTCTTCAGAGACTTCAAAAACTGGAAACGCTAACTGCAGGCAAAATTATCTTTGTAGACAAGTAATCAGCCCTCCTCACAGAGACCAGTTTGATGGCCCTTTGAGATGTCCCCTAGTGCATTAGCTTTTGCTAGTATATGGCCTTTTATTTCTCAGTGGTTGGCACATTTGTATTATCAAAGAAGGAGAAGAAAACTAAATTGAAGAAATGGCATTTTACTCAAGAAGACTGCTGGGCCTGGATACCCTAAGAGATGGATTGGAAATGAAGTGGAATTCAGAAGAAAATCTCAGTTTTGATGATTCCATTGCTTTTTTGTCCAGTAGTTTGGTTTACATACACAAATATTCTTTGCACTACACAAATGGTAACATTTTAAAGACTAATGTCGCTGATACTTGAAAAATCAGTGTCAACTAGATTTTAAGTAGCATCCATAGACTTACTCTTTTTGAGCTTGAAGGACTAAGTTATTAATTATTGTTCAGTAATGATCACATGATTTTTCCCATAAGAATTATAAGCAGCATTCCTAAGGTATAGCTCCCATTATGAGATAAAATTTATGCCTTTTACTTTTCTAAATTAAACACAAGAATGAATGCAAAGACAAGAGTGATTTTTTAAATGATGTTAAATCGATTTTGTATCCATCACTGAACTGTCAGCTATGTAGCAGAAAACTGATGGAAGAATCCTCTACATGCTTTGTGGTCTGCACAGAAGACTGGGCTTAATTTAGTGGCTTGATTTCCCTAGCTTGCTCAGGGGAACTCAGAAAATCATTTCCTTTGTACTGTGCTACTGTTTACAAATGATTCACTGAACAGACTTAACTTGGTGGTGGAAATGATGAAAAACAGGCCTAATGTAGGTGTAAACATGTATTCCAAATCTAGAGATGGTTAATTATATTTTAATTCAACCATACACACTTAATCCTTTGTAGCCATTTTTCTTTAAGTAATATACTGTCTGCTTCATAGGGTGCTTTGCAATAAAATGAAAACTTATTTATACTGTTTTTACTAAGGTAACAAAAGCATGAAAATACTTTTTTTCTGCAAGTGTAAATGACGGTCTGGACTCTTAACCTCTTAGTGCCTCCATTTTCCTTTGGGGTATACTTCACAAGGTATCAGAAGTACTTTCAGCCTACAGGTCTCTATGTCCACATAATTAAGGAATACCTAACTCATGGAAACTTAAGTTCCTTCTAGCTATTAGAACAAAAGGAAGATTAATTTAGATTCTGGAAGACTGAATTTGAAAGATAATCTTTCTTGTGTACTTTCCCAAACCTGTGCTCAGTAATATACTTTATGCTTTGAAGATTTAATTAAAAAACTTTATAGTAAATCCTTTTCTGCTTTTCCTTTTGAGACAGTCTTGGTAGCTCCTGCCCGCCTCCAGTTCTCTATGTAGCTAAAGATGACCTTGAGTCCCTGATGTCCCTGTCTTTACTTCTTTTCAGTTTCTGGGAACACAGGCATGTACCACCATGGCCAGCTTTAGAGAGTAAAACATTTTAATTTGTTCTTGATTTATATGATGTTGGGAGCGTTAGCATTACGTGTTGAATATTTTGAATAAGAAGAAAAGAATCTGTCTTCAGAATATAGGGTTGTTCTTTGGGAAAAAAAAAGTATGAGAACATAACTTCCTTGTCCTAGACTTTACAAATTTTTCAAAACTGTTACTTTATTTTAAAATTGTGTATCACAACTTGGTTGATATGCCTAAAATAATCTACTGGTTTTTGCTTATGATTTAAAAAAAAACCTCAAATCTATCTTCTACTTTTTAAAAGGAAGAAAAAAAAAGCAAATAACTGAATTATTATAGAAAACTTTAGACCTGTGAAGTTTTTTGTTTTAAATTACAAAAGAAGTTGGTATGATAAAGTGGTAGCTTTTTTTCTTACATAAATAGAATGCATATCAAAGATAAAACCAGTTGTGATTCATTGCAAGTAGTCAAGTGTAACTAACTCCTAAGGGCAACCATTTGTATTTTATATATCAGAATTACCGTATAGTTTGAAAGCACTTTGCACACATTTCCTGTATATAAAGGATGCAATTATAGGATATAGCTGTAATGCATTAAAACTTGAACCACATTTTAAAAATCGACAGCTATGGTATTTTTTTAATAATAAGCTTTCCTGTTTATTGTAAAAATAAATTAAAAAATAAAAGGCTAATGAGAAAAAAAAAAGAAAAAAAATTCAAGAGAACTATGGTTACTATTCAGGACTCAGAAAGCAATATTCTTAAGTCTGTAACTCTGATCAGTCCTAAATCCTGAATCCCTCTGGCTACCCTTTATCAACTTGCTTTGCAGCCTGCAATATCTGACCTCATCCTGGCCATGGTCTAGGCTTCAAAATGCTTAGAAATGTCTGCCTGGAACACAGGCTGCCTGAGCAAAACTCTTCAGGAAAAAGTGTCTCTGCAAAGCACATAGCAGTGTCTTCCATGGTTCTTGCTCTTTTCTTCTTGAGTGCTCCCACTGCTCTTTTAGAAACTTTCTGTGATAATCTCTGGAGTCGTCCAAATCTGAGCAGGCATCGTGGTACCCATACAAACTATATGTATAGGTTTCCTCTGCCGGAATGGTCACCTCTCAGGGACTCTGTTTCTACTTGTCAAAAAAATGAAAGAAGTCAGGAAAAGTTTATGCTAATATTACAAAAAGGAAGTAGGTTTTATAAAACACCAGGCAAGAAATTCCATTCTAAACATTAGCCTTTTGCATTTGCATTTTTTTCTACCTACAACTAGGAACCTATATTGGTTAAGATTTGTGGTCATACTCTTACCTTTTCTTACCCTCTCCCATTCATGCTGGCTTCTTCCTTCATAAGCCCCTTCCCCAGTCCCACACCTTTTTTTTTTTTAAAGGCAGCCACACCCTGTCTTGAGAAAATAAAACCAAAACCAACCAACCAAACAAACAAACAAAAAGGCAGCCACAACATACCCAGAAGGCACATCTCACAGTGCATCTCTCCTTTTTCTTGGTCTTACAATGTAATAGACCCTCTTCCATGTTCCCTGTGCCTTGGCCATGGTAATATATATTCATTTCTATGGCTGACCACTTAACAATCAATCACTTTTTAGAACTTTGACCAATTGTGAGGCTGTCTTAACTGACACCCTCTGAAAAGGGAACCTCTCTGACCCAGACACATAACAGCATTATTCTACAAATATAAATTTTAATATATAGAAGGCAACTTGACTACATAACCACTTAACAAATTATAGGCAGAAGGTTTCCCCTAGGGGCTGGGATCTTCCCAGCACTAGGGTTTTGTTTGTTTTTCTTTCTTTCTTTCTTTCTTTCTTTCTTTCTTTCTTTCTTTCTTTCTTTCTTTCTTTCTTTCTTTCTTTTTTTTTTTGTTCAAAATCAAGTTTATTGTATCAGGCATATATTCTCTCCCACAGAGAGGGCCTCAAATCGGATCAGAAAGCAGTTGGCCATTCCCCAAATATTCTTAAAATTGCACCTATCTTGCCTGGCAGGTTGAAATTATAGCATACAAAGTTGACAGCTAGGGAAGATCACTGATAACTTTCTGTCTGATTAATAGGGTGGAGTGCTCTGATAAAGTACTTCCACAGTCAAGGGATTAAGAAAAATAATGCTAACTAGGCCAGTATAGAAAGGTCTAGGGGAAGTGCCTCTTTTAGTAGAATTATCATGCCAGAGTTCCAAATATAGGAAGGATAGGGAACACTCCTTCAGGGATAGAAAGGAGGCCAATATAATGAGAACATGACCCCAAAGGAAGCCAAGGTACTGAGAAATATGGAGGGAGACAAAGTCCTAGGTTCAGGGCTGTCTATTTTGTTATGATTGACACTAAATGCTAGATGAAGCTCTGTGGTGTGGCTCAATATCCTGAGCCTCCATATACTAGGTGACCTTAGTGTTTCCTCTCCATCATGTGTGATGGTAAAATTCCTTTCTGGACATTGTTAGAAGGCCTTGGATACAGTTTTCCCTCCCTCTATACCTCTTGGTTCCTTCCCATCTCCACTCCTATCCAGATCTAAGAGATAGAATTCCAAGAGATAACAACAAAACATAACAAAATAAAATATAATAAGATAAAGCAAAATCCATCACAATGAAGTTGGAAAAGGGAAACCAACAAAAGGAAAAGGTCCCCAAGGGTAGGCACAAGAATCAGAGACCAACTTGTTCACACACTCAGGAGTCATGTAAAAATACTAAGCTGAAAGCTGTAATACATGTACAGAGGACCTGATGTTGATCCCTGAAGGCCCTGTGAGTATTGCTGCAGTCTCTGTGAGTTGATATGTGTTTTGCTCAGTTGATTTAGAGGGCCTTGTTCTCCTGGTGTCCTCGATCACCTCTGGCTCTTACAGTTTTTCTGCCTTCTCTTTCACAGAGTTCCCTAGGCACTGAGGGGAGGAATTGAATGGAAACATCCCATTTAGGTCTGAGTATTCTCTGCATTATGTCTGGCTGTTGGTCTCTGACTTTGTTCCTATCTGCTACAACAAGAAGAGTCTTTGATGATGCCCAAGATAGGAATTGATCTTCAAGTATAACATAATGTCATTAGGAGTTATTTTATTGCTACTTTCATTTTTTGAGACCAGCAGTATTTGGTTTTACCCTAGATCCCTGGGCTACCTTGACTCTGGTTCTTGGTCACCTATGCAGTGTCAGGTATAGGTTGCAGCTTGTGAAGTGGGACTTAAGTCAAGTCAGATCTGGTTGGTTACTCCCATTAGCTTTGTGCCAAAATTGCTCTAGCACATTTCACAGACAGAAGCATTGGTTAAAGGTTTTGTGTCTGGGTTGGTGTTTATTTTTCTCTTCTGGTAGACTGAAGAGTACCTTTGCATACCAAAGACATTAGAATGTAAAGATAATGGCTCTATGGAGGCATTAGCTCAATATTTCCATTTTCAATGAATTGTGTGGGTAATTTCTTTAACATTAGGGTTTTACTATCAGTTTGTGAAGAGAAGGTTATTATCTTGGCAATACTCAGTGCTGGTTCTTTTCTTAGATATTTTCTTCATTTACATGTAAAATGCTATCCCCAAAACCCCTTATAACCTCCCCCAACTCTGATCCCCAACCCACCAACTCCTGCTTCCTGGCTCTGGCATTGCCCTGAACTGGGGCATATGATCTTCGCAAGACCAAGGGGCTCTCCTTCTCTCTCCTTCTACTGATGGCCGAATAATAGTCCATCCTCTGCTACATATGCAAATAGAGACACAGCTCTGGGGGTGGGTCCTGGTTAGTTCATATTGTTGTTCTTACTATAGGGTTGCAGACCCTTTAGCTCCTTGTATACTTTCTCTCACTCCTTCATTAGGGGCTTTGCATTTCATCCAGTAGATGACTGTGAGCATCCACTTCTGTATTTGCCAGGCACTGGCAGGGCCTCACAAGAGAGAGCTATATCAGGATCCTGCCAGCAAAATCTTTCTGGTATATGCAATAGTGTCTGGGTTTGGTGTTTGTATATGTGTTGGGTCCCTGGGTGGGGCAGTCTCTGGATGGTCCTTCCTTCCATCTCAGCTCTGAACTTTGTCTCTGTAACTTCTTCCATAGGTATTTTGTTCCCCATTCTAAGCAGGAGCAAAGTATCCACACTTTGGTCTTCCTTCTTCTTGAGTTTCATGTGTTTTGCAAATTGTTTCTTGGATATTCTAAGTTTCTGGGCTAATATCCACTTGCCAGTGAGTGCATATCATGTGAGTTCTTTTGTGATTAGGTTACCTCACTCAGGATGATATCCTCCAGATCCATCCATTTGCCTAAGAATTTCATGAATTCATTGTTTTTAATTGCTGAGTAGTACTCCATTATATAAATGTATCACGTTTTCTGTATCCATTCCTCTGTTGAGGGACATCTGGATTGTTTCCAGATTCTGAAAATTATAAATAAGGCTGCTATGAACATAGTGGAGCATGTGTCCTTATTACCAGTTGGAACATTTTCTGGGTATATGCCCAGGAGAGGAATTGCTCGACCTTCTGGTAGTACTATAACAAATTTTCTGAGGAACCACCAGACTGATTTCCAGAGTGGTTGTACAAGCTTGCAATCAATGGAGGAATGTTCCTCTTTCAACACATCCTTGCCAGTATCTGCAGTCACCTGAATTTTTGATCCTAGCCATTCTGACTGGTGTGAGGTGAAATATCAGGGTTGTTTTGATTTGCATTTCCCTGATGAGTAAGGCCCATACCTATGCATAATAAAAGCAATATACAGCCAACCAGTTGCCAACATCACACTAAATGGAGAGAAGCTGGAAGCAATCCCACTAAAATTAGGGACTAGACAAAGCTGCCCACTTTCTCCCTACCTATTCAAAATAGTACTCAAAGTCTTAGCCAGAGCAATTAGACAAAAAAAGAGGCTCAAGGGGCTACAAATTGGAAAGAAAGAGGTCAAAACATCACTATTTTCAGATGATATGATAGTATATTTACGTGATCCTAAAAATTCTACAAAAGAACTCCAAAACCTAATAAACAGCTTCAGTGAAGTAGCTGGATATAAAATTAACTCTAACAAATCAATGGCCTTTCTCTACACAAACGATAAACAGGCTGAGAAAGAAATTAGGGAAACAACATCCTTCACAATAATCACAAAAACCACAAAATACCTTGGTATGACTCTAACTAAGGAAGTGAAAGATCTGTATGATAAGAACTTCAAGTCTCTGAAGAAAGAAATTAAAGATCTCAGAAGATGGAAAGATCTCCCATGCTCATGGATTGGCAGGATCAACATTGTAAAAATGGCTATCTTGCCAAAAGCAATCTACAGATTCAATGCAATCCCCATCAAAATTCCAACTCAATTCTTCAACGAATTAGAAAGAGCAATCTGCAAATTCATCTGGAATAACAAAAAACCTAGGATAGCAAAAACTCTTCTCAAGGATAAAAGAACCTCTGGTGGAATCACCATGCCCGAACTAAAGCTGTACTGCAGAGCAATTGTGATAAAAACTGCATGGTACGGTTATAGTGACAGACAAGTAGATCAATGGAATAAAATTGAAGATGCAGAAATGAACCCACACACCTATGGTTACTTGATCTTTGACAAGGGAGCTAAAACCATCCAGTGAAAGAAAGACAGCAATTTCAACAAATGGTGCTGGCACAACTGATTGTTATCATGTAGAAGAATGTGAACCGATCCATTCCTATCTCCTTGTACTAAGGTCAAATCTAAGTGGATCAAGAAACTCCACATAAAACCAGAGACACTGAAACTTATAGAGGAGAAAGTAGGGAAAAGCCTCAAAGATATGGGCATAGGGGAAAAATTCCTAAATAGAACAGCAATGGCTTGTCCTGTAAGATCGAGAATTGACAAATGGGACCTCATGAAACTGCAAAGCTTCTGCAAGGCAAAAGACACCGTCAATAATATAAAAAGGCCACCAACAGATTGGGAAAGGATCTTTACCTATCCTAAATCAGAAAGGGGACTAATATCCAATATATATAAAGAACTCAAGAAGGTGGACGCCAGAAAATCAAATAACCCTATTAAAAAATGGGGCTCAGAGCTAAACAAAGAATTGTCACCTGAGGAATACCGAATGGCAGAGAAGCACCTGAAAAAATGTTCAGCATCCTTAATCATCAGAGAAATGCAAATCAAAACAACCCTGAGATTCCATCTCACACCAGTCAGAATGGCTTAGATCAAAAATTCAGGTGACAGCAGATGCTGGCAAGGATGTGGAGAAAGAGGGACACTCCTCCATTGCTGGTTGGATTGCAAGCTTGTACAATCACTCTGACAATCAGTCTGGCAGTTCCTCAGAAAATTGGACATAGTACTACCAGAGGATCCTGCAATACCTCTTCTGGGCATTTATCCAGAAGATGTCCCAACCGGTAAGAAGGACACATGCTCCACTATGTTCATAGCAGCCTTATTTATAATAGCCAGAAGCTGGAAAGAACCCAGATGTCCCTCAACCTAGGAATGGATACAAAAATGTGGTACATTTACACAATGGAGTATTACTCAGCTATTAAAAGGAATAAATTTGTGAAATTCCTAGGCAAATGGTTGGACCTGGAGGGCATCATCCTGAGTGAGGTAACACAATCACAAAAGAACTCAAATGATATGTACTCACTGATAAGTGGATATTAGCCCAGAAACTTAGTATACTGAGATATAAGATACAATTTGCAAAACACATGAAACTGAAGAAGAGTGAAGACCAAAGTGTGGATACTTTGCCACTTCTTAGAATTGGGAACAATCACCCATGGAAGGAGTTATAGAGACAAAGTTTGGAGCTGAGACAAAAGGATGGACCATCTAGAGACTACCATATCCAGGGATCCATCCCATAATTAGCCTCCAAATGATGACACCATTGCATGCACTAGCAAGCATTTGCTGAAAGGACCCTGATATAGCTGTCTCTTGTGAGACGAGGCCGGGGCCTAGCAAACACATAAGTGGATGCTCACAGTCAGCTATTGGATGGATCACAGGGCCCCCAATGGAGGATCTAGAGAAAGTATCCAAGGAGCTAAAGAGATCTGCAACCCTGTAGGTGCAACAACATTATGAACTAACCAGTACCCCCGGAGCTCGTGTCTCTAGCTGCATATGTATCAAAAGATGGTCTAGTCGGCCATCAGTGGAAAGAGAGGCCCATTGGTCATGCAAACTTTATCTGCGTCAGTACAAGGGAACACCAGAGCCAAAAAGTGGGAATGGGTTGGTAGGGGAGTGGGGGGGGGGAGGGTATGGGGGACTTTTGGGATAGCATTGGAAATGTGATTGAGGAAAATACGTAATAAAAATAATATTAAAAAAAAAAGAGAGACCAGCATCATTAAGGTGACATCTTATGAGATGTGTTTTCTGAGAGCAGAGAGGCTGTGTTCCAGAGATAGTCAAAGTTGTACCTTGTGCTGTGGCTGGACTTGGTAATGTGTAAGAGTCACCCAGGTGGTACTGGTTTTGAGGGCATGAAGTGGTCACACAGAGCAACTGAGGCTCGGCACTGTGAGAGGCCATGGAAGGCCATTGATGAAGGTGCAACCTCAGTTGCAATTGATGGCCCAGGACTGAAGGGGTCATGCAGAGGAGTTGAGGCTTTACACCATGAAGAGAGCCTATGAGAGGCTGTTGTTGAAACCAAGTTACAGTGGAAGACAGCAGCATTTTGGAGATGCCAGTACCATGAGATGACTACCAAGAACAGCAGGAGCAGTGGAGTACCGGCAGCTAGAGCCTAGAAGACAAGCCATGTGCTACAAAAGTCAAGGCTAAAGAAGTGACCCATGCCCTTGTAGGAGCCCAGAAGGTTGGGAGTTGGATCCCAGACATTGGACAGTTGGAGTTAATTTTTGCTTGTGATTGTGACTGTTCCCTGACATTTTTCCCTCTTGAAGGAAGAAAATGTTTTAGTGGATCCCATAGTTAAGAGACTTTTAATTGTAAAAAGACTTGGATTTTAAAAGATATTGGACATTTTAAAGGGATTGACTTTTAATATGTAAAGACTGTAGAACTTTTAAAGTTGTTTAGATCTTGGGAATGAATAAGAAATTAAGGGTTGAGGCTTACTAGTGATATGTTTGCATGTCAAGTTGACAAGGGATCAATCATACTGGCTAGTTTTGTGTCAACTTGACACAGCTGGAGTTATCACAGAAAAAGGAGCTTCAGTTGAGGAAATGCCTCCATGAGATCCAACTGTAAGGCATTTTCTCAATTAGTGATCAAGGGGGAAAGGCCCCTTGTGGGGGGGACCATCTCTGGGCTGGTAATCTTGGTTCTATAAGAAAGCAGGCTGAGCAAGCCAGGGGAGGCAAGCCAGTAAAGAACATCCCTCCATGGCCTCTGCATCAGCTCCTGATTCTTGACCTGCTTGAGTTCCAGTTCTGACTTCCTTGGTGATAAACAGCAGCATGGAAGTGTAAGCCGAATAAACCCTTTCCTCCTCCTCAAAAAAAAAAAAAAAAAAATTAAAGAAGATCTCAGAAGATGGAAAGATCTCCCATGCTCATGGATTGGCTGGATCAATATAGTAAAAATGACTATCTTGCCGAAAGCAATCTATAGATTCAATGCAATCCCCATCAAAATTCCAACTCAATTCTTTGACATATTAGAAAGGGCAATTTGCAAATTCATCTGGAATAACAAAAAACCTAGGATAGCAAAAACTCTTCTCAATGATAAAAGAATCATTGTTGGAATCACCATGCCTGACCTCAAGCTGTACTACAGAGCAATTGTGATAAAAACTGCATGGTACTGGTACAATGACAGACAGGTAGATCAATGGAATAGAATTGAAGATGCAGAAATGAACCCACACACCTATGGTCACTTGATCTTTGACAAGGGAGCTAAAACCATCCAGTGGAAAAAAGACAGCATTTTCAACAAATGGTGTTGGCACAACTGGCTGTAATCATGCAGAAGAATGCGAATTGATCCATTCTTATCTCCTTGTACAAAGCTCAATTCTAAGTGGATCAAGGAACTCCATGTAAAACCCGAGACACTGAAAATCATAGATGAGAAAGTGGGGGAAAACCTTGACGATATAGGCACAGGGGAAATTTTTCTGAACAGAATATCAATGGCTTGTGCTGTAAGATTGAGAATCTACACATGGGACCTCATAAAATTGCAAAGCTTATATAAAGCAAAAGACACTGTCAATAAAACAAAAAGTGCACCAACAGATTAGGAAAGGATCTTTACTAATCCTAAATCAGATAGGGGACTAATATCCAATATATATAAAGAACTCAAGAAGCTGGACTCCAGAAAATCAAATAACCTTATTAAAAATGTAATGCATATCTAAACAAAGAATTCTCAATGGAGGAATACCGAATGGCTGAGAAGCATCTAAAAAAATGTTCAACATCCTTAATCATCAGGGAAATGCAACTCAGTTCTGTTTTAAGATTTATATGGGAGTCCCTTGGTTAACAACTCAATTGAATGTAGTGCAGTTTTGATACTGAAAGGCTTATTTGGTGACAAGAAAGGGCCAGTTGGGATTCTTTCTTCATTATTTGGAGACTTCATTAGTGTCATATTTAGATATTGTAGAAAGTTTCCACCACACTGTTTCTATACCACCCCTCAAATACCTCTCTGTTTGAATTCCTTCCTTCATCTCCATCTGCCCTCTCCTTCCCCATGTGATCTTCTAGTTCTCTTCTCATACCCCCTGTCCCAATCCAGCCATAAAGTCCATTTTATTTTCCCCTCCCATGGAAATCCATATCTACTTAGTCCCTTTTTTTAAAAATCAAATCTCCTTGAGTCTAAAGATTGTAGATTGGCTATTATTTAATGGTTAATATCCACATATATATCACATTTATCTTTCTTGGTCTGTGATACCTCACACAAGATGATTTTTTTCAAGTTCCACCCATTTGCTTGAAAATTTTGTGATATCATTTTTAAAAAAGAGCTGAGTAATATTCCATTGTGTAAATGTACCACATTTTCTTTATCCATTGTTCTGTTGAGGGACATTTAGGTTGTTTGCAATTCCAGGCTATTCTGAATAAAACCACAATGAACATTGTTATATAAGTGTCCTTGAGGTAAGATACTTGCCAGGGTGTCTTTTCTATAGAAAGAAAAGTAACTAGGACAATTCTAAAAGGGGCTTCTTTCTCATGTAAAATAATAGTTTTACCTTCTTACCACAGTATCTTCCAATTAAGCCAAGATACAACTTCTGCGTAAAATTCTTGACACCTACTGCTAAATCACATGCTTAACTACCAGTTAGGATCACAGTTCCCAAACACTGGTTTCAAGCATATTGCTCTGTCACTGTGGCAAAGCTGTATATACGAATCCTGGAGGGTTCATTACCTTCTCATTTGTTCAGTAAATCACAACTTGTATAAATACATTCTAGGGAATTGAATGTATATCTGACCATTATTCTCAGAAAAAAAAAAGTTTGACATGTTTTAAGGCTATATATTTTTCTTCATTAAACAAAAGAGAAAAACATTGGCTGTTTTTCTCTTACATTTATTTCATCCTTTTACTCTAAAATTATCAAGACAGTCTTATCTTTAATATTAGAATTTAGCACTTGGTAAACGAAAATAAAAAAGCCCATTGTGTCTGGCCAAGGAAAAGCTAGCCTTGATTTCAGACTAGATGTTTAAATAAAGCATCCTTGGCATATACTGTTTTCTACAGTTAGGAAAAGAGATCAAGGTGAGAATCTTGGCTTGGAGTGATATAAAGATACTAATTAGCTGAATTTAAACAAGGAAACTTTCAGAGGAATATTTAGCTTTTCCGAAATCTTATAACCTACAGGAGAAGAAAGGAGTGGGAGAGGAAAGGAGGGATGCTGAATCTGCTAAGAGGAGGAGGAGGCAGGAAGGAATAACAACACAAATTTGTAATGAGTAAGGTGTAGGGAATCATTGTTCTATGCTCCTTCTTTCATGAAATTGGTGTTAATTGATACAGTCTTCTAGGAGATAGTTGACCAACTGCTACTTTGACCTGTTATGAAGGAAGAAACTAAAAGTAGACTTAGTGTCTGACATAGGAATGGGTGAGTGGGAGTGGGTGGGGACGGTATGAGGGACTTTGGGGATAGCATTTGAAATGTAAATGAAGAAAATACCTAATTAAAAGTGTTCAGTGTCATCCTCAGATACTAGTCTGCGCAGGTGAGAGTGTAGACTACACTTCTGGGAGCTTCTGGGACAGGCAGAAGCCACACAGCTTCTGGGGCAGACCCTGTTTTGGGCTCCAGACATCTGGGCACCTTCCTGGCCAGAGGGGAGGTGTCCACCCTGCATAGGAGGACTTTGCTGAAGCAACTGGGGGAGCCATCTCTGGTCCCGGAAATTTCAGAGACTAGTCTGTGTAGGTAAAAGTGTCAACTACAGAAGCTACACAGCTACTGGGAAAGGAGAAAGAGACAAAGTTTCTGGGACAGAAAGTTCCTGTTTTGGACCTTCATCTTCTGCCAGGAGGCAGTTCCGAACTCCAGATATCTGTGCACCTTGCCTGCAAGAGGAGGACTTGCCCGCAGAGAGTACTCTGACAACTGAAACTCAGGAGAGAGCTAGTATCTCAGGTCTTCTGATAGAGGCAAACAGAATCACAAGAGGAACAAGCTCTAACCAGAGACAACTATAACAACTAACTCCAAAGATTACCAGATGACGAAAGGCAAACAAAAGAATCTTACTAACAGAAAACAAGACCACGCACCATCATCAGAACCCAGCACTCCCATCTCAGCCAGTCCTGGATACCCCAACACACCCGAAAAGCTAGACCCAGACTTAAAAGAATATCTCATGATGATGGTAGAAGACATCAAGAAGAACTTTAATAACTCACTTAAAGAAATGCAGGAGAACACTGCTAAAGAAGTACAAGTCCTTATAGAAAAACAGGAAAACACAACCAAACAGATAGAATTCCTTAAAGAAAAACAGGAAAAGACAAACAAACAGGTAGAAGTCCTTAAAGAAAAACAGGAAAACACAACCAAACACGTGATGGAACTGAACAAAACCATATAAGACATAATAAGGGTAGTAGACACAATAAAGAAAACCCAAAATGAGGTAACTCTGGAGATAGAAATCCTAGGAAAGAAATCTGGAACCATAGATGCAAGCATCAGCAATAGAATATATGAGATAGAAGAGAGAACCTCAGGTGCAGAAGATTCCATAGAGAACATCGGAAGAACAATCAAAGAAAATGCAAAATGCAAAAGGATCCTAAGTCAAAACATCCAGGAAATCCAGGACACAATGAGAAGACCAAACCTACGGATAATAGGAGTAGATGAGAATGAAGATTTTCAGGCTGGAGAGATGGCTCAGACATTAAAGGCTAGGCTCACAACCAAAAATATAAGAGAATGAAGATTTTCAACTTAAAGGGCCAGCAAATATCTTCAACAAAATTATAGAAAAAATTTCTCAAACATAAAGAAAGAGATGCCCATGAACATGTAAGAAGCCTACAGAACTCTAGACTGGACAAGAAAAGAAATTCCTCCTGACACATAAATATCAGAACAACAAATTCATGAAATAAAGATATAATACTAAAAGCAGTAAAGGAAAAAAGCCAAGTAACATATAAAGGCAGGCCTATTAGAATTACACCAGACTTTTCACGAGAGACTATGAAAGCCAGAAGAGCCTGGACAGACGTTATACAGACACTAAGAGAACACAAATACCAGCCCAGGCTACTATACCCAGCCAAACTTTCAATTACAATAGATGGAGAAACCAAAGAATTCCATGACAAAAACAAATTCAAATAATATCTTTCCAAGAATCCAGCCCTTCGAAGGATAATAACAGAAAATAAAATGAAAAAACAATCAAAGGACAGAAACTACGCCCTAGAAAAAGAAAGTAATCCTTCAACAAACCTAAAAGAAGAATGTCAAAGAACAGAAGGAAAGCCTCAAGAACAGAATGCCAAATCTAACAACAAAAATAAAGGGAGCAACAATTACTTTTACTTAATATCTCTTAATATCAATGGACTCAATTCCCCAATAAAAAGACGTAGACTAACAGACTGGCTACACAAACAGGACCCAACATTTTGCTGCTAACAGGAAACCCATCTCAGGGAAAAAGACAGACACTACCTCAGAGTGAAAGGCTGGAAAACAATTTTCCAAGCAAATGGTCTGAAGAAACAAGCTTGAGTAGCCATTCTAATATCAAATAAAATCGACTTCAAATCCAAAGTTATCAAAAAAGATAAGGAGGGGCAATTCATACTCATCAAAGATAAAATCCTCTAAGAGGAACTCTCAATTCTGAATATCTATGCTCCAAATTCCAGGGCAGCCACATTCATTAAAGACACTTTAGTAAAGCTCAAAGCACACATTGCACCTCACACAATAATAGTGGGAGACTTCAACACACAACGTTCATCAATGGACAGATTGTGAAAACAGAAACTAAACAGGGACACAGTGAAACTAACAGAAATTATGAAACAAATGGATTTAACAGAAATCTACAGAACATTTTATCCTAAAACAAAAGGATATACCTTCTTCTCAGCACCTCATGGTACCTTCTCCAAAAATAACCATATAATTGGTCACAAAACAGGCTTCAACAAATACAAAAATATTGAAATTGTCCATGCATCCTATCAGATCATCATGGATTAAGGCTGATCTTCAATAATAACAAAAATAATAGAAAGCCAACATTCACGTGGAAACTGAACAACACTCTTTTCAATGATAACTTGGTCAAGGAAGGATTAAAGAAAGAAATTGAAGACGTTTTAGAGTTTAATGAAAATGAAGCCACAACATACCCAAACTTATGGGACACAATGAAAGCATTTCTAAGAAGAAAACTCATAGCTCTGAGTGCCCCCCAAAAGAAACTAGAGAGAGCACACACTAGGAGCTTGACAACACACCTAAAAGCTCTAGAACAAGAGGAAGCAAATTCATCCAAGAGGAGTAGACAACAGGAAATAATCTAACTCAAGGGCGAAATCAACCAAGTGGAAACAAGAAGAAGTATTCAAAGAATCAACCAAAGGGGGAGCTGGTTCTTTGAGAAAATCAACAAGATAGATAAACCGTTAGCCAGACTCACTACAGGGCACAGGGAAAGCATCCTAATTAACAAAATCAAAAATGAAAAAGGAGACATAACAACAAATCCTGAAGACATCCAAAACACCATCAGATCCTTCTACAAAAGGCTATACTCAACAAAACTGGAGAACCTGGATGAAATGGACAATTTTCTAGACAGATACCAGGTACCAAAGTTTAATCAAGATCAGGTTAATGATTTAAACAGTCCTATATCCTCTAAAGAAATAGAAGCAATCATTAATAGTCTCCCAACCAAAAAAAGCCCAGGACCAGATGGGTTTAGTGCAGAGTTCTATCAGACCTTCAAAGAAGATCTACTTCCCGTTCTTCACAAACTATTCCACAAAATAGAAGCAGAAAGTACTCTACCCAATTCATTCTATGAACCCACAATTACTCTGATACCTAAACCACTGAAAGACCCAAAAAGATAGAAAACTTCAGTCCAGTTTCTCTTATGAATATCAATGCAAAAATACTAAATAAAATTCTTGCTAACCAAATCCAAGAACACATCAAAACAATCATCCTTACCAAGTAGGTTTCATTCCAGGGATGCAAGGATGATTTAATATACAGAAATCCATCAACGTAATCCACTATAAAAACAAACTCAAAGACAAAAACCACATGATCATGTTGTTAGATGCGGAGAAATCATTTGATAAAATCTAACACCCATTCATGATAAAAGTCTTGGAAAGATCAGGAATTCAAGGCCCATACCTAAACATGATAAAAGCAATCTAAAGCAAACCAGTTGCCAACATCTAAGTAAATGGTGAGATTCTGGAAGCAATCCCACTAAAATCAGTGATTAGACAAGGCTGCCCACTTTCTCACTACCTATTCAACATTGTACTTGAAGTCCTAGCCAGAGCAAATCGACAACAAAAGGAGATCAAGGGGATACAAATTGGAAAGGAAGAAGTCAAAATATCACTTTTTGCAGATGATATGATAGTATATATAAGTAACCCTAAAAATTCAACAAGAGAACTCCTAAACCTGATAAAGAGCTTCAGTGAAGTAGCTGGATAAAAAATTCACTCAAACAAGTCAATGGCCTTTCTCAACACAAAGAATAAACAGGCTGAGAAAGAAATTAGGGAAACAATGCCCTTCACAATAGGCACAAATAATATAAAATACCTTGGCGTGACTCTAACTAAGGAAGTGAAATATCTTTATGTTAAGAACTGCATGTTGCACAAGCCTCTTCAGGTCAGAAAAGCTCCGGGGTAGCTAGGGCGCAGGGTCGGCTGACACTCGCCAGCTACACACAACACCCGCCACAGGATCTTAAGACTTCTGGTGAGTGGAACACAGCTTCTGCTCCAATCCAATTGCGCGCGGGACCTGAGACTGCATTAGTTAGGGAAGCAGAAAACCGGCCTGAGTAGGACCACAGGCCTCTTCCGGCCGGACCAGCACCAGGGTAGCTAGAGCACAGGGTCAGCTGACACCTGCCAGCTACCCACGACCCCTGCCACAGGATCTTGAGACTGCTGGTGAGTGGAACACAGCTTCTGCTCCAATCTTTAAACAGTGACAACAACAACAACTAACCCCAGAGATTACCAGATGGCGAAAGGTAAACGTAATAATCTTACTAACAGAAACCAAGACCACTCACCATCATCAAAACCCAGCACTCCCACTTTGCCCAGTCCAGGACACCCCAACCCACCGGAAAAGCTAGACACGGATCTAAAAGCATATCTCATGATGATGGTAGAGGACTTCAAGAAGGACTTTAATAACACACTTAAAGACATACAAAGGAACACTGGTAAACAGGTAGAAGACAGTAAAGAGGAAGCACAAAAATCCCTTAAAGAATTGCAGGAGAACACTGCTAAAGAGTTACAAATCCTTAAAGAAAAACAGGATAACATAATCAAACAGGTAGAAGTCCTTAAAGAAAAACAGGAAAACACATCCAAACAGATGATGGAAATGAACAAAACCATACTAGACCTAAAAAGGGAAGTAGACACAATAAAGAAAACCCAAAATGAGGCAACACTGGAGATAGAAACCCTAGGAAAGAAATCTGGAACCATAGATACGAGCATCAGCAACAGAATACAAGAGATGGAAGAGAGAATCTCAGGTGCAGAAGATTCCATAGAGAACATCGGCACAACAATCAAGGAAAATGGAAAATGCAAAAAGATCCTAACTCAAAACATCCAAGAAATACAGGACAAAATGAAAAGACCAAACCTATGGATAATAGGAGTGGATGAGAATGAAGATTTTCAACTCAAAGGACCAGCAAACATCTTCAACAAAATTATAGAAGAAAACTTCCCAAATCTAAAGAAAGAGATGCCCATGAACATACAAGAAGCCTACAGAACTCCAAATAGACTGGACCAGAAAAGAAATACCTCCCGACACATAATAATCAGAACAACAAATGCTCTAAATAAAGATAGAATACTAAAAGCAGTAAGAGAAAAAGGCCAAGTAACATATAAAGGCAAGCCTATCAGAATTACACCAGATTTTTCACCAGAGACTATGAAAGCCAGAAGATCCTGGACAGATGTTATACAGACACTAAAAGAACACAAATTCCAGCCCAGGCTACTATACCCAGCCAAACTCTCAATTAACATAGATGGAGAAACCAAAGTATTCCACGACAAAACCAAATTCACACATTATCTCTCCACGAATCCAGCCCTTCAAAGGATAATAACAGAAAAAAAAACAATACAAGGACAGGAACCACGCCCTAGAAACAACAAGAAGGTAATCCCTCAACAAACCTAAAAGAAGACAGCCACAAGAACAGAATGCCAACTTTAACAACAAAAATAACAGGAAACAACAATTACTTTTCCTTAATATCTCTTAATATCAATGGACTCAACTCCCCGATAAAAAGGCATAGACTAACAAACTGGCTACACAAACAAGACCCAACATTTTGCTGCTTACAGGAAACTCATCTCAGAGAAAAAGATAGACACTACCTCAGAATGAAAGGCTGGAAAACAATTTTCCAGCAAATGGTATGAAGAAACAAGCCAGAGTAGCCATTCTAATATCTGATAAGATTGACTTCCAACCCAAAGTCATTAAAAAAGACAGGGAGGGACACTTCATACTCATCAAAGGTAAAATCCTCCAAGAGGAACTATCAATCCTGAATATCTATGCTCCAAATACAAAGGCAGCCACATTCATTAAAGAAACTTTAGTAAATCTCAAAGCACACATTGCACCTCATACAATAATAGTGGGAGACTTCAACACACCACTTTCACCAATGGACAGATCATGGAAACAGAAACTAAACAGGGACACAGTGAAACTAACAGAAATTATGAGTCAAATGGATCTGGCAGATATCTACAGAACATTCTATCCTAAAACAAAAGGATATACCTTCTTTTCAGCACCTCATGGTACCTTCTCCAAAATTGACCACATAATTGGTCACAAAACATGCCTCAACAGATACAAAAATATTGAAATTGTCCCATGCATCCTATCAGATCACCATGGACTAAGGCTGATCTTCAATAACAAAATAAATAATAGAAAGCCAACATTCACGTGGAAACTGAACAACACTCTTCTCAATGATACCTTGGTCAAGGAAGGAATAAAGAAAGAAATTAAGGACTTTTTAGAGTTCAATGAAAATGAAGCCACAACATACCCAAACTTATGGGATGCAATGAAAGCATTTCCAAGAGGAAAACTCATAGCTCTGAGTGCCTCCAAAAGGAAACTATAGAGAGCACACATTAGCAGCTTGACAACATACCTATAAGCACTAGAACAAAAGGAAGCAAATTCACCCAAGAGGAGTAGACGGCAGGAAATAATCAAACTCAGGGGCGAAATCAACCAAGTGGAAACAAGAAGAAGTATTCAAAGAATCAACCAATCAAGGAGCTGGTTCTTTGAGAAAATCAACAAGATAGATAAACCGTTAGCCAGACTCACTAGAGGGCACAGGGAAAGCATCCTAATTAACAAAATCAGAAATGAAAAAGGAGACATAACAACAGATCCTGAAGACATGCAAAACACCATCAGATCCTTCTACCAAAGGCTATACTCAACAAAACTGGAGAACCTGGATGAAATGGAGAAGTTCCTAGACAGATACCAGGTACCAAAGTTGAATCAAGATCAGGTTAATGATCTAAACAGCCCTATATCCCCCAAAGAAATAGAAGCAGTCATTAATAGTCTCCCAACTAAAAAAAGCCCAGGACCAGATGGGTTTAGTGCAGAGTTCTATCAGACCTTCAAAGAAGATCTAATCCCAGTTCTTCACAAACTATTCCACAAAATAGAAACAGAAGGTACTCTACCCAACTCATTCTATGAAGCCACAATTACTCTGATACCTAAACCACAAAAAGACCCAACAAAGATAGAAAACTTCAGACCAATATCCCTTATGAATATTGATGCAAAAATCCTCAATAAAGTTCTTGCTAACCGAATCCAAGAACACATCAAAACAATCATCCATCCTGACCAAGTAGGTTTCATCCCAGGGATGCAGGGATGGTTCAATATACGGAAATCCATCAACGTAATCCAGTATATAAACAAACTCAAAGACAAAAACCACATGGTCATCTCGTTAGATGCGGAAAAAGCATTTGACAAGATCCAACACCCATTCATGATAAAAGTCTTGGAAAGATCAGGGATTCAAGGCCCATACCTAAACATGATAAAAGCAATCTACAGTAAACCAGTAGCCAACATCATAGTAAATGGTGAGAAGCTTGAAGCAATCCCTCTAAAGTCAGGGACTAGACAAGGCTGTCCACTTTCTCCATACCTATTCAACATTGTACTTGAAGTCCTAGCCAGAGCAATTCGACAACAAAAGGAGATCAAAGGGATAAAATTTGGAAAAGATGAAGTCAAAATTTCACTTTTTGCAGATGATATGATAGTATATATAAGTGACCCTAAAAATTCCACCAGAGAACTCCTAAGCCTGATAAACAGCTTCGGTGAAGTAGCTGGATATAAAATTAATTCAAACAAATCAATGGCCTTTCTCTACACAAAGAATAAACAGGCTGAGAAAGAAATTAGGGAAACAACACCCTTCTCAATAGTCACAAATAATATAAAATATCTTGGCGTGACTCTAACTAAGGAAGTGAAAGATCTGTATAATAAAAACTTCAAGTCTCTGAAGAAAGAAATTATAGAAGATCTCAGAAGATGGAAAGATCTCCCATGCTCATGGATTGGCAGGATCAACATTGTAAAAATGGCTATCTTGCCAAAAGCAATCTACAGATTCAATGCAATCCCCATCAAAATTCCAACTCAATTCTTCAACGAATTAGAAAGTGCAATCTGCAAATTCATCTGGAATAACAAAAAACCTAGGATAGCAAAAACTCTTCTCAAGGATAAAAGAACCTCTGGTGGAATCACCATGCCGGACCTAAAGCTTTACTACAGAGCAATTGTGATAAAAACTGCATGGTACTGGTATAGTGACAGACAAATAGACCAATGGAATAGAATTGAAGACCCAGAAATGAACCCACACACCTACGGTCACTTGATCTTCGACAAGGGAGCTAAAAACATCCAGTGGAAGAAAGACAGCATTTTCAACAAATGGTGCTGGCACAACTGGTTGTTAACATGTAGAAGAATGCGAATCGATCCATTCCTATCTCCTTGTACTAAGGTCAAGTCTAAGTGGATCAAGGAACTTCACATAAAACCAGAGACACTGAAACTTATAGAGGAGAAAGTGGGGAAAAGCCTGATAAGTGGATATTAGTCCAGAAACTTATAATACTCAAGATATAAGTTACAATTTGTAAAACACATGAAACTCAAGAAGAAAGAAGATCAAAGTGTGGACACTTTGCCTCTTCTTAGGATGGGTAACAAAACACCCATGGAAGGAGTTATAGAGACAAAGTTTGGAGCTGAGATGAAAGGATGGAGCATTTAGAGACTGCTGCACCTGGGGATCCAACCCATAATCAGCCTCCAAATGCTGACACCATTGCATACACCAGCAAGATTTTGGTGAAAGGACCCTGATATAGCTGTCTATTATGAGGCTATGCTGGGCCCTGGCAAACACAGAAATGGATGCTCACAGTTAGGTATTGGATGGAATACAGGGCCCCCAATGGAGGAGCTAGATAAAGTACCCTTGGGAGCTAAAGGTGTCTGCAACCCTATAGGTGGAAGAACAATATGAACTAACCAGTACCCCCGGAACTCATGTCTCTAGCTGCATATGTATCAGAAGATGGCCATCATTGGGAATGCCCCATGGTCTTGCAAACTTTATATGTCTCAGTATGGGGGATCGCCAGGTCCAACAAGTGGGAGTGTGTGGTTAGGGGAGTTGGGGGGGTAGGTTTTGGAGGACTTTTGGGATAGCATTTGAAATGTAAATGAAGAAAATACCTAATTAAAAAATTAAATTTAAAAAATGTTCAGTTGTCCTCCGTTTAAAAAAAAGAAACTCTAATATAGAATTTGAGACAAAGCCATGTTGAGAGAAAGACATCCCTACTTGTCCTGGTTTCTCTGAAAAGCAGGATTTCCTGAGTTACAGAAACCAGGAAACCCATGCAGAAACACAGAACTAGCCTACTTACTGTACTACCTGTTTCCTGAAAAACTTGCAGAACATTGGGGCAGAAATAGTTCATGCTGAGGCAGAATGAAGAAGGGGTGTGATGCAGAAGGGCAGAAAGAAGAAGAAAGGGGAAGAGAAAGAAGGGGAAGAGAGAGAGAGAGAGAGAGAGAGAGAGAGAGAGAGAGAGAAAGAGAGAGAGAGAAAGAGAGAGATAAGAAAATAAAGAAGAAAAGAAGAAGGAATAAAAAGAGATAGGGAGAACAATGTATGTATGAATTCATGTATGTATGTATGTATGTATGTATGTATGTATGTATGTATGCATGCATGTAGATGGGGGCGGGGAGGAAGGAGGGAACAAAACATTAATAGGAAATAAATCTGAATTAATTGACCAAATGTTTCTTGGGACAGAGCAGTATGGAATGGAAGCTCTTTGGGAATCATGTGAAAGGAAAATTTATGTGAACTATATTTCCCTCCAGAGACTTACATGTACCAAAACTGCTAAGGAAGAAATGGTATAGGAATGAAATTAATCGTCTATATTTAAAATTTATACAAGGTTAGCAAGATTGCTTGGTGGGTAAAAGTGTTTATTCACAAACATGATGACCCAAGTTTCATCTGGACCTCTCATGGTACAAGGAGAAAATCCATATTCACCTGTTATACTCTGATTTTCCCACAAGTACAGTCACCAAAACAAATGAATAAATGTAAAACTAAAAAAAAAAAAAAAACAAACCTATCAAATAAAATAGCAATTCAGTGTACAAAGTAGCAAATTAGGAATACTATTATTGTGCTCACAAAAGTATAAATGGATTGAAAAAGGGAACAATGTCTTGTACACCACTAATCTCCAGTGGTTTATACACAGTAATCAGGCAAAAGTTGTTTACTCAGATGGAAGCAAAGTATTTCCAGTTTCATTATTATTTTTCCACGTTCTTACAAATTGGTGATTTCTTCCATTGTACTCCAAGATACTCCATCAAGTGTGAACTAAACTGTCAAGAACAACTGAAGTGGAAATTTCGGGTTTCTTTGGAAAGTCAGTTGTGTCATGTGATGTTTTTATGGAAACTGTCTTATGAGAGGAAGTTTTGCTGAGAAGAGACACATGGTGCTTTTTCCATAATCTGCCTAGTGAAAGGGCATGTGATGTTTTACTGGAGTGGATGCTTGAGAGGACACATGATGTTTAGAAAGGGTGTAAGTATAACTCAACAAACAGTGGACAATGGTGTGGCATTGGTTTGCCTTGCTACTATTTGCTAGTCTTTATTAGGCTGGGCTGATACTGGTCTTCACTGACTATGCTGTTGCATTGGTTCACCTTGTCTTCTTTGTTGATCATTACTTGTGGTGACTTCATAGAAAGAAATCCACTGATGAACTTCTCATGATATTCCAGTGGTTTTTTGCCCTTCCTGTGGACTCAGGCTGATTGGCACAGCCTCAATGTTTCTTCTGTATTGAACTGCTGTTGGTGATTCCTGAATGGTGTTTGTGAGTGGATCAAGCTACCACTGCTGAATATGAATGGAACTGCTGCTATCCTGACAACAAATATTGGAATTGGCCCAAAGAACTATTTCTGAACAGGTCCGTCCACACACCCCTCCTTTGCCCTATTAATCTTTCCAGTCAACTGCACCTCTGGTGGGTAGTGGGCTAGAAAGGAGGTTAAAGCATTTAAGAACCCCCTTTAAAGTAGGTTTTAAAAAAAATCTAAGCCTACAAACAACACTCTAAGTATGAGTCCTAGTGAGACCTCATATGCAGATAGGGAGACAGACAAATATGCTACTGAAATAATCAGTTTACTTAGTTGAGAGCAGGGTTCTTGGAAAGAAACTTTACCTGATGTCATTGTATCTCATTTCTCCTTCATCTTAATCTCTTAGCACAGGTCTCAGAGCTTGTTTTCTCAGGTTTAAGCAGAAGCAGAATATTTCTGCATCTGTTCTCAAACTGTCAAGAAGCACATGTCCAATAGAAAAATTAATTTAATACATGAAGTAGCAACAAACATGGGATAGTATAAAATTGTGGTCGTTTGGATGAGAATGGCCCTCATAGCCTCATATATTTGAATGGTTAGTAGTCACCAGGAATTATACATTTTGAAAGGGACTAGGAGCTATGGCCTTGTTGGATTGGGTATGACCTTGTTAGAAGAAATGTGTCATGAGAGTGGGCCTTGAGGTTTCAAAATCCTACCCCAGGCCCACTCTCCCTCTACCCTTTTATATCTATCTATCTATCTATCTATCTATCTATCTATCTATCTATCTATCTATCTATCTATCATCTATCTACCTATCTTTCTTCTTCTTCTTCTTCTTCTTCTTCTTCTTCTTCTTCTTCTTCTTCTTCTTCTTCTTCTTCTTCTTCTTCTTCTTCTCCTTCTCCTTCTCCTTCTCCTTCTCCTTCTCCTTCTCCTTCTCCTTCTCCTTCTCCTTCTCCTTCTCCTCCTCCTCCTCCTCCCCCTCCCCTTCTTCTCCTCCTTCTTCATCATCATCATATCATCATCATCATCACAATCATCACCATCACCACCATCACCACCACCACCATCAACACCACCACCATCATCATCATCATTATCATTGTCTATGTCTGTCTGATCCCTGTGAGTCAGGATGTAAAGGTCTCAGCTACTTATCCAGCACAATGCCTGCCTGCCTGATATCTACCATGGTGATAATAGACTAACCCTCTAAAACTGTAAACAAGCCCCCAATTATATGCTTTTTAAAAAATGAGTTGCCTTGTTCATGGTGTCTCTTCACAGCAATAGAACAGTGACTAAAGCTATAATTTACTCCAGTGGCTGTTTTGAACATTATTTAGAGGTAAAGAAATTGGGATAGAGTATCAATGAATGGCTGTGATTAATTTTCTAGTTGTGGTAAGAAGTGAGGAAAAAGAAGGAACCACTGAAGAACAGATGGAGAGGATAAATAGACCAGAAGAGCTGAGATTTGATTATCACTATTATAAAAATTATATTGATATGAAATATATTCATTATTTAATTGCTGTGCATTTACTATGTCATATACAATGTCTTAAGTACATGATAAAAGTTATTTAGTCCTCATAAAAGAGCTCTTTGAAAGGTACTTGCGTTGATTTATTTTAAAAATAAAGAGAGATTTAGGGTTATCTATGGACTCTTAATCAGAATTCAAAGCAACAAATACAATCTCAGAGCCTATGTCCTCATGCAGCAATCCAAGAGTGTTCTTATGATGTGCCCAAATCATGCTATGTGTTGGGACATTGTGAGAAGCACTTTTGGGGAAAATTGGGGAAGACAGCATTTAGGGCAGAGGCAGGTAGATTTCTATATTATAAAAATATTCCTGCACCTTCAAGAATTGATCATCCTTGTGGATATGAATAGGTCAGAGCAAGGCAATCTGAGTATCGGATGCAGAAAGTGAGCATCTCTCCGCCCTGTGATCACTTGTCCTCTGCACATTTCAAAAATGAGACATACATTCAATGAAAATGCATATTGGCATCAGGGTATGTAAGCAGCACAAACTGAATATAGAGTATCATTCATCCTAAATACTCATTCTCAAATCAACTTCATTCTATGCAGGAAACCAAAGCAAAGATTTATCATTTACTGTATATTGCAATTGAAATACCCATTTCCTGGTTATCAAAACATTACAAAAGGATGTGCTGCATAATTCATTACTTTTATCAGAAAAATTATCAAAAACATGGCATAAGTCATAGAGTCTGATTATGTTTTTGAATATCATGCAAGGCAAAGGCCATTAGGCACTGTCCAGAATAATGTACTTAGTTTATCTCATTGATTATAACTGACTGGACATCCCAGACTTCATGAAATTACTTATCTGACATGTTTTTATTCGATAAAGATGGAAATAACTTGGTGACATAAAAATGTTAAATAGCTGTGACATTTAGACTATACTGGAGGCTATTAATAAAATCAAAACCATTAAACATCTCATGTTAATATTAAATATTCTATAAATACCTTAAAAATAACTGTTCTTTGAATCAATCAAAACAGTATATTAGTTTCACTGTTAATTAATAAATTAAGTAAAATCTTACAGAATCGTAACTCTTCTGATATCTACATTTTCTAGATATAATACTTCTGAAAGTCTGAAAATAATACCTACCTTGGTTGTAATTTTTTTCATACCAATGATACTAAAACATATTACAAGTATATCTACTGAGTGGTGACATCAATTTCCCTTCAAAACTCCTGGGTAAAAGCTTTTCTTTTCTGTACTCACTGTGGTATTCTATGGTCCCCTAATTATGTTATTAACACATAGAATGTTCTTTTGGGGGCTGTTGAGACAAGAGTTTCTCTGTGTATCTATGGCTATCTTGGAACTTGTTCTGTAGACTAGGGTGCCCTCAGAAATTCTCCTACCTCTGCCTACCCAGTGCTGGAATTAAAGGCATGCACTATCATTGCTCAGCAGAGTGTTCTTTTATCAAGATTTATATCTGCATGGATATTAAGTCTGCATGTGTGTATGTAAATCATTCATGTGTCAGATGTGGTGGATGAGAGAAGAGGGTATTGGATCCTGCAGAACTGGAGTTAAGGATCGTTGAGAAATACCTTGTAGGTACTGGGATTTAAACCCAGTCTTCTGCGGGAGCAGTGCTCCTGACTGCTGGGCAATCTCTATAGCTGAAAGTGAAATCTTCTTGAAACACATAATCAAAAAAGTGTTACTCCTTACTTGAAATTGTTAGCACTGCTGGGAAAAACCATATTGTGTACAGTAGGTGAGTAGTATGAACTGCTGGCAAAATGCCATTTCCTTGAGTAGATGCTCTATTTCAATACATGCATATCTGCTCCCACATGCAGGCCAGAAAAATGTTTTGCTTGAGATGGGAAATATGGTTTGACTTGCCCTTATAAAAATGAAATCCTGGAAATTGTTTGATAATAAATACCACCATACCAGTAAAAGCTCTGTAGTTCTTCCCCATACATACAACAGAGACAGGAAAGAGCTTGTGAATAACTAAACACGTTCTCTTCCAGGATGTAATAAGACTGAAAGGAATTCAGTTAAGGAAAAAATGACCTTTAAAGGCACACATTTCTAAAGTGTCTGACATTTGGCTAACAATGGGGTTCATGTTTTAAGTGAGGCCAGGAATGAGTATTCAGTTAAAGTTTTTAAAAAGCTTTATTTTGGTAGGCTTTAACAAATGCAAAAATATTCAAGGCTATTAGAAGAATGAATCCCAATGAGGAAAATTAGAATAAATTAAAATATTGCTCAACAATTTAATTAACCTTTTGAAATTGCAAAGCAAATCAGGTAATGCCATATTGTGCTCACGTTACCTTAGTGAGACACTATACACATAGAAATTATACTCAAATTATGTCATTGCTAACATTTTTCTGAGGTAAGTTCTAACATTTTTTTGCCACTCTGCAGTAACATTTACTACTTAGAAATTAAAAGGTTCCAAACAATCTCATCACTAGTAATTTAATATATTTACATCAAGGTGTTTTGCTTTTATTAGTGCACATGTTTACTTATTTTGAGAGGGAAACAAACACTCAAATGGGGTTTGAAAAGCTCCAATTGCATAAATATAAAGAAGATAGATATTATAGTATGCAAGTAAGTAATGCTTTGGTCCCTGGGCTAAGCATAATAACTATTCCACCAATATGAGGAATACATACAATTGTCTTTTGGAAATATTTCTGCCTAAGATGTAAGCAATAGACCTTTTATTTTATATTTGGATTGGAGGAGATAATTAAACAGAATTCTGGTTCAGTAGGTTTTTGTTGTTGTTTTGGTTTTTTTTTTTTTTTTGAGTGTTCGTTTGTTTACTAGCCTGTTAGATGCAAAACATTCTATCTCATAATTATTACAGCCACATAGAAATATTCTATGTGTCTTAGTTAGGGTTTTATTGCTGTGAAGTGATGCCATGACCATGACAACTCTTTTTAAAATTTAATCTTTTATTTATTTACTTATTTACACTCCATATTTTATTTCCTTCTCAGTCTACCATACAACTGTTCCACATCCCATACCTCCTCCCTGCTCTTCTGTATCCATGAGAATGTCCCCACCCCAACCTGCCACCTCACCAGATTTCTAAACTCCCTGGGGCTTCCAGTTTCTTGAGGGTTAGGTATATCTTCTCTGAATGAACACATACCTGGCAGTACTCTTCATATATGTATTGGGGGCCTCATATCAGCTGGGGTATGCTGCCTTGTTGGTGGACCAATGTCTGAGAGATCTCAAGGGCCCAGGTTAATTGAGACTCTTGGTCCTCCTCCAGGGTCACCCTTCTCAGCTTCTTTCAGTCTTCCCTAATTCAACCACAGGGGTCAGCTGCATCTGTCCATTGGTTGGGTGCAAATATCTACATCTGACTCTTTCAGCTACTTGTTGAGTCTTTCAGAGGGCAGTAATGATAGGTCCTTTTTTGTGAGTGTTCCATAGCCTCAGTAGTAGTGTCTGGCCTTGGAGCCTCTGCTTTAGCTGGATCCCACTCTGGGCCTGTTGCTGGACCATTTTTCCCCAGGTTCTTCTCTATTTCCATCCCTGCAGTTCTTCCAGACAGAAACAATTATGGGTTAGAGTTTTGACTGAGGGATGGCAACTCCATCCATCAATTGATGCCATGTCTTTCTGCTAGAGGTGGGCTCTACAAGTTCTCTCTCCCCACTGTAGCATTTCATCTAAGGTCTCTCCCTTTGAGTCCCAATTGTCTTTCACCTTCCAGATATCTGGTACATTCTGGAGGGTGCCCCCACCCCAAACCTCCTACCTCCTGAGGTTGCCTGTTTCCATTCTTTCTGCTGGACCTCAGGGCTTCAGTCCTTTTCCTCACTCAATACCAGATCATGTTCTCCTCTTTCCCCACTCCCTTCCCCCATTTACTGTCCCTCCCAGGTCCCTCCCTCTGTTCCCTTTGTGATTGCTTTCTTCTCTTTCCCAAGTGGGATTGAGGTGTCCTTACTTGGACCTTTCAGCTGGTTGACCTTTTTTGAGTTCTGTGGACTGTATCTTGGGTATTTTGTACTTTTTTTTGGCTAATATCCACTTATTAGAGAGTACATACCATGCATGTCCTTTTTTGAGTATGAGTTACCTCACTCAGGATGATATTTTTCTAGTTCCATCCATTTTCCTGCAAAACTCAGGATGTCCTCATTCTTAATAGCTGAGTAGTTTCTGCTGTGTAAATGGACCACAGTTTCTATAACCATTCTTCTGTGGTGGGACATCTGGGTTGTTTTCAGCTCCTGGCAATCACAAACAAGGCCCCTATGAACATTTAATTGGAGATGGCTTATAGTTTAAGTGATTTTGACCATTACTGTCATGATAGGAAGTAGGGCAGCATGCAAACAGATATGGTGCTGGAAGGAGCTGAGAATTCTGCATCTAGATCTGAAGGCAGGAGGAGGAGAACTCACTTGAACTACTGAGATCTCAAAGCTGATCCCTTCGTGACACACTTTGTTCAATAAGGCAACACCTACTCCAATAACACCACCCCTCTTAATCATGCCACTCCCTATGGACCAAGCATTCAAACACATGAGTCTATGGGGGCCATTCCTATTCAAACCACCATATTATGGTGTCTCAAAAACTAAAAAAACAAAGAAATTAAGAAATATTCTAGCTATATCTATGAAAATTTGAGAAAAATGCTGGATAGACTTCATTTTTAATGTGCTTTCATATTTTTTCAAAGGAAGGAAAATGACAGTAAACAGCTCTTACTCTGAAGCAGACATGAAAGTGTTTCCTGTAATTTGGGGCTGTTGTTGGTATGCTGATGCTTTCTCCATGGGGTACAGAGCAGTTATATAAGCTATGCAAAGGCACTGTGAATAAATGACAAAGCTGGTGAACAATTTCAGGAGTTGGAGTTGGAAATCTGTTTTGTCAAATGCCTCATGCTGCTGTCAAGTTAATAATCTCTATTTATCTTTGATCTTGGTTGACCTAAGATATATGTAGAGTACTGAATGACTAAAAAAAAAAAAAAAAAAAAAGACCTCTTTGTAGGATATGACGAAATCCTCTTTTAGCAAATTTTCAAATATTGTGATCTAATTGTATTCTGACCAAGGATGCAAAAATGTTAAGTCTATCTTTCAAAGCATGTGACTCCTTCTACAGAAACCTGACATGGTGTGCACTGCTCTGTTTCTCCAGGCTCTCTAACCACCTCTTCCACTTTTGCTCCCACTTCTCTTCTTTAGGTTTCTAGAATGTAATTATGCATGTCTTTGGAATCAAAGACTGAGTCTGTATTATCAAAAAGAAGGCAAATAGACTATAAGATCTCAAAATAAGTAGATGTAATTGTCTGACCTAGTAAATAAGGCAGTTACTTTATCTATATATAAACATATATGTGATGATAAATAAAAAATAGTTGGAATTAAATAAAATGATTAAATTATCATACAATATTATCATTTATTATTATTATATGTTAACAAAGACAAAAACTATTAAACAATCTCAGGGACTTGAAAAATTAATTTTACCTAAAGTAGTCAAGAAAAACTCCAGAAACATATTAACTGAGCTCTAAGACAGAGAAGCCTACCATAGACACTGGAGTGGGTGGCATACTCAACAAATAAGATGTAGGAAGAAAAGGCACAGAGAAATACCAAAGTACAAAAAGAATTTGAAAATATCGTCTGGTTCTTGTGTATAGAGAGTATATGAATTGGAGTAAGAGTAGTTACCTGGAAAATTTTGGCTCTGATGAGTAGCCAAATGATAGCTAAGTATTGAAACCTGGAGTTCTGGAGAGATGACTTAGTGGTTAAGAACATTGCCTGCTCTTCAGGAGGTCTTGAGTTCAATACTCAGCGACCACATGGTGGCTTACAACTATACCACATATTCTTGGATATGATGCCCTATTCTGGCATACAGGTATATATACAGATAGAGCTCTCAGACATAAAATAAATAAATAATTTTGAAAAAAAATATAACATGTATAAGAACACTTTCTAGAACAGCGCATGAGTAGATTTTTGTTTGTTTGTTCTGTTTTGTTTTGTTTTTGAGACAGGGTTTCTTTGTGCAGCCTTGGCTGTCCTGGAACTCACTCTGTAGACCAGGCTGGCCTTGAACTCAGAAATCTGCCTGTCTCTGCCTCCCAAATGCTGGGATTAAAGGCGTGCGGGGTATTTCTTATTATGTGATGAGTTGGTCATTTCTCTCAGTGAGTATCTGAGAACCACAAAATAAAAGACCTCCTCTCCCCAGTTTCCATTCTTTTCTAGAGCAACCAACATGTCCTCAAGAGTCCTTCTAAACACTGCTTTCTTAGGCAGGAATGACATTTTGTAGGTAGACAGAGTGCATACTTTATGTCCCATGGTGCTCAGAGACAGTCCTTTAGTCATACTTGGAAGCCCTGATCGGCTTCTGGACCATTCCTTTGTAAAGTGTAACTGATCCAAAGTCTATGTTTTCAGCTAACCAACCTCTGAATTTGTGGGGTAGAGTAAGAGAGAGATGTGGTACGATTTGAGTGTAAATTCTGACTCAACCAGTTATTAACTACGTTAGTTATTTTATTCCATTGTAGCTCAATTCTCATTTGTAAAGTAGGTATAATAATATTAATCTTATAGAGTTCTTGTGTGCATTAACCATGATAATAAATGGAGGAGGCAGCACCATTTTCGGGCCGCAGACAGCCGGCCACCCTCCCAGCCAGAGGACAGCTGTCCGCCTGGCTCGGAAGCCCTCTGCCTCAGGAGCAGCAGGTGCCAACTTGGTTCCAGGACTCAGATGAACTTAGGAACTTAGTCTGCACAGGTGAGAGTGTGCACCACAGAAGCTGACAGCTTCTGTGACCTGCCAAAGCAACACAGCTTCTGGGAAAGGTCCTGTTTTGGGCCTTCTTCTTCGGCCAGGAGGAGGTCCAAACGCATGATATCTGTGCACCTTCCCTGTAAGAGGAGACCTTGCCAGCAGAGAGTGCTCTGACCACTGAAACTCAGAGGAGAGAGCCTGTCTCCCAGGTCTGCTGATAGACAGTAACAGAATCACCAGAAGAACAATATCTAAACAGAGTCAACTATAACAACTAACTCCAGAGATTACCAGATGGCGAAAGGTAAGAATCTTACTAACAGGAACCAAGACCACTCACCATCATCAGAACCCAGCACTCCCACTTCGACCAGTGCAGGGCACCCCAACAAACCCAAAAAGCTAGACCCGGATTTAAAAGCATATCTCATGATGATGGTAGAGGACATCAAGAAGGACTTTAATAACTCACTTAAAGAAATACAGGAGAACACTGCTAAAGAGTTACAAGTCCTTAAACAAAAACAGGAAAACACAACCAAACAGGTAGAAGTCCTTACAGAAAAACAGGAAAACACATCCAAACAGGTGATGGAAATGAACAAAACCTAAAAAGGGAAGTAGACACAATAAAGAAAACTCAAAGTGAGGCAACGCTGGAGATAGAAACCCTAGGAAAGAAATAGGGAACCATAGATGTGAGCATCAGCAACAGAATACAAAAGATGGAAGAGAGAATCTCAGATGCAGAAGATTCCATAGAGAACATCGGCACAACAATCAAAGAAAATGGAAAATGCAAAAACATTCTAACTCAAAACATCCAGGAAATCCAGGACACAATGAGAAGACCAAACCTACGGATAATAGGAGTGGATGAGAATGAAGATTTTCAATTCAAAGGACCAGCAAATATCTTCAACAAAATTATAGAAGAAAACTTCCCAAATCTAAAGAAAGAGATGCCCATGAACATACAAGAAGCCTACAGAACTCCAAATAGACTGGGCCAGAAAAGAAATTCCTCCTGACACATAATAATCAGGACAACAAATGCACTAAATAAAGATAGAATACTAAAAGCAGTAAGGGGAAAAGGTCAAATAACTTATAAAGGCAAGCCTATCAGAATTACACCAGATTTTTCACCAGAGACTATGAAAGCCAGAAGATCCTGGACAGATGTTATACAGACACTAAGAGAACACAAATTCCAGCCAAGGCTACTATACCCAGCCAAACTCTCAATTACCATAGATGGAGAAACCAAAGTATTCCACGACAAAACCAAATTCACACATTACCTTTCCACGAATCCAGCCCTTCAAAAGATAATAACAGAAAAAAACCAATACAAGGACGGGAACCTCGACCTAGAAAAAAACAAGAGGTAATTTCTCAACAAACCTAAAAGAAGACAGTCACAAGAACAGAATGCCAACTTTAACAACAAAAATAACAGGAACCGACAATTACTTTTGCTTAATATCTCTTAATATCAATGGACTCAACTCCCCGATAAAAAGACATAGACTAACAAACTGGCTACACAAACAAGACCCAACATTTTGCTGTTTACAGGAAACTCATCTCAGAGAAAAAGATAGACACTACCTCAGAATGAAAGGCTGGAAAAACAATTTTCCAAGCAAATGTTATGAAGAAACAAGCCAGAGTAGCCGTTCTAATATCTGATAAGATTGACTTACAACCCAAAGTCATCAAAAAATACAAGGAGGGGCACTTCATTCTCATCAAAGGTAAAATCCTCCAAGAGGAACTATCAATTCTGAATATCTATGCTCCAAATACAAGGGCAGTCACATTCATTAAAGAAACTTTAGTAAATCTCAAAGCACACATTGCACCTCACACAATAATAGTGGGAGACTTCAACACACCACTTTCACCAATGCACATATCATGGAAACAGAAACTAAACAGGGACACAGTGAAACTAACAGAAGTTATGAAACAAATGGATCTGACAGATATCTACAGAACATTTTAAGCTAATACAAAAGGATATACCTACTTCTCAGCACCTCATGGCATCTTCTCCAAAATTGACCACATAATAGGTTACAAAACAGGCCTCAACACATACAAAAATATTGAAATTGTCCCATGCATCCTATCAGATCACCATGCACTAAGGCTGATCTTCAATAACAAAATAAATAATAGAAAGCCAACATTCACGTGGAAACTGGACAACACTCTTCTCAATGATACCTTGGTCAAAGAAGGAATAAAGAAAGAAATTAAGGACTTCTTAGAGTTCAATGAAAATGAAGCCACAACATACCCTAACTTATGGGACACAATGAAAGCATTTCTAAGAGGAAAACTCATACCTCTTAGTGCCTCCAAAAAGAAACTAGAGAGAGCACACATTAGCAGCTTGACAACACACCTAAAAGATCTAGAACAAAAGGAAGCAAATTTACCCAAGAGGAGTAGATGGCAGGAAATAATCAAACTCACGGGTGAAATCAACCAACTGGAAACAAGAAGAACTATTCAAAGAATCAACCAATCGAAGAGCTGGTTCTTTGAGAAAATCAACAAGATAGACAAACCCTTAGCCAGACTCACTAGAGGGCACAGGGAAAGTATTCTAATTAACAAAATCAGAAATGAAAACGGAGACATAACAATAGATCCTGAAGAAATCCAAAACACCATCAGATCCTTCTACAAAAGGCTATACTCGACAAAACTGGAGAACCTGGATGAAATGGACAAGTTTCTAGACAGATACCAGTACCAAAGTTGAATCAAGATCAGGTTAATGATTTAAACAGCCCTATATCCCCCAAAGAAATAGAAGCAGTCATTAATACTCTCCCAACCAAAAAAAGCCCAGGATCAGATGGGTTTAGTGCAGAGTTCTATCAGACATTCAAAGAAGATCTAATCCCAGTTCTTCACAAACTATTCCACAAAATAGAAACATAAGGTACTCTACCCAACGCATTCTATGAAGCCACAATTACTCTGATACCTAAACCACAAAAAGACCCCAGAAAGATAGAGAACTTCAGACCAATATCCCTTATGAATATTGATGCAAAAATCCTCAATAAAGTTCTTGCTAAATGAATCGAAGAACTCATCAAAACAATCATCCATCCTGACCAAGTAGGTTTCATCCCAGGGATGCAGGGATGGTTCAATATATGAAAATCCATCAACGTAATCCAGTATATAAACAAACTCAAAGACAAAAACCACATGATCATCTCGTTAGATGCTGAGAAAGCATTTGACAAAATCCAACACCCATTCATGTTAAAAGTCTTGGAAAGATCAGGATTTCAAGGCCCATACCTAAACATGATAAAAACAATCTACAGCAAACCAGTAGCCAGCATCAAAGTAAATGGTAAGAAGCTTGAAGCAATCCCACTAAAATCAGGGACTAGAAAAGGCTGTCCACTCTCTCCCCACCTATTCAACATTGTACTTGAAGTCCTAGCCAGAGCAATTAGACAACAAAAGGAGATCAAGAGGATACAAATTGGAAAGAAAGAAGTCAAAATATCACTTTTTGCAGATGATATGATAGTATATATACGTGACCCTAAAAATTCCACCAGAGAACTTCTAAGCCTGATAAACAGCTTCGGTGAAGTAGCTGGATATAAAATTAACTCAAACAAGTCAATGGCCTTTCTCTACACAAAGGACAAACAGGCTGAGAAAGAAATTAGGAAAACAACACCCTTCTCAATAGCCACAAATAATATAAAATAACTAGGCATGACTCTAACTAAGGAAGTGAAAGATCTGTATGACAAGAACTTCATGTCTCTGAAAAAAGAAATTAAAGAAGATCTCAGAAGATGGAAAGATCTCCCCTGCTCATGGATTGGCAGGATCAATATAGTAAAAATGACTATCTTGCCAAAAGTAATCTACAGATTCAATGCAATCCCCATCAAAATTCCAACTCAATTCTTCAACGAATTAGAAAGGGCAATCGGCAGATTCATCTGGAATAACAAAAAACCTAGGATAGCAAAAACTCTTCTCAAGGATAAAAGAACCTCTGGTGGAATCACCATGCCTGAACTAAAGCTGTACTACAGAGCAATTGTGATAAAAACTGCATGGTACTGGTATAGTGACAGACAAGTAGACCAATGGAACAGAATTGAAGACCCAGAGATGAACCCACACACCTATAGTCACTTGATCTTTGACAAGGGAGCTAAAACCATCCATTGGAAAAAGGACAGCATTTTCAACAAATGGTGCTGGCACAACTGGCTGTTATCATGTAGAAGATTGTGAATTGATCCATTATTATCTCCTTGTACTAAGGTCAAATCTAAGTGGATTAAGGAACTCCACATAAAACCAGAGACACTGAAACTTATAGAGGAGAAAGTAGGGAAAAGCCTTGAAGATATGGGTAGAGGGGAAAAATTCCTGAATTGAACAGCAATGGCTTGTGCTGTAAGATTGAGAATCGATAAATGGGACCTCATAAAATTGCAAAGCTTCTGCAAGGCAAAAGATATCGTCAATAAGACAAAAAGACCACCAACAGATTGGTAAAGGATCTTTACCTATCCCAAATTTGATAGGGGACTAATATCCAATATATATAAAGAACTCAAGAATGTGGACTCCAGAAAATCAAATAACCCCATTAAAAAATGGGGCTCAGAACTGAACAAAGAATTCTCACCCAAGGAATACCGAATGGCAGAGAATCACCTGAAAATATGTTCAACATCCTTAATCATCAGGGAAATGCAAATCAAAACAACCCTGAGATTCCACCTCACACCAGTCAGAATGGCTAAGATCAAAAATTCAGGTGACAGCAGATGCTGGCGAGGATGTGGAGAAAGAGGAACGCTCCTCCATTGTTGGTGGGATTGTAAGCTTGTACAACCACTCTGGAAATCAGTCTGGCAGTTACTCAGCAAATTGGACATAGTACTACCAGAGGATCCAGCAATACCTCTCCTGGGCATACATCCAGAAGATGTCCCAACTGGTAAGAAGGACACATGCTCCACTATGTTCATAGTAGCCTTATTTATAATAGCCAGAACCTGGAAGGAACCCAGATGTCCCTCAACAGAGGAATGGATACAGAAAATGTGGTACATTTACACAATGGAGTACTACTCAGCTATTAAAAAGAATGAATTTATGAAATTCCTAGGCAAATGGATGGATCTGGAGGGCATCATCCTGAGTGAGGTAGCCCAATCACAAAGGAATTCTCACAATATGTACTCACTGATAAGTGGATATTAGCCCAGAAACTTAGGATACCCAAGATATAAGATACAATTTGCTAACACATTAAACTCAAGAGAACTAAGACCAAAGTGTAGACACTTTGCCCCTTCTTAGAATAGGCAACAAAACACCCATGGAGGGAGTTACAGAGACAAAATTTGGAAGTGTGACGAAAGGATGGACCATCTAGTGATTGCCATATCCAGAGACCCATCCCATGATCAGCTTCCAAACGCTAACACCATTGCATACACTAGCAAGATTTTGCTGAAAGGACTCAGATATAACTGTCTCTTGTGAGACTATGCCAGGGTCTAGCAAACACAGAAGTGGATGCTCACAGTCAGCTATTGAAGGGCCCCCAATGGAGGAGCTAGAGAAAGCACCCAAGGAACTAAAGGGAACTGCAACCCTATAGGTGGAACAACAATATGAACTAACCAGTACCCCGGAGCTCTTGTCTCTATCTGCATATGTATCAAAAGATGGCCTAATAGGCCATCACTTGAAAGAGAGGCCCATTGGACTTGCAAACTTTATATGCCCCAGTATAGGGGAATGCCAGGGTCAAAAAGGGGGAGTGGGTGGGTAGGGGAGTGGGGGGGTATGTGGGACTTTTGGTATAGCTTTGGAAATGTAAATGAGCTAAATACCTAATTAAAAATGGAAAAAATAAATGGAAACAATAGGTTTCTCATCAAATGTTAACCTCTACTGCAGACACATAATTTTGTTTCGTTCATCATATAAAACATTCTCTTCTACCAAGGGAGAGTCAGGCCACAGAGAGAAGAAAGTTTAGCACATTAAACATGGTAATTAAAACTGGGAATGAACATGTTTCTTTATTTTCTTGAGATTTCCTCAAACAAATGACAGTGTGCCCTGGATGTTGCTAATTAGTCATTCGCTGTTGAGCACAGGAGTGTTGCTATGTAATAACACAAAATAGCCAATTCCTTGCTCAGAAGCAAAGAGATTCACACTTTAGTGAAGCTGGCAGAAAACTCATCATTTTTCCTTTCCGTTGAGAATCATTTTCATATTCTTTGATTATGAAGCAGAATATTTCCAACATTAGATCCTTTTATATGTGTTGAGTTATTTAAATACTGCTACCATCAAGGCTCTTTGCCAGAAATTTAAATTTGTTTCTCTGCTTCCAATTAGCAATGTTGAATTACCTGAGGATTGTGAGACAATACGTTAGTAGAACATTTTGTTCCAATTTGAGTAGGGTACTATTTAGACAAAGGGCATAGGTCCCTTTACCCACTTCCCATTTAAACATGTAATTCTATGCAGAGTGTGCCTCTCAGTGTGCCTTCAGTTATTGTTTGCTAAAAGCATTATAAAGACAAGGCTTCTTTGGGAAGCAACTGTATGTGCTTGAGACTGTGTAATGATTGCCTGCTTTTCTTGTTTCATTTTTATTATATCTCTTGGAGGGTGGCACCAAAGCTAGAATTATTGCATGTAGAAGGCAAATAAAGAAAACACAGTGTGAAAAATATCTTCTCTGATATTTAAAACCAGCCCTGTTTTCTGGGAATGCTACACCTTCTTGGATTCATTTGTGGGTTGAACAGTAGTGGACCATGGTGAAAAGGCTGATCCAAAACAGCTCATTGTTTTAGTCAGAGTTCTATTGCTATAAAGCAATACCATGACCATGGCAATTCTTCTAAAGGAAACCTTACAGGGGTTTAGTCCTTTTTTTAATCATCGTGGTGACCATGGCAGAAATGGTATTGGAGAAGCAACTGAGAGGTCTACATCTGGATTCATAGGCAGCAAGAAAAGACAGTAGGCCTAGCTTAAGTCCTTGAATCCTCAAATCTTGCCCTGAGTGACACAATTCTTCCAATAAGGCCATACCTCCTAATCCCTCTCAAATATTAGCACTCCCTAATAATCAAACACTCAAATATATGACCCTATGGGTACCATTTCTATTCAAACCACAACATTCTACTCCATGGCACCATAGACTTAGAGCTATATCATAATGCAAAAAAAAAAAAAAGTATATGCATTCAGTTTCACTGCAAAAGTCCCCATCTCAAATTTTTTTAAAAAAACAAGAACAAATCAAAAAATTTTAAATATAATTTATTTATTTTTTTACGGATTCACTTTACATCCTCACTCACTGCTCCCTTCCTGGTCATTCCATCCTATAATACTTCTCCCATGCTGATCCCCTTCTCCTCTGAGCAGGTGAGTGCACTCCTGGGTATCCCTCCCACCCTGGCACTTCAAGTCCCTATGAGGCTAGGTGCTTCCTCTCCCGATGAGGCCAAACAAGACAGTCCAGCTAGAAGAATATATCCCAAGTACAGGCAACAGCTTTTGAGTCCCAGATCCAATTATTCAGGAACCACAAGAAGAGTGAGCTGCATACTTGCGACACATGAATGGGGATGCCTAGGTCCAGCCTGTGTATGTTTAAAAGTCTGAAGCTCAAAGTCTCTGAGACTCAGAGCAATCTCTTAAATATAACTCCTTTGTAATATCAAACGTAAAAAGCAGATCACATACTTACAACAAATAATGTCACAGAATATACATTACCATTCCAATAGAGAGAAAGGGTGGCATCATGAGGAAATACTGGGCCAAAACAAGACCCAAAACCAGATGGTCAACCTCCAAATGCTCCATCTTCATATATGATGTCAAAGCACTCTTGACATCTCTATTTCCTTTCAGTTTTGATGCCTGGAACACATTGCTCTCTCATGGGATGGCATCATAACTGGTCTGCAGCTCTCCTTGGCAGGTTTTTTAATGACTCTGGCATCTCAAACATCTTGGGGTCTTCAATGAAATCAAGGTTTCACTTCCAGAGCTTTATGCAGAATGGACAAAGATCCACGATGGGCCTATGTGTAGAAATACCCCTGCCACACTCTTGGCTTCAGTAAGCTTCTGTGGCAGTGGAGGGAGATTCCATAATCTCATGTATTTTATGTAATTTCATGTATTTTAAAGTTAGAACCACGTGGCTGAAACTGTCAAGTTCTGCTGCTTGCTGGAATGGATTATGCCTCCCTTGTTTGATTACATCAGTACCAGCTTTCTATAGTTGACCTTTTCCTTCACTTTGTATGTTTTTCATAATTCTTTTTTACAGGTTGGAAGCTTAGTTCATCCCTGAGGCCACCACTGCCTTTATTCTATTTAGCATCTGGCTTTTCTTTGAAGTTTTTATATTCTTGAGCTCTGGACTTAACGTCATTATAAATCCTGGAGTTTCTTTTCTCTTTAAACTGTAAAGTTTTTATTTTTTCTTGTTCAAGTTGCTCCTTTTAATTATAGATCTGCATGAGGATGGCCACTAATAAGCACACAGTACATACTTGTCTATCTTGAAACTTCCTGTGTCAGTACCATTAATCCAAAATTCTTCAATTTAGAACCAGGCAGATTTTTTTTTGAAGGGGAGGGGAACAAAGGCAGAAAGTAGCCACATTCTTTACCAAAATATCCCAAAAAGGCTCTCTAGGCTATTTAGTAATATTCTTCTCCTCAGAATCATATTAAATCAGGCCATCATAATCTACATTGCTCTCAGCACCACTATCTTACATGCTTGTACTAGAATGGCCCATTAAGACCCACTTAAAGCACTCAATTCTTTTTCTAATACAAAGACCACCTTCCACCAATAAGCAGCTTGGTGAGACCTTACCCCTTACAACAATACTTTACCCCTGGATATCAACTTCTGTTTTAGTCACTGGTCTATTGCTATGAATAGACACCATGATTACTGCAACTCTTATAAAGAAAATCACTTAATCTGTGCTTGCTTATAATTTCAGGAATTTAGATCATGGCAGGATTGAGGCAGACATGATGCCAGAAAAGCAGCTGACAGTTATACAGGAAATAGGAAAAGAGAGCTATTAGGTCACAAAAAATTTTTTTTCAAGACAGGGTTTCTCTGTGAGCCCTGACTGTCCATCTTGCTCTGTAGACCAGGCTGGCCTTGAACTCAGAAATCCACCTGCTCTGCTTCCCAAGTGCTGGAATTAAATGCATGCACCACCACCACCTGGCTATTAGGTCTAAATTGAACCTGCTACAACAAGGCCATACCTCCTAATCCCACTCAAGTAGCATCACTTGATAATGATCAAGCATTTAAATATATGAGCCTGTAGGGCCATTCCTAGTCAAACCACCACAGCCATTAAAAAACTAAATAGAAGCCAGTTTCATTAAAGGGTGCAAGTCACAGATGAATGATTTTTTGAGGTGGGGAGGGTGGTTCTTCCTGTAGAAAATAGAACCCTATAATTTATGGTATTAACAAACAACTCTTTGTTTCTTCTGGCCCTTATTTTCTTTTCTCTTATACAGAAAAAAAAAACAAAACAAAACAAAAACAAAACAAAACAAAACAAAACCCAAGGATACCACCTAGTTGCATAGCATCAGACAAACACAAAAAAAATTGAAATAGTCTCCTTAAGAAAACCAATACAAAATGGCAAATTTTTAAAAGCAAACAAAACCAACCAACCAACCCAACAAATAAACAAACAAAATACCTAACCAAATAACCAAAGTAACACAATAGTTTTTATGGAATGTAAAACCAAATAGTTTTTTTTTTACTTTGTTTTATTTTAGTTTATTTGAGGGTGTCTGATTCTGTAGTCCAGGCTGGCCTTGAGATAACCATCTCCTAACTGCTGAGTATTTGTATTATAGATGTTAATCACGCATATGGATAGAATATTTTATTCATTAGTTAGTGAAAACTCATGAGCATAGAAAAAGGATGGAGAAAACAAATATATCTTATTGTATTTCAAATTTAGTGTATACAGGGTGTATTATTTCATTTTCAAAATTCCCATAGGTACATAAACACAGTACATGGGAAGTGAATAACGATAGGAATACAGTTGGAGGGAAAAAAGACAATGGCAAAATATGAGACCACAGATCCGCAATAAGATTGCCAAGCCCCTATGAAACTTTGAAAAAGCCTCACTGAGAAGGAGCCTGTAACCCTACTGTCATTAGCTTCTCAATCAATCTGCCTCAGATGGAAGCCAAGCAATTGCTTTCTGTCTGTTGTAGTACAGAAGTTACCACCCCAATCACCTTAGCATCTCAAATAGTATTTTAGCCTGTTTTTGATCATTAAAAGTGTTGGTAGTGTTAGTTCCAACTACAATTCTATAATATTTACAGTATTATTATATTTAAATATCCGATTAGTAAATATTAAATATATATGAGTCATATTTATGCATAATTCATAGCAAGAATTTTTTATTCTTGTCACACAATAATGAAAAGCAGAGAATCTATTTAGAACTGTCTTAGAATTATTTTAGAATTACTGGTGGAGAAGGAGGATTGTATATGTTACAATACCATGTGATTACAGGTCTTATGTGTGGAGTGCTTTATATGTGGTAGCAATACAAACTCTACTGGTAAAAGAAATAAATCCAAACTAAATCTGGAATGTTGGTTGAGTTTCTAAACGAAAGTAGGGAGAAAATAGCAACAACGTCAAGTTATTGATAGGGGGGACCAGTACACGAAATACCTACATATAAGAAACTCGCAGGATGTGGGACCAGTCAAGATAGCCTAGTTCCTGAGGTTGAGCTAAGGCTAGAATACTCTGGAGATCCTGAAGTGACAGTAGGCATTTTGCCTGTTCCCGGGCACCAAGCCCCTGTCACTAGCTGTAGCCCTCCATAGATTCGTGTCCATTAGTCACATAAAGTCAATGCCCCAAGCCCCTCCACAGGTAGAGGACGTGACCATGGGTCACATTGGCTCAAGACAGACAAGGAGGTGAGTAAAGGCCTGAAGGACTTAGCCAGTAAGCTTTCCTTCCCAGATACTCCTCCCTACAAAAAGTATTTAACCTCAGGCCCTCCCTGAGACATGGGGTATGGTTTTACTCATCCATTTTCTGCTATGACAATAAATGTCTTAAAACCATGGACTGCCTCTTTTCATCATGGAGAAGGCCTTCACCTACACAACCACTGTCTAATCTCCTATAGAAGGCCTCTCCTTGTTCGCAGCCATGACTACAACCAAGGCCAGCCCAATCCAACCTCCAAAAAGCCAAGAACCCCACTTTTTCTTCTAGCCCTGGAGTTAGAGCCAGCCTGTGGTTCCCCCCACTCCATTCTCAGCTCTTCCGTGGCTCCCAGTGGCTCCTGGGTGTCCAAGAGCCTGAGAACCAGATGGCGCAGGCCCGTTACAAGCCTGGTGATTTCCGAAACAGCTTCGGCTGTCCTGCAACTCAGAATGTGCTTCCTTGTCCCTGGGCTGCCCTACGGCTTGACAGCTGCCCGGCGGATGGTGTGGGTTAAACAAGGTCAACTTTCTGCCTCCTGTCTGCTCGAGTGTCCAAGCCCTGTGGCACTGCAGGCGTAGGTCCCACAACCCTACAACAGAATAGTTGAAATTTTGAGGGGGAAAAAAAAAAAAGGACGATCAAATTGAGCTCTTGGGTACTGAAATAACCTGATGGGGCAATGGTGCTGTGGCCAAGGGTGAGAAAGGGAAGGTTTGCAATATAAGATCAAACTTCTGGATCCTATGGCTAGATGAGCTTTTCCCCGAGAATACTGTGAGATCATCCAGATGGAGTTAAAGGGGAGGAATAAGATGAATACTAAGGAACAGGAACATGTGTTTGACTTGGTTTGGGGGTACCACTTACTTACAAGGAACAGCAAGCCAGTTGACAACGTCAGTTTTAAGCGTTGAAGTATATTTAAGGAGAGAGAGCTCCAGGGCAAAGTTGTCTAAGATTCTACAGGAAGATGTTGCCTGATTTAAACGCGCACTCAGCATTACTGATTTACACACGTGTTCATCACTTCCTCAGCATAGCAGTTTAATCTTTGCTGCTGAAATCCCATTGAGAGTGCCATCAGCCCTGGCCTAAGTGTGAGTGAGGTCGCATCACTTTCTGTTCACCTGAGTCCCTCTATTACACTAGACTTTACATCTATACAAATGCCAGTCCTACTCTTTCTGTTTTGGTAAGCCCAGTACTTTGAGAAGTGCCAGGCACATGATGGATAGAACAAGTTTTAGTTTAATGAAACAGCAAGTGATAACAGTTAAGAAGCAAATAAAAGCCTGTAAAAAACAGACAGAATAGTAGCAAAAGTTGGTAGATATTAATATAAGAGATTTCGGTGCTATGAAGTTCAGACAGAGAGCATCAGAGTAGTTAATAATAGAGTCACCTGTAACAGAGATCAAATTAAAAAGTATGCAAGATACATGAACCGGGCTTAACAAGAATAAAGGCTGTTTCTCATCTTGTCCTAAGTTTCATTTTGGTTCTGGTTTACGCTACCTAAAATTTCATATTCCACTTGAGTAAAACAGAATGAAGCTAAGGTCCTTTTAATGTTCTCTGTATCCTTAAAGTGTAATCAGCCTTCTGAGGGGATTAGAAGTTGGAAACGTTAAGGATGCTTTTCACACATTTGTATGTAAAGACTCACAAATCTGAGGCTCTCACTGAACCTTATGAGATCCCCTCGGCACCAGTGCAGGTACTCTCATTGGCTACAGACACAGAGGAGATAATTTGTTTCTAGAGCCTCCCTCAGAAGTCTGTGTAAAGAACATGGTGCTGTCTACATGCATCCTCTGACTTAACAACATCACTAAGAAACTGCCTCGTGTTTGGGGAATTCCTCATTTCCAACTCTTCATTCACTTTTCCTGTCTATCAACACAATATTTCAACAGGAAGAGGTTATGGCTGGGCAAGCCTGGCGACTCTTTTGTCTCTTGTTCCACTAACTTTACCTGTAGACTGAAAATCATATTCTAAATCCCTCTTTGCTTAATAACCCTCTGAAGAAAACTTGCCAAACCAGAAATTTTCCACTTGAGTGGGGTCAAGGAGAAGTGTGAAAAATATAGGCAATTACTCAAATTAATGACTTAAAAACAGTTTCACCAGAGAAGGACCAAAAGGGTTTTAGAAATATTACAGTAAAGAAAGAGTATGGAAGCTTGGGGGAAATGTAGGGTTCAGGAAATACCTCATTAAAGAAGCATATTTAATAATATTAATTACATACTTAATAATATTAAGATGATATCAGTATAAAAAGAGAAGTCTCCAGAGTGAAGGGTGGGTCACTGGAGTAAAGGATTCTCTGCAGTTCTGGGGCCAGGTCACTGTAGATAATGACAGAGTGGAAGACAAAGTGTGTCTAGAATTCAAGGTGAAGCTTTCTCAGTGGGATGCTGGGAAATATCCATGGTGACAGAAACTCGTTTCTCAGAGAGAAGGCAAGTTGGTGTACAAGATCTGGGTTTAAATAGAATGCCATAGTATGCTAATAGAAAAGGAAGAAAACCAGAGCTTCAAGGGTCTAGTTTGGTTGCTGACTGTATTTTTAATGACACTCATCTGAAAGTTCCCATATTTTTCTTCTGTAGTTGGAAAGTAAGGCAAAGAGTGGGCAGGCAAGAAGACTAGGCCTTCTTTGGAGCATCCCCACCTATAATGCACAGACATCAAAGTGTTCTTCTTAATTTACTATTGGAAACAGGAATAATGAATGCTGGTAGCTGTCTTAAATTGCTTGGAAAGCATCTTCTACCTTACCCAAGTTCAGTATCTTCCTTTTTGCTCTGAAGTTGACATTGTAAAGTTGCATATTCAAGATATTTCCCATAATGGCCCAAAAGACTTGTAACAGCTGTGAAACAACTTCAGCTAAGTGAAAGTCTGATTTATTGAGGCACTTGCCATGGAAACATACATGGGGTCTCCGCATTTCAGCAGAGAAGCTGCATTTGTGTGTATTAAAGAACAAAAGAAGAGACCTGAACACATTTATTAGCAGATACAGACTGTAACAAAACCACATTCTTTCAGGAAGACACCGCCTCAATTGATCTGAAGAAAAACTAACACATATATTTGTTTTCTAGAGTAAGTTATACTTCCCATTTCTTTAGCCACTTCTAAGCCAAACTAACTATTTTTAAAACAAATACCCAGTGAAGGAGCTAGAGAAAGGACCCAAGGAGCTGAAGGGGCTTGCAGCCCCATAGGAGGAACATCAATATGAACTAACCAGTATCTTCAGATCTCCCTAAGACTAAACCACCAAAGAAAACACATGGTGGGACTGGTGGCTCTAGCTGCATATATAACAGAGGATGACCTAGCCAGTCATCAATGGGAGGAGAGGCCCTAGGTCCTATGAAGTTTTTATGCCCCAGTATAGGGGAATGCCAGGGCCAGGAATGGGCATGGGTGGGTTGGGGAGCAAGGAGAGGGAATAGGGGAGGGGATTTTCGGAGGGGAAACTAGGAAAGGGGATAACATTTGAAATGTAAATAAAGAAAATATCTAATAAAAAAAATGAAAAAACCCAAAAAACAAATATATAAGTAATGTGTGACTATCTTCTTTTTCTAAAATATCCAACCATACAACCATACTATATAGAAGAATTCTTTTCATCTTATTCCCTAATCCAGTCTGTTCCTTGGCCCTATTATCCAGAAACAAAACTGTATGATCTCCCTATAAGTGCTCAGACATTTCTTCTAAAAAGAGTATCTGTAAGTTCTCCTCAATGTAATGTAATTGTAAAATGCAAAAAAAAAAAGTTACAAAAGAGAATATGAAATGTATCTATACTTTAGTTTTGAATAAGATTCTAATATCTTTTTACTTTTAAATTGTTGTCCCTCTGAGGAGACAAAATTTTTCTGTATAGTAATTTGTAGTTCTCCAAGTAATAGAGAGACTGGCCACCTTTTCATGTGCTCTTATGAATATTTATATTACTTTTGTATAGGTTCTTTGCCTGTTCATACTTGCCTATTCTTTCAATGATGTTGTCTTTTCCTACTGTTTTCTTATTAAAAATTATGAGCCAGGTGTGTGTGTGGCTTCATATTTTACTTTGTTTATGATATTACTTATTATTTGGTCACTTTTAATTTTACTGTAGTAAAATCTTTAGTCTCTATCATCACCAAATTCTCCTTATAGTGTTTTCCTATGATCAAGATTCTAAAGTGAAAGCCTTTTTGTAATGCTTTAATTTAGAAATTACTTATTTACTCACTTTACCTACTGACTGCTGCCCCTCCCAATTCCCCCTTACACAGTGCCTTCCACATACACTTCTCCTTCTCCTCGGAGAGGGTGGCAGCTCCCCTGGGTGTTTTCCTACACTGGCAAATCAAGTCCCTTCAGGGTTAGGTGCATCTTCTCCCACTGAGACCAGACTAGGCAGGCCAGCTGGGGGAAGGGATTTCATAGGTAGGCAACAGCTTTAGGGCAAGCCCCTTCTCCATTTGTTGGGGAGACTCGAGTGAAGATCAAGTGGGACATCTGCTATAAATGTGCAGGGTCTGAGATTTAGCCCATGTATGTACTTTGGTTGGTGCTTCAGTCTCTGAGAGCCCTAAGGGTCCAGGGGAGTTGACTCTGATGGTTTTCCTGTAGAGTTCCTATCCCCTCCCAGGCCCTCAATCCTTCCCCAAACTCTTCCATAGACTCCCTTAGTTCTGTGTAATGCTTGGCTGTGAGTCTCGGCATCTGTCTCAATACTTCTGGGTGGAGCCTCTCAGAATTCACCTATGCTAAGCTCCTGTCTGCAAGCCTAAGAAAATATCATTAATATTTAGTGTCAAATTAAGTGTTAGGGATTGGTGATTGCTCATGGGATGTGTCAAGTAATTGACTGGCAATTCCCCCAGTCTCTGCTCCATTTTTGTCCCTGTGTATCTTTTAGATAGAACAAATTTTGGGTTGAAGGTTTTGTGAATGCGTTGGTATCCTTATCCCTCCACTGGAGGTCCTCCCTTATTATAAGAGGTGGCCTCTTCAGGTTGCATATCCTCCACCCCTTCCAGCTGCAGATTTCCATTCATTCTTTTGACTCTTTAGCCCTCTCTCTCTCTCTCTTGTTTCTTCACACACCTGGACCTGACCCCCCCCCCATTCCCCTCTCAAACCCAGGTCCCTCCTTACCTCTGCCTCCTATGACTATTTTATTCCCCCTTACAAGTGAGATTCAAGTATCTTCACTTTGGCCTTCCTTCTTGTTTACCTTCTTTGGGTCTGAGGGTACTTTATGGCTAATAGCCACTTTTATGTGAGTATATCATGCATGTCCTTTTCAGTCTGAGTTACCTCACTCAGGATGATTTTCTCATTCCATTCATTGGCCTACACATTTCATTGTTTTTAATAGCTGAATAGTATTTCATTGTCTAAATGAATCACAATTTTTGTATCCATTCTTCACTTGGGGTACTATTTCCAGTTTCTGCTGTTACTAATAAAGCTGCTATAAACATAATTAAGCATGTGTCTTTGTGGTGTAGTGGAGAGTGTCTTTTGGGCATATTCCCAGGAGCACTATAGCTGTGTCTTCTGGTAGAATAATTTCCAGTTTTCTGAAAAACTGTCAAATTGATTTCCAGAATGGTTATACAAGTTTGCACTTCCCCAGAAATGGAGGAGTATTCCCCTTGCTCCACATCTTTGCCAGAATGTGCTGTCTCTTAATTTTTTGATCTCAGCCATTCTGATGGGTAGAAGGTGGAATCTTGGGGTCATTTTGACTTTTGTTTCTCTGATCATGAAGGACATTTGACATTTCTTTAAGTGTTTCTCAGCCATTCAAGATTCCTCTGTTACAAATTTTCTGTTTAGCTCTGCACTTCATTTTTAAAGTTAGGTTATTTGGTTTGTGTCTACCTTCTTGAGTTCTTCATATAATTTGGATATTAACCCTTGGTTGGATGTAGGGTTGGTAAAAAATCCTTTCCTAACTGCCATGCTGCTGTTTTGTCCTATTGACACTATACTTTACCTTACAGAAGCTTTTCATGAGGTCACATTTATCAGTTGTTGATGTTAGAGCCTCAGCATTGGTGTTCTGTTTAGGAAATTGTCTCCAGTATCAATGAGTTTAAGGTTATTTCCCACTTTTATTAGATTTTAGTGTATCCAGTTTTATGTTGAGGTCTTTAATCCAAATCTTTGGACTTGAGTTTTGTTCAGGATGAGAATATAGATCTATTTGCATTCTTGTACATCAGACATCCAGTTAGACCAGCACCATTTGTTGAAGATGCTTTCTTTTTTTTTTTTTTTCCCAGTGTATGACTTGGTTTCTTTGTCAAAAACCAAATATCCTTAGGTGTGTGGGTTTATTTATGGGTCTTGGATTCAATTCTATCCACCAGTCTGTCTATTTGTATACCAATACCATGCAGTTTTTATTACTATTGTTTTGTAGTAAAGCTTGAGAACAGGGATGGTGATTTCTCCAGAAGTTCTATATTATTGTTCAGAATTGTTTTGGCTATCCTGGATTTCTTTGCTTTTCATATGAAGTTGATAATTGCTCTTTCAAGGTCATGAAAAATTGTGTGAGGATTTTTATGGTGATTGCATTGAATGTATAGATTGATTTTGGTAAGATGGTCATTTTCTCTGTTAATCCTAGTGATCCAGGAGCACTGACAATCATTTCATCTTATGATTTCCATCTTCTTCAATTTCTTTCTTCAAAGACTTGAAATTCTTATCATATAGGTTTTTATTCGTGCATAGTTACAGTTACTCCAAGATATTTTATATTATTTGTGGCTGTTGTGAAGGGTGTTGTTCCCCTAATTTCTTTCTCAGTTTATTATTGGTATAAAGGAGGGCTACTGATTTTTTTTCTTTTTTGAGTTAATTCTGTATCCAACTGCTTTGGTGAAGGTTGATTACCAGCTGTAAGAGTCCTCTAGTAGAATTTTGGAGTCATTTATGAATACTATATTATCTGTGAATAGGGATACTTTGAATTCTTCTACAATTTGTATCCCTTTAATCTCCTTTAGTTGTCTTATTGCTTTGGCTAGAATTTCAAGTACTACATTTAATAGATATGGAGAGGGCAGCCTTATCTTGTCCCAGACTGTAGCAGAATTTCTTCAAGTTTCTCTCCATTTAGTTTGATGTTGGCTATTGGCTTGCTGCATATTGACTTTATTGTGTTTAGGTATGTGCCTTGAACCCCTATTTCTCTACGACTTTTAACAAGAAGAGGTGTTGGATTTTGTCAAAGGCTTTTTCGGTGTCTAATGAGATGATCATTTGGTTTCTTACTTTCAGTTTGTTTATATGGTGAATTACATTGATACTTTTTTTTGTTTTTTGTTTTTTGTTTTTTGTTTTTTGTTTTTTTTTTTTTTTTTTTTTTTTGTCTTTTTGAGACAGGGTTTCTCTGTATAGCCCTGGCTGTCCTGAAACTCACTCTGTAGACCAGGCTGGCCTCAAACTCAGAACTCCGCCTGACTCTGCCTCCCAAGGGCTGGGATTAAAGGTGTGTGCAAGCACACCCGGCTACATTGATACATTTTTGAATGTTGAATCATTTGTGCATTTTTGGGATGAGGCCTATTTGATCACAGTGGATGACTTTTTTTTGATGTGTTCTTGAATTCACTTTGTGAGTATTTTATTGGGGATTTTTGCATCAGGGTTCATAAGAGACATTCGTCTGAAATTTCCTTTCTTTGTTAAGTCTTTGCGTGGTTTAGTTTTCAGGGTGACTGTGGTTTTGTGAACTAATTTAAGAGTATTGGTATTAGCTCTTCCTTGAACGTCTGGTTGAAAACTCTGGTTGAATTCTGCTTTAAAACTATCTGGTCCAGGGCTTTTATTTTTAATTAATTAATTAATTTATTTATTTTTGGTTTGGAGATTTTTTAATGAATGTTTCTATTTTCCTAGGGTTTCTTTAGATTATTTACCTGATTTAGATTTAACTTTTGTGAGTGGTGTCTATCAAAAACAGAGTCAACTAACTTGGACCCCTGGGAGATCTCAGAGACTGAACCACCAGCCAAAGTGCATCTACTGGCTGGACCAAGACTCCAGAAATATATATAGCAGACAAATAACTCAGTTTCCATGTGGGTTCTCCAACAACTGGAGTGGGGACTCTCACCTGACTGTGGAATATGTTCCCCAACAGGGCTGCCTTCTCTGGCCTCAATGGGAGAGGATGTGCCTAATCCTGCAGAGACTATCTGCCAGGGTAGCAGGATACCCAGGGGACCACCTTCCTCTGAAGAGAAGGGGAGGGGGAATCAGGGATTTGACTTAAAAACCTCAAACCTACCCACAATGACATACTTCCTCCAACAATTACACACCGCCTAGTAGTGCCAATCCCTGATTCTATGAGGGCCACTTTTACTCAGACCACCACAATGCCCCTCTTTTCATGACAGACATTTCATGAACCACTTCTGATAGCTTGCTCTTATTGCCTAAGAGTAGAGAGAATTTGTCTGAAATGCCACATTTTTTTCCTGAGGAACTTTCTCAAGAATTTGTACTGTGAGGAGGTCATGAAAAACCAGAACAATAAAAGCAAAAGATGCACTGGGTTAGAAGGCAAGGTTAGGAAATTGCATTTGTATTAAGGTCAGACAAGTTCAAGGTATGAAAACAGACTGAGCCTCTATCCCAGGTTGCTGTAGAAACAGAACAATGAAATATGAATCAAAGGCAAATAAATCCTGAAAGCTACATATTGTACAGTATTTGGTCCTATATTCTGTTCAATAATCAATTTCTTACTTGTATAAGGGAAAATATATCTAAGCCACTTATCCACAATCCCCACCTCATCCCTAATCCCTTTCAGCATTTGCATGTGCTTGGTTTTGCATAAGTCTGGTCAACTTGACTAATGTCATTCTTTGTCTGTCTGTTTGTTTGTCTGTTTGTTTGTCTGTTTGTTTGTTTGTTTTTGTTTTGTTTTGTTGTTTGTTTGGTTGGTTGGTTGGTTTGGTTTGGTTTTCAAGAGAGGATTTCTCTGTGTAGCCCTGGCTGTCCTGGAACACACTTTGTAGACCAGGCTGGCCTTGAACTCAGAAATCCACCTGCCTCTGCCTCTCGAGTGCTGGGATTAAAGGCGTGCGCCGCCATGCCTGGCTACTCATGTCATTCTTAATGTTCACTTGGTCTAACTTCTGGTCCTTGTGATGCCCACTGCTTTGTACCATCATGATCCCAGAGATTATTAGGGCTGCTAAGATTAACCATCACTGACCCTGTTTACTTTGACCATGAACAACACAGTACCAGGAAAATATGTGATCTGTCCATCAGGAAACATGGGAATTTAAAATTATTATTTGGTGTAGGAAAGCCTTCATTCCTTTTAATCCCTAAAATCTCAGCTCCTCCTTCAGTACCATGTTTGCCTATGTGTTGCCTTGTTTCCTGCCATGTCAAGATAATGTAATATGTTGCTCTGGCCAGTGATATATTTTGATCATATTTTTTTCTTTCCCAAATGTTTCCAAATCTTGCACATTATCAAACCCATAAAACTTCATGTTATTTTTCTCACTTAAAAACAAAACAAAACAAAAACTATATATCAAGTCATATTTGTGTGGGTCAAATATTCCTGAGCAAGAGGCCTACCCTGGAATGTGGTTGATACATTTAATATCACCCCACTGATGACAACAGATAGTTCCTGTCCTAGTGCCTATTAGTTGCAAATAGCTCTGGACTAGGAGTGAGACATTGTGCCAATTTCTCCTTCTCCATACTAGGAGTTCGTTTGGCTTAAAATTGTGAGGCTTTCCATATATTGTAGACACCTGTGCATCAGACATGTTGTGTATTGAAAATGCCATTTTTCGTCACCTCTGGTTCTTACAATCTTTCTACTTCCTTCTCCACATAGATTTTTAATCCCTGAAGGGAAGTATGTGCTAAAGAAATCTCATATAAGGCTGAGTGCTCCAAAGTCTCTCATGCTTTGCATATTGCCCAGTTGTGGATCTTGTGTAATAGTTTCCATTTACTACAAGAAGAAACCTCTGTGATAAGAGTTGAGTGATGCTCTGATCTATGGGCATAGTAACATAGCATGGAGAGTCATTTTTCGTTATGTGTCTTTAGCAAAAGCATAATAGGTTTCCCTCTAAGATCCATGAGCAACGCTAGTCTCAGGTTCCTGGGCACTTTAGTACTGTGATGTATGGCTTCCATCTCATTGAGTGGGCCTTAAATCCAAACATTCTCATATTTTTAACAGCATAATATTATCCTATTGTATAAATATACCATAGTTCTATTATCCCTTCATCAATTGACAGACATCTAGGCTATTTCCAAAATCCAACTATTATAAAATGAGTAACAGTGAACATGGTTGAGCAAGTGTTTCTGTAATAATATATAAAGTCCCTTAGGTACATTCCTAAGAATGACATTACTTTTAACAATTACTATGAGGCTGCAGTTTTTCACTTTTGTAATCATTTTAGGAAAGCAAAGATTGAGGGGACATAGCTTTCAGTGGAAAAGAGGACTAGAGTGAGAGTTTTCTACTGAATATGTACCTAGAAGAGATCATGAGTTCAAAGTTTCTTCTAAGCTGTCAATAGAACAATATTGAGTCAAAGAAAGCTATTTCATAGGAATATGATGGCAGCAGGTTATATGGTTTAAGTCAATTACCGAGTGAGCTAGATTGAGAACAACAGGATTAGATACCTTATGTTTAAATTTTAACTTAAGGTATTATTAATCTAACATTTGAAACATGACCTCTGCCTACTAATCCACGCCAAACCAGACTTCCAGCCAGAGCTAGACAACAAAATTTCTTTGGATTAGTTTTCGATGGAGAGCCTGGCCCTTTGTTTTCACCTCCTAAATACCATCAAGGACGCACTGGCATTAATGAAATGTAACAGAGTGTAGTAGATGGGTTTGGTTGATATTCTTGTCAACACTTAATGCTTCAGTCTTATTAATATTTTTCTTTCAAGTTGGTTCAGAGATATTTCCGATTACAAATTTTTATTTTAATTTTTCTGATATGTAAAGAAATTCAAGATTTTTCATGTATATATGGGCTGTTTGTATTTCTCATTCACAGAGTTTCTATTCATTAGTGCATAATTCTATAAGGTCTTAAGTCCATCTTTTCTTATTGACTTATCGGAAAATTTTTACTCTTTGGTGTTACATTTAATAATATATTTTCTAATTTTAATACAATCTGTTATATATTTTTCTGTTTCATTGATGCCCATTGTGGTATTCCAAGAAAGATTTTCTCCACAGAGAGTATAAACTCTGAAGCCAAAGAGTCAGGGTTTGAATCCCACTCTATAATATAGCTTGATCACATAGTTTAATTTATATTTGTCCCACATGACTGACTGTAGCTTCTAACTCCTATAATGTTATAGAAATTAAATAAAGTGATGTGCACCGAGTTCAAAGGGAGGCTGGTATATAGGAAAAAGTACAGTTTTTGTATTTGTCAGGACTTTCTTTTTTAGCACACACTACACAAATTCTTTGTTATTTTCAAGAATCTGTCATAGAATGTGGTAGTTTGAATAGGTTTGGCCTTCATAGACTCATGTGTTTGAATGCTTGGCCTATAGAGAGTAGCACTAATAGTAGGTATAGCCTTGTTAGAGTGGGCATGCTCTTGTTGGAGGATGTATATCACAGTGGGAGTAAGTTTTGAGGTCTTCTATGATCAAGCCATGCTTTCTGTGATAGTCTCCTCATTGCTGCCTGTGGATTAAGACGTAGAACTCTCATCATTTCCAGCACCATGTCTGCCTGCACAGCACCATTCTTCCCACCATGATGATTATGGACTAAACCTCTGAAACCATAATGCAATCCCAATTTAATGTTTTTCTTTATGAGAGTTGCCTTGGTTATGGTGTCTCTTCACAGCTATAGAAACCTTAACTAAGACATAGAACCTTTGCTTATTTTGACTAGATGATTGCAATTTTGTCTTCAACACAATATGGGAACTTGTCGCTTTAGTTCTGGTGATCTTTCCTGACACATTCGGAACAAACAAGTCAGAGAAACAAAGTCTCCAAAGTAACATGTCTGCTAAGAACAATGACCATAGCAAATGGATTTGACATTCCTCCATTCTGGCAGCTAACAGATACTACATGCTGAGTTTAACATCTTGATTTCAATGAGAAAACTCACCACTGGCTCCCTTTGAGGTTACCATACAATCATACAGAATCTATTTTTTGATCAGTGCTCTCTGCCTTTGGAAAGAGCAGAGGCCATGGGAGACCACTGATATTATAGCAATTATATCCTAGGGGTATTGCAGTAGTCTCTGCTCTGATGTAAGGATGGCAGATTAAATAATCTTACTTTCAGCATGTTTTCAAGTTGAATACCTATAAATAACCCACATGGAGGAAATTAATTTAAATAATATAATTATGTTATATAACATTGTTTTTGAGGGATTCTAACTTGCTACATAATCAAATACTCCAATTTCATAATTTAAATATGGAATAGTGTTCAGTCTGTTGTTGGGGGAGGGGAGTTTGTTGAAGCCATTGGTTAAATAGCAAGCTTCAAGATCTCTCATGTCTGAGTCTTTGAATTAAATGATATAAAAATAGACCTGGAATACATATGCATAATTACATACCTAAATACATACATACATGTCAGTACCTATAAATCTTTGATTTTATATCCTTTGCTTGGAATTGGGCTTGGTGGCATGTGACTGATTCTAGCACTTGAGAGACAAGGGCCAGCAGTTTAAGGTCATTCTCAGCTATAATGAACTCAAGCCTCACATGAACTACATGAAACACTGCCTCCAAAAGCAAAGCAAAGGGATGCAAAACAAAGCAAAAGTAAACTGCCTGGAATATGCTTAAAGGACCCAGGTTTCAAAGCTTTTAGCCGAGCAAATCTGGATTTCAAATTATAAATTTACATTTTAAGTAATTCTGCTAGTAATTGACGTGGAGTTCAAGAAACACTGTTCTCTAAGGTGGATGCAAAATTTGTGGTTAAGGTCCTCTATAAACTACTAAATTCAAGATGGTAGAGTCCAGAGGGGGGGGTGGGTGGTATTAGGCTTATCTTGAAATTAAGGGTGGCCTCTAGAGCTGGCTCTGTTCTTGAAAACTGGGCTAAACAACAACTGAGAACTTGTCACAACATCATCCTCAAGATACTATGGAAGTACTCTCAATACATTTGATAAATGAAAATTAATCGTGCTTCATATAATAAGGTTGAGTGTGTATTTTAGCTTTCCATATAGTTAATGAAGACCCGTAATTGATAGACATGGAGATAAAAAAGAAAGTAACAACAAAGAAATAATGAACAGTCAGAGGCTGCTTTATCTAAAAAAGCTGGGCAATACCAAAAGGTTGGCCGAGGTCTTAACTAAAACAAGGGCCTTCATAAACACTGAGAAGGAGAATGATAATTTGTTTTATTTCTATCTAAGAATGGGAGTGAAACTCATGAAAAATTGATGTGCAGGTCTCTGAATCATGAATTTCGAATCTCATTTTAAAAGATTATTTATTTAATTCTAGTTCCCTAGTCAAAAATCTAACAAAAGATCATGGAGTAATTGGCAGGAAACAGAATCACTCAGGAGTAATAGCAGCATAATTCAAAACAAAGATTTCCCTAAGTGAAAAACAACTTGCAGTGAACATAAGATTCAGTCAAAACTTAGAAAACACATGAGCAACAATCAGTCATGAATGCAGAGGATAAAACAGACATGGGACTAAGCACAAAGCCACTTAAAGCAACAGAATACCCACAACAGAGTCCTTTTACAAATACATTTATATGATTGATGAGCCACAAAGAAAGAATAAAATTAAACCAAGTTTTTAATGAAGTCCTTTAGCTAATGTGAAAGATCCTGTGAGGTTTTAAACAGCAGGTTAGTAAGAGCTTCAGAAAAACTGGTGGTTCAGAAAAAAATTATCCTCAATGTAGATCGGAGGAATGATAAACTGAAACATCCTTGAAATATTATATGAAGCTTGTCACGGAGATAAGGTAAAATTGTAAAAACACAAAGTACTGGGAAGGCATAAAGTAGAACCAGTTCACTGAGCTGTGTGCAGACATTCCTGAAAGAATACTAAAGAGATGAAATACAAGTTACCTTTGACAATAGAAAATAAAGTCATGATGAATATAGCATTTGACCTATAAGAACAGAACAATAATATGTATAGATAAATAGCCATAGGTTTTTCAGATTTGATGAAACTCATAAATCAAAGTTAACTAAGCAACTAAGCATATGAAAATTTGTAAAGATCCAAATCAAGAGAGTCTACTCAAGGGAGCTTTAAAATACCCCAAAAAAGGAAGTTTTAAGACAAAAAAAAAAAGAAAAGAAAAGAAAAGAAAGAAAGAAACAAATTGCTCACTCAGAAGAAATTATAAGAAAAGAAGAATTTTCAATGAGAGTAAAAGAATCCAGAAAATGTGATAATATCTTTACAGTTTTAATAAGGCAGCATATGGCTTTTGTTCCAGGTAAGACATCAGGAGAAAGGAAGGAAGGAGTGAACATTTTCCAACAAGCATACAGTGAGAGTTTGGTGCCAATAATGTGGTGGGAAACTTGTAAGACTGAATAGGGAAGGAGGGAGGACTCAAAAGAGTGAGGAAAGATGGGACAGCATATTATCTTTTCCAGAAAGTCTACACAAGAACTGATCACACACTGAAAAAGCACTCATATGAAAGCATAGTTATAACAAAGGCTGTTTACAGCAAGCTCATAGACAATGTCAACTTAAATAGTCAAATAATGCAATTCCACTAACATCAGGAACAAGAAAAGGTTGTCCACACATATCTACTCAATATAGTACATGAAGTCTCAGCTAGATCAATGAGACAACTGAAGGAGATCAAGGGGATACAAATGGAAAGAGAAAAAAAAATCAAAGTATCTTTATTTGCAGATGATATGATGGCTTATGTAAGTTACCTGAAAATTCTACTGGGAAACTCCAACAGCTGATAAACACATTCAACAAAGTGCCTGGACACAAGATTAACTAAGAAAGAAAGAAAGAAAGAAAGGGAGAAAGAAAGAAAGAAAGAAAGAAAGAAAGAAAGAAAGAGAGAGAGAGAGAGAGAGAGAGAGAGAGAGAGAGAGAGAGAGGTTAAGAGAGAGAGAACAAAAGAAAAAAGGAAGAAAGGAAGGAAGGAAGGAAGGAAGGAAGGAAGGAAGGAAGGAAGGAAGGAAGGAAGGAAGGAAGGAAGAAAAGAAGGAAGAAAGGAAGGAAGAAAAGAAGGAAGAAAGAAAGAAGTAAGTAACCTTCATATATAAAAATGGCAAATGAACTGAGGAAAAAAATCAGGGAAGGACTTTTTATAGCAGCCTCAAAAATATATAATAATTTGGAATGACTCTTGCCAAGCTAGTAAAAGACTTGTATGATGAAAACTTTATAAGACATTAAAGAAAAAAACCGAAGATCTCAGAAGATGGAAAGATCTCCCATGCTCATGGACCAATAGTTTTAATATAGTAAAAATGTTCATCCTACCAAAAGCAATGTGCAGATTCAAAGCAGTTCCCATCAAAATGCTAGCACAATTCTTTACAAATCTCTGAAAGAACAATCCTCATTGTCATATGGAAAGACACACACATAGATGCACACACAAACACATACACACACACACACACAAGAATAAAAACAAAAAAAAAAACCAAAATCAAAACCAAGACAAAACAGGATATCTAAAAGCTATTATGAATAATAAAATAACTGTGGAAGCTATCACCATCCCTGATTTCAAGTTGTATTTCAAAGCTGTGGTAACAAAAACATAATTCTACTTGCATGAAAACAGACATGTTGTTCAATGAAATCAAACTGAAGACCCAGACATAATCTACACACACACACACACACACACACACACACCACACCACACAGCACACACACACATACACACACACACGTACACACATGCACAGGCACATGATGAACACGGACACGCACAGACACCTGATTGTTGATGAAGAAGTCAGAAACAAACACTGGAAAGAAGGCAGCCTCTTCAGCAAATTGTGCTAAAAGAATTAGTCAGCATGCACAAATCTGCCCCAGTTGGAGTCCTTCAAAGAAGTGTAGAGATAACCCCATTCTTACCCCAGAAGTGATTTCCAATTGATAATCTCTTGAAAGTGAAAAAAAAAATTTTCTCCCAGGGGAAACAAACTATTCTTAAGGGTAGACTGCATACCCAGTGATAGGATTTTTAACCTCTGCAGCCATGTCAATTCAACCAGATTAGACTACATTAAAGGCAGGTTTATTGGGAAGCAGGCTCTCTAGTGGCTGAGTTCGCTGACCTCAAGGACCAAGGCCAGGGAAGTCACCACTGGGAAAGAAGGAGAAGGGGTAGAGAACAGAGAGAGAAAGGAGAATGGGGTAAGTGTGTGTGTGGGGGGGGCATAGAATGAGGAGGGAGGAGGGGGGAGGGGGAGGGAGGAGAGGGGAGGGGGAGGGGGGAGGGAGCAAAATGTCTGGATTATATAGGGAGCAGCCTCTGGAGGAAAGGCAGCCCAGACTCTGGGTTGGAAAAATCAGGTTTGAGGGAATGATATGCCAGGTAGGGACTGAGGGATACAAGGAGAAACTGGAGGCCAGGTCTGCGTTGGTATGTAAAATATGCACCTCAGTCCCCTGTGAGGGTCCAAAACCAAACACCTAACAGTAAATAGTCAAATAAAATTAAACTCAATGACACTTTTGGAAGTTCCTTATCTCATAATGTCTTGTCAGGTCTCTATCTATCTATCTATCTATCTATCTATCTATCTATCTATCTATCTATCTATCTATCTATCTATCTAACTACCTGTCTATCTGTCTGTCTATCTTTTACCCTAAAAGTTTTATGTATATAGTACAGCTTTCAGTTTTGTGTTTTTCTGGGATTCCTGAATAGGACTATTTCTGTATCTATATCTGTTTCTTGTGCCTCTTCTGAAGTCTCCTTTCCTTGAGTTTGTTACTTTTGTCTTGTATCAATCTGGATGTTTTTGTTTTATTTTTAATTTTATTTTGTTTTATTATTATCACTTAGAAGTTTGTTCTATTCCTAATTATTGATCAAAAAGGAGGGAAGATTTGTATGGGAGTGGAGGTAGAGAGGAAATTGGGCTTAGAGGGAGGGAAAGTAATAATCAGAATGTATTGTATGAAAAACTGTCTTTAATTAATAAAACATATTAGGGACATATTTGAATGAACTATGCTTTTGTTAATTACATTTAGTTTCAAGTCATACATAGCACTAAATACTTAAGGACAAACACTAAAAGTAAATAAAAATAGATACTATAGTGTCAAAATTAATAGAGGACAAAAATAATAGGGACCTGAATGACAAAAACAAAAACTGATACATAAAAACCCTAAACAAATGTAATAAAAATGTAGTAATAAAAATTCAAATGTCTGAGTAAGACCTAATAATGCAAATAATTTAAAAGATAAGTGATAGAGTGTCTCATTTTTTAAATGGACTATCTTTTCCCTTTATTTATTTTCTTGTGTGTGTGTGTAAGACAACCTTTCAGAATTGTTCTCTCTTTTTATCATATAGGTTCCAAGGGTTGACCTCAGATTCTCAGATAATCTGTCATAAAAATACGTATGACATGTGAGAAATTTCTCACCATGTTGACATCTGACTCAAGACATTGTTTATTACTGCTGTCTCTGATAATTTTCTGCTGAAGAGGATAATCTCTGAATTATCTGTAATGACACAGTCATGTTCTCCACAGTCCTTTGAGATGTACTACATGCGTAGAAAGGGTCTGAATTTCCAAAGTGATGTTGGGATATTGTACACTGTCATCCCGAGAGACATGGCTGTTTCCTGATCTAGCCTAAGGTTTGGTCTCCCCAAAAGTCTGGGTCTAGTGAGCAGATCCGACACAAAAGCAGTTAGTAGTTTGCATTTGAAATTCAGAAATGCAACTTGCTTTGGTTCACTATTTTTATCTTTTGGAATTTTCACCTTTTTGAAATGGCCTCGTCCAATGGAATATTTCAAAGAGGATTTCCTTCATTACCCATAACTCTAGGTGCCTATAACTAGAGAGCAGTCAGCTTCAGTGGACACTGTTGTAGCTTCATGTGGCCCCGCCCTTCAATGCCTGGCCTGCACATTTATGACCTATGGCCCAAACTCAAAGTGAAACTTCACCAGATATTTTATTAATTCTTTGATAATGTCACGATATTTTAATCAGAGTCACTCCTAACTTCTCTCCTTAATTCCTCCCTCCTTAGCTCCTTCCAGATCCACTTCTAATCTCTAATCTATAACTTTATGTCATCTTTTAAAAATGATTTTTCGCTTGACAACCTTCAACTCTCATTTCTGCTGTCCATATACTTCTGGGTGTGGAGCCATCACTAAACCATGGTCAAACTGTGAGGAGCCAAACCTTTGGAGAAAACAAATGCTATCTACCGTTTTCAGAAGCTATCAACTCTCTATAGCTCAGTTAGGGGTGAAGTCTTAGAAGACCCTCCCTGTCCATGCTAGAATATTGACAGGTTTAACCTTGAACATGTCTTCTGCATATAGCTCTCTGAGTTCATAAGTGCAATGGTCCTGTCATGTGCAGAAATACTATGTTGGACTGGTTCTCCTCAGTCTCTGGCTCCCATGGTTTTTAATATGAACTCTTCTGTTATCGGTCTTGAGGCTTGAGTGTGACCTAGATTTCCTAGGTGTAGCTAAGCATTCTGAAGTCACTTGTTCGCTGTACTTTGGCCAGTTGTAACTTTCTGCATTAATCACAGTCCACACTACACAGAGGAATATTCTTAAGGATACCTGAGAGATGCAGGTGCTCTAACCTATCAGTAGAGATGCAAATTTTCAAGGCAGTTTGAAATAATGTCCATGTAATGAAATAATCGTATGGGTTCATTCCAGGGCCTGTGGATTCCCACAAACACAACTTTCATAGCCAGATTTGCAGTAGTATGCATGTGTTTTCTCCCATGGAGTGGGCCTTAAACAGAATGCAGCTATGGCTGTTTTGAAAATTGGCAACATAAAATACTTGTAGCAGAAGTAATTTATCAATTCAATGTTCTATCTTTTGGGGGGATCTGAGGCAAAGCAAGGCTGGATTTTGGCTCTGCAGCATGGACTTCTCTCACGCTGAACCTCTTGAAAGCTTGCCACACAGCCAGGTTCACCACTAGGTCAATAGAAGAGCTGTTAATATAGCAGCTCCTGATTAGCTTTTCCATTTCACATTCAGGAAGTAGGATTGAAAACATCTTTTTAAATTATCTGAGTCAGGTCAGATGACAATGTCTAAAATTAGAAACATTCCCTAAAAAGCATTTTGATGGTGTAGACCCTTGTCAAATGCTCTGTACAATAGCAAAGAGTCTAGCAATAAGCAGACTGTCTCAAAAATCTGGGAAGGATGTTTGAAAAGCAGAAGAATATCCACTGTGATGAAGTATAGCATCTCAGTGTTACGTCTTTCCATTTTTTGATTTTCTGACCTCACCTCATACAATTAATTCCTAAGTATTACAGGCATTACGTCCTAAATAATCTGTTTCTTTAACTTTATATTACATTTTTCACTTCTTGTCTTAAAACATTAATTTAGTAGTTCATTTTCCCAATGTGTTCATTACCTATAATGGGCCAATCACTACACCTGACATTAGAATATATAAATTATTCATATCTGGATTTTTTTCCATTAAAGCATTCATAGCTCATATGCAAAGTTTATTAAAATAAGATACCTGTGAATAAATTACATGCAGTGCCATGAAAAGAATTTAAAAGCTAAAAAAGTCATTTCAAGGGTTGATACATGAACTAAGCTAAGTCATAGACATTATTTCTAGCAAAGGCAATGGTTTAGGTGCAGTTACTGGAGTAGCCAATTGTATGTCCAGTTTCTAATTTTTCATAGTCCATTAAAATTATATGAGATAATGAACACTCCTTGAAAACCCTTAAACACTTTTTGAAAAGTATATGGTATGTAAAATGTTTTAATTTGATGTATACTACTGCAGTATCTGTCAATGTGGCTGGAACCATAGCAGACATAATCTTAAAAGGCAGGATAACTAGCCTTGCCTTACTGGAGAGGACTGAAGGACTTGAAAGGGCTTAAAGCTGGGGCTGACTTAGTTCTTGATCTTTGCCCAATGATTTCCATCATAATTCTACATCATTTTGGGGGCCTTCAGTTTAGTATTTTGCTTATTTCTATGGAATCTTCTACCCTTTTGAAGTTGGTAGTATAACTCGAGTACACTAAGAAATTTCTTAAGGCCACTTTCCTCTTAACTATGTATATTTTCAATTAAACTTGAAAATTCTTTATTACTACTTCTCCTTAATACCTGGGTGAGAATATTATCTCAGTTCTAGAGGAGAAGAGAGGCTAGATTAAAGTCATCTTACTAAAGGTTTGGATATCAAGTTCCCAGTAACAAATAGTCAGGGAAAACATAGTTTAGTTTGCTAGAATAGTTTATTTATGAGCTCATCTATTTATAGAAAAAATGTTACTGAAAAAAAAAATGGTAAATTCAGGAAACAGAAGTAAATGAAGTTTGATGCCTGTCTTTAAGCATCTTCAGTTGAGAGGGCCGAAGGTATAAAATAATAGAAGATGTGGTCTGTGCTCATGGTTTATAAAGGCAAAGTACTCTCACAGGGGAAAATAATCAATTCTGCCCAAGAAGGTAGGGTCATGAAGGAGGCAAGAATCTAATCTAATTTATGAGGCATGGGAACTGAGCAATAAGTAGCAGTGACCTGTGGTATATGAACTGTATTTGTCATTATGTCCTAGAGAGTCATCAATTTTGCTTGTTACAGAATCAATCTGATGTATCTTTCAGAATAGAATATGAAAAGAATTTACACTGCTTTCATGTGCCCCTGCTCTGTGAGAGGTCAGGGATCCTGAGACACACTGGAGAAGGAGTTCCCAGAGGGAAAATGTTTCCTGATAAATGAACAAATACAAAGAAGTGACAGTCCCTGTAGATGAGGGACAGAGAAGGGAGGGAAGGGCAGAGCTTCAGTCATTCATTCACTCAGTAAGTTAACATTTCCTGAGCCTCCCTTCAGGTAAGCACTGGGTGCTACCTTAGTGTTGTGAGAATTGCAAAAATCAGTCACCAACATTGCTCTCAGAATCGCCATCCTGTCAGCAGGCTCTGATGCAGCCACCTGGATATGCCTTCTCATTCAAAAAACTAAGAGCCCAGTGAAAACAGGATGAAGGCAGGAAAACAATTTAAATGTTTCTTGCTGGCTCGTTTCTATGGCTTATAGATTTTTTTTTAATTTTTAATATTTTTTATTACGTATTTTCCTCAATTACATTTCCAATGCTATCCCAAAAGTCCCCCATACCCTCCGTCCCACTTCCCTACCCACTCATTCCCATTCTTTTGGCCCTGACATTCCCCTATATTGGGGCATATAAAGTTTGCAAGTCCAATGGGACTCTCTTTCCAGTGATGGCCGACTAGGCCATCTTTCCATACATATGCAGCTAGAGACAAGAGCTCCGGGGTACTGGTTAGTTCATCATGTTGTTCCAACTATAGGGTTGCAGATCCCTTTAGCTCCTTGGGTACTTTCTCTAGCTTCTCCATTGGGAGCCCTGTGATACATCCAATAGCTGACTGTGAGCATCCACTCCTGTGTTTGCAAGGCCCCTGCATAGTCTCACAAGAGACAGCTATATTTGGGTCCTTTCAGCAAAATCTTGCTAGTGTATGCAATGGTGTCCGCGTTTAGAAGCTGATTATGTGATGGATCCCTGGATACGGCAGTCTCTAGATGGTCCATCCTTTCATCACAGCTCCAAACTTTGTCTCTGTAACTCCTTCCCTGGGTGTTTTGTTCCCAATTCTAAGAAGGGGCACAGTGTCCGCATTTTGGTCTTCATTCTTCTTGAGTTTCATGCGTTTAGCAAATTGTATCTTATATCTTGGGTATCCTAAGTTTTGGGCTAATATCCACTTATCAGTGAATACATATTGTGTGAGTTCCTTTGTGATTGGGTTACCTCACTCAAGATGATGCCCTCCAGGTCCATCCATTTGGCTAGGAATTTCATAAATTCATTCTTTTTAATAGGTGAGTAGTACTCCATTGTGTAAATGTACCATAATTTCTGTATCCATTCCTCTGTTGAGGGACATCTGGGTTCTTTCCAGCTCCTGGCTATTATAAATAGGGCTGCTATGAACATAGTGGAGCATGTGTCCTTATTACCGGTTGGGACATCTTCTGGATATATGCCCAGGAGAGGTATTGCTGGATCCTCCGGTAGTACTATGTCCAACTTTCTGAGGAACCGCCAGACTGATTTCCAGAGTGGTTGTACAAGCTTACAATCCCACCAACAATGGAGGAGTGTTCCTCTTTCTCCACATCCTCGCCAGCATCTGCTGTCACCTGAATTTTTGATCTTAGCCATTCTGACTGGTGTGAGGTGGAATCTCAGGGTTGTTTTGATTTGCATTTCCCTGATGATTAAGGATGTTGAACATTTTTTCAGGTGCTTCTCTGCCATTCGGTATTCTTCAGGTGAGAATTCTTTGTTCAGTTCTGAGCCCCATTTTTTAATGGGGTTATTTGACTTTCTGGAGTCCACCTTCTTGAGTTCTTTATATATATTGGATATTAGTCCCTTATCTGATTTAGGATAGGCAAAGATCCTTTCCCAATCTGTTGGTGGTTTTGTTGTCTTATTGATGGTGTCTTTTGCCTTGCAGAAGCTTTGCAGTTTCATGAGGTCCCACTTGTCAATTCTCGATCTTACAGCACAAGCCATTGCTGTTCTATTCAAGAATTTTTCCCCTGTGCCCATATCTTCAAGGCTTTTCCCCACTTTCTCCTCTATAAGTTTCAGTGTCTCTGGTTTTAAGTGAAGTTCCTTGATCCTCTTAGACTTGACCTTAGTACAAGTAGATAGGAATGCATCAATTCCCATTCTTCTACATGTTAAAAACCAGTTGTGCCAGCACCATTTGTTGAAAATGCTGTCTTTCTTCCACTGGATGTTTTTAGCTCCCTTGTCGAAGATCAAGTGACCATAGGTGTGTGGGTTCATTTCTGGGTCTTCAATTCTATTCCATTGGTCTATTTGTCTGTCACTATACCAGTACCACGCAGTTTTTATCACAATTGCTCTGTAGTAAAGCTTTAGGTCCGGCATGGTGATTCCACCAGAGGTTCTTATATCCTTGAGAAGAGTTTTTGCTATCCTGGGTTTTTTGTTATTCCAGATGAATTTGCAGATTAGACTATCTAATTCGTTGAAGAATTGAGTTGGAATTTTGATGGGGATTGCATTGAATCTGTAGATTGCTTTTGGCAAGATAGCCATTTTTACAATGTTGATCCTGCCAATCCATGAGCATGGGAGATCTTTCCATCTTCTGAGATCTTCTATAATTTCTTTCTTCAGAGACTTGAAGTTTTTATTATACAGATCTTTCACTTCCTTAGTTAGAGTCACGCCAAGATATTTTATATTATTTGTGACTATTGAGAAGGGTGTTGTTTCCCTAATTTCTTTCTCGGCCTGTTTATTCTTTTTGTAGAGAAAGGCCATTGATTTGTTTGAGTTAATTTTATATCCAGCTACATCACCGAAGCTGTTTATCAGGTTTAGGAGTTCTCTGGTGGAATTTTTAGGGTCACTTATATATACTATCATATCATCTGCAAAAAGTGATATTTTGACTTCATCTTTTCCAATTTGTATCCCTTTGATCTCCTTTTGTTGTCGAATTGCTCTGGCTAGGACTTCAAGTACAATGTTGAATAGGTATGGAGAAAGTGGACAGCCTTGTCTAGTCCCTGATTTTAGAGGGATTGCTTTAAGCTTCTCACCATTTACTTTGATGCTGGCTACTGGTTTGCTGTAGATTGCTTTTATCATGTTTAGGTATGGGCCTTGAATTCCTGATCTTTCCAAGACTTTTATCATGAATGGGTGTTGGATCTTGTCAAATGCTTTTTCCACATCTAACGAGATGACCATGTGGTTTTTGTCTTTGAGTTTGTTTATATACTGGATTACGTTGATGGATTTCCGTATATTGAACCATCCCTGCATCCCTGGGATGAAACCTACTTGGTCAGGATGGATGATTGTTTTGATGTGTTCTTGGATTCGGTTAGCAAGAACTTTATTGAGGATTTTTGCATCAATATTCATAAGGGATATTGGTCTGAAGTTTTCTATCTTTGTTGGGTCTTTTTGTGGTTTAGGTATCAGAGTAATTGTGGCTTCATAGAATGAGTTGGGTAGAGTACCTTCTGTTTCTATTTTGTGGAATATTTTGTGAAGAACTGGGATTAGATCTTCTTTGAAGGTCTGATAGAACTCTGCACTAAACCCATCTGGTCCTGGGCTTTTTTTAGTTGGGAGACTATTAATGACTGCTTCTATTTCTTTGTGGGATATAGGGCTGTTTAAATCATTAACCTGATCTTGATTCAACTTTGGTACCTGGTATCTGTCTAGGAACTTCTCCATTTCATCCAGGTTCTCCAGTTTTGTTGAGTATAGCCTTTGGTAGAAGGATCTGATGGTGTTTTGGATGTCTTCAGGATTTGTTTTTATGTCTCCTTTTTCATTTCTGATTTTGTTAATTAGGATGCTTTCCCTGTGCCCTGTAGTGAGTCTGGCTAACGGTTTATCTATCTTGTTGATTTTCTCAAAGAACCAGCTCCTTGATTGGTTGATTCTTTGAATAGTTCTTCTTGTTTCCACTTGGTTGATTTCGCCCCTGAGTTTGATCATTTCCTGCCGTCTACTCCTCCTGGGTGAGTTTGTTTCCTTTTGTTCTAGTAGTTTAAGGTGTGTTGTCAAGTTGCTAATGTGTGCTCTCTCTAGTTTCCTTTTGGAGGCACTCAGAGCTATGAGTTTTCCTCTTAGAAATTCTTTCATTGGGTCCCATAAGTTTCGGTATGTTGTGGCTTCATTTTCATTGAACTCTAAAAAGTCCTTAATTTCTTTCTTTATTCCTTCCTTGACCAAGGTATCCTTGAGAAGAGTGTTGTTCAGTTTCCACGTGAATGTTGGCTTTCTATTATTTATTTTGTTATTGAAAATCAGCCTTAGTCCATGGTGATCTGATAAGATGCATGGGACAATTTCAATATTATTGTATCTGTTGAGGCCTGTCTTTTGATCAATTATGTGGTCAGTTTTGGAGAAGGTACCATGAGGTGCTGAGAAGAAGGTATATCCTTTTGTTTTAGGATAGAATGTTCTGTAGATATCTGCCAGATCCATTTGATTCATAACTTCTGTTAGTTTCACTGTGTCCTTGTTTAGTTTCTGTTTCCATGATCTGTCCATTGGTGAAAGTGGTGTGTTGAAGTCTCCCACTATTATTGTATGAGGTGCAATGTGTGCTTTGAGATTTACTAAAGTTTCTTTAATGAATGTGGCTGCCTTTGTATTTGGAGCATAGATATTCAGGATTGATAGTTCCTCTTAGAGGATTTTACCTTTGATGAGTATGAAGTGCCCCTCCCTGCCTTTTTTGATGACTTTGGGTTGGAAGTCGATTTTATCTGATATTAGAATGGCTACTCCAGCTTGTTTCTTCACATCATTTGCTTGGAAAATTGTTTTCCAGCCTTTCATTCTGAGGTAGTGTCTATCTTTTTCTCTGAGATGAGTTTCCTGTAAGCAGCAAAATGTTGGGTCTTGTTTGTGTAGCCAGTTTGTTAGTCTATGTCTTTTTATTGGGGAGTTGAGTCCATTGATATTAAGTGATATTAAGGAAAAGTAATTGTTGTTTCCTGTTATTTTTGTTGTTAAAGTTGGCATTCTGTTCTTGTGGCTGTCTTCTTTTAGGTTTTTTGAGGGATTACCTTCTTGTTGTTTCTAGGGCATGGTTCCTGTCCCTGTATTGGTTTTTTCTGTTATTATCCTTTGAAGGGCTGGATTTGTGGAGAGATAATGTGTGAATTTGGTTTTGTCGTGGAATACTTTGGTTTCTCCATCTATGTTAATTGAGATTTTGGCTGGGTATAGTAGCCTGGGCTGGAATTTGTGTTCTTTTAGTGTCTGTATAACATCCGTCCAGGATCTTCTGGCTTTCATAGTCTCTGGTGAAAAATCTGGTGTAATTCTGATAGGCTTGCCTTTATATGTTACTTGGCCTTTTTCTCTTACTGCTTTTAGTATTCTATCTTTATTTAGTGCATTTGTTGTTCTGATTATTATGTGTCGGGAGGTATTTCTTTTCTGGTCCAGTCTATTTGGAGTTCTGTAGTCTTCTTGTATGTTCATGGGCATCTCTTTCTTTAGATTTGGGAAGTTTTCTTCTATAATTTTGTTGAAGATATTTGCTGGTCCTTTGAGTTGAAAATCTTCATTCTCATCCACTCCTATTATCCGTAGGTTTGGTCTTCTCATTGTGTCCTGTATTTCTTGGATATTTTGAGTTAGGATCTTTTTGCGTTTTACATTTTCCTTGATTGTTGTGCCAATGTTCTCTATGGAATCTTCTACACCTGAGATTCTCTCTTCCATCTCTTGTATTCTGTTGCTAATGCTCATATCTATGGTTCCAGATTTCTTTCCTAGGGTTTCTATCTCTAGTGTTGCCTCATTTTGGGTTTTCTTTATTGTGTCTACTTCCCTTTTTAGGTCTAGTATGGTTTTGTTCATTTCCATCATCTGTTTGGATGTGTTTTCCTGTTTTTCTGTAAGGACTTCTACTTGTTTGATTGTGTTATCCTGTTTCTTTAAGGACTTCTACCTGTTTGATTGTGTTATCCTGTTTTTCTTTAAGGACTTGTAACTCTTTAGCCATGTTCTCCTGTAGTTCTTTAAGTGAGTTATTAAAGTCCTTCTTGATGTCCTCTACCATCATCATGAGATATGTTTTTAGATCCGTGTCTAGCTTTTCCAGTGTGTTGGGGTGCCCTGGACTGGGCGAAGGGAGTGCTGGGTTCTGATGATGGTGAGTGGTCTTGGTTTCTGTTAGTAAGATTATTACGTTTACCTTTCGCCATCTGGTAATCTCTGGGGTTAGTTGTTGTTGTTGTCACTGTTTAAAGATTGGAGCAGACTCTGTGTTCCACTCACCCAAAGTCTCAAAATCCTGTGGCGGGGGTCGTGGGTAGCTGGCGGGTGTCAGCCGACCCTGCGCTCTAGCTACCCTGGTGCTGGTCTGGCTGGAAGAGGCCTGTGGCCCTACTCAGGCCGGTTTTCTGCTTCCCTAACTAATGCAGTCTCAGGTCCCGTGAGCAATTGGATTGGAGCAGAAGCTGTGTTCCACTCACCAGAAGTCTTAAGATCCTGTGGCGGGTGTTGTGGGTAGCTGGCGAGTGTCAGCCGACCCTGCGCCCTAGCTACCCAGGTGCTGTTCTGACTGGAAGAGGCTTGTGGCCCTACTCAGGCCGGATTTCTGCCTCCCCAACCAAAGCAGTCTCAGGTCCTGCGTGATTGGACTGGAGCAGAAGCTGTGTTCCACTCACCAGAAGTCTCAAAATCCTGTGGCGGGTGTAGTGGGTAGCTGGCGGGTGTCAGCCGACCCTGTGCTCTAGCTACCCCGGTGCTGGTCCGGCCGGAAGAGCTGGCTTATAGATTTAAAGGATCTACTCATCCTGAAGATCGCTATTTGTGTTCATAGCTAACTTCAGAGTGGATTAAAAGGCAGTGTTTGATGAGAAGGGTGGTGGGGGTGGAGGAGCACTATAAAGATGAGAGTAAATAGGAACTACAAGCTCTGCATGCTGTTACTGACAATAGTGAAATACAGAAAGTTCCTGTGCTTTCATAACCTGCTACAAGAAGCAGAGCTTCCCTGTTCTTAATGCATTTTGTTTTGTAACTATATTCCACCACTCTTTAACATACACTTCCCATTTCAGGTAAACAGAGCTTGCCTTGTAAATGACCTGCAATTCCAGGATACCTTGGGCTATTAGAATTAACATTCAGACAGAGCACTAGGCATTCTTTTAAGATTTTATTTTGTGTGTATGCGTGTGTTGTTTGCCTGAATTTATGTGCTTTATGTGAATGGCTTGTTTGTCCAAATGTTTGAATATGTACCACACTGTTTAGAACCTACAGAGCCCAGAAAAGGGAATTCAGTCCCCTGGAACTGGAGATAAAGAGAGTTGTGAGCTTTCATGTGGATGCTAAAAAACAAGCCTGGGTCTTCTGCAAATCGTTAAGAAAATGTTCTTAACCACTAAGTCATCTCTCCCTATTTTAAAGAAATATGCCAGATGATTAAAGGGTGAGTCAAGGGCAAATCTCATATCTTCCCTCATGGCAAGAGCTATGCATTGGAAAGATTACATCTTATTTGATGATGTTAACTTTGTCAAGAACAAGATATGTTAACATTAATGGCATAATATGTGCTAGAAACTCTAATCTATGTGCTGATTAATCTTCATTGTTGACTAGTGAGATCTAGATGGAGGCAAACCTCTAGGTGAGTTTCTGACAGTGTATTCGGAAAAAGAGAGTTACCAGGGAGTTTAACTAGAGAGTATGGACCAACTCAGAATGAGGCCAGCACCATATAATGGGCTGGGGTCTTAGAATAAATAAAAAGGAGGCAGCAGACTGAACAGCAGAATTCTTCTATCCCTGTTCCCTGATGGCAGACCCAAAGTTGTTGGCATCCCTTCTAGGCTCTGCTCAAGAGTTACCTGCCGACAGCCAGGTAGGCCTAGCTTGCTTTAAAAGTGGCTGTTTGAGCCGGGCGTGGTGGCGCACGCCTTTAATCCCAGCACTCGGGAGGCAGAGGCAGGTGGATTTCTGAGTTCGAGGCCCGCCTGGTCTACAGAGTGAGTTCCAGGACATCCAGAGCTATATAGAGAAATCACATGGCTGGCTGTAGCTTCACTGCCATCTTGGTTAAAGCCAGTCTCATGAAATATTCACCATTTTTATTATGGGCTCTGCCCACCTCACTGCCATCTCACTTTAGAAAAGCCTGACTTAAGTCTTTCTCCAAAAGACACTTCAACTAGATAAGGTTTTCATATGATTTCTTTCCTGCCATGGTAAATAAATTTAATATTAATTTAAAAACAAAAAAAAAAACAAAAAAACAAAACGTGGCTGTTTGGCCCCTCTTCACTCTCTCTACTGCCCCCCTCTGCTTCTCTTCTTTCACTGACCCTTTCTTCTTTTCTCCCCTTGCCTCTTCCCCTCCACGTGTTCCTTGATGGTCCCTCCTCTTCCCATCTCTATCTCTCTCTTTCTGTCTCTCTCTCTGTCTCTCTGTCTCTGTCTCTCTCTCTCGCTCGCTCGCTTGCTCGCTCTCTCTGTCTTTCTCTGCCTCTACTCTCTTCTCAGCTCTCCTTCCTGTGCCCCCAAATAAACTCTATTCTATACTATACCTGTCTTCTAGCTGGTTCCTCAGCATGGGCCCACTAAGGCATCCCTTGTACCTTACATGCTATCACATGCTATAAAACATATCCTTGGATTTTTTTTTAATAAAACACAACATTTGGTGCTGTAACTTAGATTTAGAAACTTGCAGGTTCATATTTCCCAATGCCACATGGACTTTCTAGCCATTGGATTGCTAGACCTCCATCCCAAAACCAGTGAAATAATAAGCTTCCCCTGCCACAGTTCGGCGTAAATGGCTCATGGTCCCAAGGGCAGGCTGTTGAGCTGATAGTTACTCTCTGGTGTCCTTGAGGATGGAGGTATTCACAGTCATCACTGCCCCTCTTGCTTACCTTAGTTCTAGAACATCTTCCCGTGGGTGAGACTTTTTTTTCTCTCCTTGAGATGGTTTCTTTCTCGCTGCTGGGTAATCCTAGGCCTAGGTAAACTGGTCTCCAGCGACCTCTCAAGAACTGGCCCGAGCTCAGCCACCACTTCATCACATGACAACCTGATGATCTGGACTGGCTGCCACTATTTCTACTTATTAACTTATTCTTGGGATGCTGGCAGGGATAACATTAATAACTTCTCACCCAAAAGGAAATATCTTAGCTGCTACTTCCAGGCTCCCTACTAGGATACCTCCCAGTCTAATTCACAGGCTAAATTTGGCCCCAGTATCCACTAAGTCATAACTATAAATGACCTCTTAACAGTGCTTAAACAAAAACAAAACAAAACAAAACAACAACAACAACAACAACAACAAAAACCAAAAACTTTTACAACTCTAATCAGGGATCCTAAAAAAAGAAAAGATTTCTATGTGCAGGCTTCAGGCTTTGGTCCAAGTAACTCTCTCTGCTTCCTACCTCTTCCCCTCCTCTTGCTCCCTGCCTGACTCCACAGTAGCCATGCTAGCTGGTTGGAGCTCCAGCAGCAAGAACTTGGTGGTATGCTGTGCTAGAGCAAAGTTTCCAGGAAGGGGACCCGGCATGCTCACTCTCTCACCCCTCTCCTCTCCTCCAACTGAGGCTCTGTCAAGCCTCTACCTGCACTTCCGCTCTGCCCATTGCCACCATGGCCAACTACTTGCTCCAGTGGGCAGTGTTAGATTTCTATTTGCACCACAGGAGCAGCCAAGCCATACTGTGTGCCACTCAGACCAGCCATACTACAGTTGTGTGCAAAGAGGCACAGGCTGCCTGTGGTAACAGGGAGAGACCTATTTATATACATATAATGACCTGTCCACTAGACAAAACATGTCTATCTGTCTCTTTATGTTTCTCTCTGGATACATAACAACACTTCTGCTATTTCATTTAAGGTAGAACATGTGACTTTCCTCTGCAGTGGATCGATTGCTTCAGTGCCATTTTAGCTAACAGCAATCACATGGCTGGCTGTAGCTTCACTGCCATCTTGGTTAAAGCCAGTCTCATGAAATATTCACCATTTTTATTATGGGCTCTGCCCACCTCACTGCCATCTCACTTTAGAAAAGCCTGACTTAAGTCTTTCTCCAAAAGACACTTCAACTAGATAAGGTTTTCATATGATTTCTTTCCTGCCATGGTAAATAAATTTAATATTAATTTAAAATTTTGCAACAGCAAAATGGTTAAAGACTTCTGCCTTAAAGATATGTCTGGCCTTGTTTTTGCTACTGTCATTAATTTATAATGCACTCTTTTGTTTGCTAGGTATATACTAGAGCAAATAATTAAAAACAAACACAGATTGTCTAACTCAGAGATGCTTAATAGATGATGACTCTCAATCTTGTCAGAAATCTGCTAAATGTAATGATAAATGCTTAAGCTTTCTAGGACAGACAGAGCCTTCTTAATTCTAATTTTTTATTAGATATTTTCTTTATTTACATTTCAAATGCTATCCCAAAAGTTCCCTATATCCTCCACCCTGCCCTGCTCCCTTACCCACCCACTCCCAGTTCTTGGCCCTGGCATTCCCTTGTACTGGGGCATATACAGTTTGCAATACCAAGGGGCCTCTCTTCCCAATGATGGCCAACTAGGCCATCTTCTGCTACATATGCAGCTAGAGATACGAGCTCCAGGGGCACTGGTTAGTTCATATTGTTGTTCCACCTATAGGTTTGCAGACCCCTTCAGCTCCTTGGGTACTTTCTCTAGCTCCTCCATTGGGGGCCTTGTGTTCCATCCTATAGATGACTGTGAGCATCCACTTCTGTATTTGCCAGGCACTGGCATAGCCTCACATAAGACAGCTATTTCAGGGTCCTTTCAGCAAATTCTTGCTGGCATATGCAATAATGTCTGGGTTTGGTGGCTGATTATGGGAGGGATCCCTGGGTGGGGTAGTCTCTGGATGGTCCATCCATTCGTCTTAGCTCCAAATTTTGTCTCTGTAACTCCTTCCATGGGTGCTTTGTTCCCCATTCTAAGGAGGAATGAAGTATCCACACTTTGGTTTTCCTTCCTTTTGATTGTCTTGTGTTTTGCAAATTGTATCTTGGGTATTCTAAGTTTCTGGGCTAATATCTACTTATCAGTGAGTGCATAACAAGTGACTTCTTTTGTGATTAGGTTACCTCACTAAGGATGATATCCTCAAGATACATCCATTTGCCCAAAAATTTCATAAATTTATTGTTTTTAATAGCTGAGTAGTACTCCATTGTGTAAATGTACCACATTTTCTCCATCCATTCCTCTGTTGAGGTACATCTCTATCCTTTCCAGCTTCTGGCTATTATAAATAAGACTGCTATGAACATAGTGGAGCATGTGTCCTTATTACCAGTTGGAACATCTTCTGGGTATATGCCCAGGAGAGGAATTGCTGGATCTTCCGGTAGTACTATATCCAATTTTCTGAGGAACCACCAGACTGACTTCCAGAGTGGTTGTACAAGCTTGCAATCCCACCAGCAATGGAGGAGTGTTCCTCTTTCTCCACAACCTCACCAGAATCTGCTGTCTTGAATTTTTGATCTTAGCCATTCTGACTGGAGTGAGGTGGAATCTCAAGGTTGTTTTGATTTGCATTTCCCTGATGATTAAGGATGTTGAACATTTTTTTTTCAGATGCTTCTCAGCCCTTTGGTATTCCTCACTTGAGAATTCTTTGTTTAGCTCTGTACGCATTTTTTAATGGGGTTATTTGAACTTCTGGAGTCCAGCTACTTGAGATCTTTGTATATATTGGATAGTACTGGTACAGCAATAGACAGGTAGATCAATGGAATAGAATTGAAGACCCAGAAATGAACCCACACACCTATGGTCACTTGATCTTTGACAAGGAAGCTAAAACTATCCAGTGGAAAAAAGACAGCATTTTCAACAAATGGTGCTGGCACCACTGGTGGTTATCATGTAGAAGAATGTGAATTGATCCATTCTTATCTCCTTGTACAAAGCTCAAGTCTAAGTGGATCACAGGACTCCACATAAAACCAGAGACACTGAAATTTATAGAGGAGAAAGTAGGGAAAAGCCTTGAAGATATGGGCACTGGAGAAAAATTCCTAAGCAGAACAGCAATGGCTTTTGCTGTAAAATCAAGAATTGACAAATGGGACCTCATGGAATTGCAAAACTTTGGTAAGGCAAAAGACACTGTCAGTAAGACAAAAAGACACCAACAGATTGGGAAAAAGCCTCCCTAAATCTGACAGTAAGCTCCTCAAAGTCTCCAAGAAAATATGGACACAGCAACAAGACTGCCTAGTTGTGGTATGATAGCCACTGAGAAACACCACTCCACGGCCTTGTCTGCTGCCAGGGCTTGGGAAAAAAATGTGGACGAAGGATACGTGGAGAATTAAGTGTCTCCTATTCCCTAAGATGAGGTGAGTCATTTCTCCCACACTCCTCCCCCAAAGGAGCAAAGCTTCTCATCTTCTGACTCTGATAGGCAGACTGACTCTGGTTGCCATGGAGATCACAGGGCCCTTAGAAAACTATTTAGATAGTGGACTATAGACCAACCTCTGCCATTTAATTAATATGTCATTTAGATTATAATTTATTCTTCTCAGATTTCTGACTATATTGACAGCTAAGATAACTGCAGCTTGACAGCTAGACCTCTAGCTCCTTACCCCAAGGAAATCCACAATTTTATTAGCTCATTAGTCAATTTTGTTAACTAGTTAAGACTACCAGACTTCTTATAAACGGCAGGGTTATCTTGCTCTTAGGCTTCATGATAAAAGATACACAAGTTCAGATGTAATGTTTTACAGACGTGACCTGTTATTTCCTTATCTAAGCTCAGTTTCAGTGACTAAATGCTTTATACTTATTTCCCTTGTTATGCTACTGTCTTAACATTAAGCAAAACAGTTCTTATAAATTATCCTACCTCTAATAAAATATTCTGCTACATGATCTAACTTTTATAACCACAAGTTCTAATTTTAAGTTTCCTTTGGTTGTCTTTTAACTGTAGACTTAAGGTATTTTGCATGGTACATCTATATGATCATATTCACAAGGTCAAGGTTTTGGGTTTCCTTTAGTTGTCTTTTAAATATAAACTTAAAGACTTTTCTCATAGTCTGCACCCAGAGCTGATCCTGTGCCAAAGTCTGGAGTGGATCATGTGCCACAGCATTCCATACCCAAATACTGTTGGGAGAGAGCTGGACTCCCAGGAGTGCCAACACACCTGTGAGCACAGATAAGATCACCATTTCTGCTCAAATTCCTGGCCCAAGAGGGAACTGCTCAGAGCAATCAGGACACAAGAACCGAAGAACTGCCAGGGACAGGATCCTTCTTGTTTCAGTCTGCACCCAGAGCTGACCCTGTGCCACAGCTCTCCATACCCAAATTCCTCTAAGAGAGAACTAGTGTCCCAGGAGTACTGACACATGGGCTTGCAGGAGAGATAAGCCACAGTCAGAGACAGCAAGACCAGCTAACAACAGAGATAACCAGATGGTAAGAGGCAAGGGCAAGAACGTAAGTAACAGAATCCAAGGCTAATTAGAATCATCAGAAACCAGTTTTCCCACTATAGAGAGCCCTGGATACCCCAACACACAAGAAAAGCAAGACTCAGATTTAAAATCACATCTCATGATGATAATAGAGGAATTTAAGAAGGACATAAATGACTCTCTTTAAGAAATACAGGAGAACACAGATAAACAAATGGGAGCCCTTAAAAAGGATACACAAAAATCCCTTACAGGAAAACACAATCAAACGGTTGAAGGAATTGAACAAAACCATCCAGGATCTCAAAATGCAAGTAGAAACAAAGAAATCACAAAGGAGGAGAACCCTGGAGATAGAAAACCTAGGAAAGAGATCAGGAGTCATTCATGCAAGCATCACCAACAGAATAAAAGAGATAGAAGAGAGAATCTCAGGGGCAGAAGATACCATAGAAAACATTGACACAGCAGTCAAAGAAAAGGCAAAATGCAAAAAAACTCCTGACCCAAAACCTTCAGGAAATTCAGGACACAATGAGAAAAGCACACCTAAAGATAATAGACAGAGAAGAAAGTGAAGATTCCCAACTTACAGAAGAACATTTCCCTAACCTAAAGAAAGAGATGCCCATTGTCTTAGTCATGGTTTCTATTCCTGCACAAACATCATGACCAAGAAGCAAGTTGGGGAAGAAAGGGTTTACTCAGCTTACACTTCCATACTGCTATTTATCACCAAAGGAAGTCAGGACTGGAACTCAATCAGGTCAGGAAGCAGGAGCTGATGCAGAGGCCATGGAGGGATGTTCTTTACTGGCTTGCTTCCCCTGGCTTGCTCAGCCTGCTCTCTTATAGAACCCAAGACTACCAGCCCAGAGATGGTCCCACCCACAAGGGGCCTTTCCCCCCTGATCACTAATTGAGAAAATGCCTTACAGTTGGATCTCATGGAGGTATTTCCTCAACTGAAGCTCCTTTCTCTGTGGTAACTCTAGCTGTGTCAAGTTGACACAAAACTAGCCAGTACAATTGACCCCTTATCAATTTGACACACAAACAAATCACTAGTAAGCCTCAAACCTTACATTCTTATTCATACCCAAGGTCTAAATAACTTTAAATGTCCCACAGTCTTTACATATTCTTAAATTTTCAATCTCTTTAAAATGTCCATCTCTTTTAAAATCCAAAGTCTTTTTACAATTCAAAGTCTCTTAACTGTGGGTTCCGCTAAAATAGTTCCTTCCTTCAAGAGGGAAGATATCAGGACATAGCCACAATCAAAAGCAAAAACCAGTCTCCAACCATCCAATGTCTGGGATCCAACTCACAATCATCTGGGCTCCTCCAAGGGCTTGGGTCACTTCTCCAGCCATGCCTTTTGTAGTACACGCATCATCCTGTAGGCTCCAGATACCTGTACTCCATTGCTGCTGCTTTTGGTGGTCATCTTATGGTACTGGCATCTCCAAAACACTGCGTGACCCCTTCAGTCCTGGGCCATCAATTGCAACTGAGGCTGCACCTTCACCAATGGCCTTCCATGGCCTCTCACAGTGCCGAGCCTCAGCTGCTCTGTGTGACCCCTTCATGCCTTCAAAACCAGTACCACCTGGGTGACCCTTACACATTACCAAGTCCTGCTGCAGCAGGAGTACAACCTTGGCTATCTCTGGAACACAGCCTCTTTGTGCTTTCAGAAAACACTTCCCAGAAGATGTCACCTCAACGATGCTGGTCTCTTCTTAATCACTGCTAATTTCTTAGCTAACCAGCATGAATAGTCCCAGTAATGCAAAGGTTTTGCTTTAGTAGTTTTGGTATCTTGTTAATCACAGCTGATTCTTCAGCCCCAGCTAACCAGAACCACAGAATAATCAAACTCCAAAATAGCAATGGCTCTGAAAAGAGTCTTTAATTTTCCCTCTGAAATTTCACAAGCCAGTCATCCATCTTCTGCACTGTTCTCAACATTATCTTCCAAGCTTCTATACAACATCTGACAGAGCTCTTAACACCGAATGGATCTTCTAGCCCAAAGTTCCAAAGTTCTTTCACAGTCCTCCTCAAAACATGGTCAGGTTGTCACAGGAATACCCCACTATGCTGGTACCAATTTCTGTCTCAGTTAGGGTTTTGCTGCTGTGAACAGACACCATGACCAAGGCAAGTATTATAAAAACAATGTTTAATTGGGGCTGCTTACAATTTCAGAGGTTCAGTCCATTATCATCAAGGTGGGAGCATGGCAGCATCCAGGCAGGCATGGTGCAGGAGGAGCTGAGAGTTCTATCTTCATTCAAAGGCTGCTAGTGGAAGGCTGACCCCTAGGCAACTAAGGTGAGAATCTTAAGCCCACACCCACAGAGGCACACCTACTCCAACCAGGTCAAACCTCCAAATGGTGCCACTCCCTGGCCAAGAGTATACAAACCATCACACCCATCAACATATAAGAGGCCTAAAGAACTAGATACATTGGATGAAAAAAGAAATTCCTCCCATCAAAACACCAAATGCACAAAACACAGAAAGAATATTAAAAGCAGTAAGAGGAAAAGGTCAGGAAACATAAAAGCACACCTATCAGAATTACACTGGACTTCTCACCAGAGATTATAAAAACTAGAAGATCCTGGGCAGATGTCATACAGACCCTAAGAGAACACAAATGCCAGGCCAGGCTACTATACCCAGCCAAACTCTCAATTACCATAGATGGAGAAACCAAGATATTCCAAGACAAAACCAAATTTACACAATGTCTATCCACAAATCCAGCCCTACAGAGGATAATGTATGGAAAATGCCAACACAAGGAGGGAAAGTCTTCAAACTATTCCACAAAATAAAACAGAAGGAGCACTACCCAATTCATTCTAGGAAGCCACAGTTTCACTGTGTATTCTCCTTTGCAGATGGAACATTTTCTGTCTAATCAGGAACCTGTCACAATTTCCTCTCATAAAGGACTTCATAAATGATTTTTTTCTACTTCTATCATGTTTAGTGTTCCAAATAGAATTTTAAAACTGGTTGAGTGCACATTACTTTTAGCTTTAGAAGATATCGTGTATATTTAAGAGGCATTTGACTATTATAAATTATTTTGATGATGTAAAAAAAGAAGTTACACATAAAGTTATGATTTCAACATAAAAAAAATCAGAAAATTCTTGTCATTATGCTGGATTTATATACATTCAGTTTTCTAGACAGAGGGAAATAGCCCCTTTTGTTCCTTCTGCTCCATGAAAGGTTTTGTCTTCCCTAAGGTCACCTTAAAGGCTGTTTGTGCTGTTAACAAATTTATCTCTTTTATAAATTTATAAGCTTCAGGAAACCCACTCATATCTACCCTTATGGACCAAATAGACTCCATCCAGATAAGTACACCTGCTTTCTGGGCCTTCCTTCATCCCAACTCCCAAGACCTATGGATTTCAAAGACATATTCAAATGTATATGTATGAAAAAAATTTTCTCACAAACCTACTCTATTCTCTATCTCTAATGTGTGTGTGTGTGTGTGTGTGTGTGTGTGTGTGTGTGTGTTTCATCATCTTGTCAAGTTCTGATGTTTACTCAAAATCTACATCCAGGACAGCTCCAGAGAAGCACCCCACAGATGCTCCAGCCTGCTCTCACATACACAGATGCTTCTATTGCTCCTTCTTTGCCACAGACCCTGGAAATCAAGAATACATCCACCTCTCCTAAGACTGGACCAACATCCCTATCCCCACTTTCTTAGGTTTCCCAGAGACACATCACCCCAAAGTCAGCAGGACTAAAGATCACAACAAACCTATTCCTGCATCACCATCACTACTTTCTAGTTTCTATTTTTAATTAAACCAAAGTGGAGGAATGATGGTATTCCTCCTAGGTTCAGCCCAACAGTTATCTGGTAACAGCCAGCTATGCCTCGATTTATATAAAAGGGGCTGCTAGGCCCCTCCTCACTCTCTCTGCCCCTTCTTTCTGACTCTGTTCTCTCACTGACCCCTTTCTTCCTCTCTCCTCTTCCTCCACCTCCCTCTCTCTCTTCCTGGCAGGCCTACCCCCTCTCTCTCTGCCTCTACTCCCTTCTCAGCTCCCCTTCCCATGTCGCCCAAATAAACTCTACTCTATACTATACCCTATGGCGGTAGCTCAGGGGAAAGAGATGCTTCCGCATGGGCCCTCTAAAGCACCCCACCCACTTCACCATACTGTGCTTTATAAAACATATCCTTGTTTTTTTTTTTTCTGTAAAACACAGCAAATATAGCCAAATGCCATGTGATCTTGCTTCCATAATGTTGGCCATGTTGGACTGTACTTAGGAATATGAACCAAAATGAATTTGTCCTTTTTTGAATTGCTTTTGTCCCGTATTTCTCTCTGAATGACCAGATAAGTAACAAACATAGCCTACTTTCTTATTTCCACTCTGAAATAGGAGCCATCCCTCTCCTAAGAGAGTGTACCAGAAAATTTCCAGTAGAGAAATCCTCTAATGTAGAGTATAACAAGTTAACGATAATAATACTTTGTAAACCATGGTGAATTTCCATGAGATGGTGGTAAATAAAATGACTAAACTTTCCAAAAAAACATATTAATGGTTGACAAACACTGAAAATTGTCATTCTTCAACTGATTATCAGAACAACAGATAACAATGATGCACTTTGTAGGGAACATTACAGTCTTATGATGTTGGATGAGCTGTCAGATTCAGTAAAGCAGGGAGGCAAGCTCAATGTATTTTCAGAATTTTACTGGAAGTTAATTTGATACTATGTTTCCAGTGCTGCTAAAAAATCCATATTCCTTTACCTCAGTAACTCAAGTCTTTGAAATTTATCCTAAAATATTAACTATACAAGCAAAATTTTAAAATGCAAACATAAACTATGAAAACAACCTTAATATCTAATTACTCAAATGTGTTGAAGTATAATCAAATAATGGAATAGTATTCAAATATTAATTGTAACAATTCTGAGTCCTACAGCTTGGACTTTTACCTTTAAAGACAGTTGGCCTCTTTTTAAGGATATTTTGTATTTCTTTACAAATTTTCATATCAGCTTGTTAATTTTATAAAAGTACTCACCTGTCTGCTAACAAGAATTGGGCTAAATCTACAGAGCAGTGTGAAGAACACTGCTGCCTCCAAACTGATGCTTCAAATCACTACTATATCTGTGAATTTTTATTTGTATATGTGCTTACATTTCCCATAATGCTTGCTACATCCACTCCCGTAGTGACAAGTGCGAACAGGCCCCCCAAACCTGACTGCTCTCCCAAGGCGAAAAGCTCACAAAAACTTAGTCTCCTGGAATCATGGCATCCTGTATAAAGAATGGTCCAATGTCCTTGCTTTAGTTGGTAAACGGATCTGTGTGCTTTTCCTTAATATTGCTTTATTACAAGTGCTCCTAAGGATTGATATTTTGATATATAGCTAAGTTAGATTCTAGGCAGTTCTTGATCCGACCTTGGGCATGGATAGATAAGTCACTGCCCTACACAGAAATTTACCATTATCTAGGAAGACGGAAGTTTGTGACCTAGAGAGGAACCAGAGTAGATACTTAGAACTATAGATAGCTGAGTTACACCCATACACAAGTATTTACAATGGCCTAGGGGGAAGGTGAACTATACAATAGACTAGAGTAGGAACTATGGCAAGGGCATGAAGCCCTTGCCCCTGGCTTCTAAGATTAAGTGGACCTTAGGTGGAGCTGTTTTTTTATCTGTTGTTAACATTGAATTTTATCCCAGTTGGTTCCTGCCAGTCCTTCCGTGTTTGCATTCCTCTGTTTTGTATAAGAATCCAGTAACCTCTTTGTACCTTGCCGGTGTGTCACCCAACTTCCCTATTTTCTTCTGTATAAAATGTTTGATGCTTGATTTGAAAAATTACGTTCAGATTCACACTCCCTTGTGTCGAGTCTGTCTATCGATTCCCACCGACTCCTTGCCCACCTGCGACTAGAGACCCATTCCACGCAGACAACAAGGGACCAAGAGGGTCTGCGGCAAATGCTATGTTTTATTAATACATAAATTTTGCTCTTCTTTCATTAAGGTTAATGCAAAGTACTTTATTCATTTAGATGCTATTACAAATATAATTCTTTTATTAATTTCCAGCTTTGGATTTTTAACTGCTAACAGTTGGAATTGCAACTGAATTTTGTAGATTGATTTCCTGCAACATTTCTGAACTTATTAGCTCTAAAATCTTTTCATGGAGTCTTGAAGACATAGTTTCTATTGTATCATTACTAAACTTGATAGTTTTCCTTCTTCTTGCTTCATTGCAATGGCTAGAAACTCTCCTTAGAATGCAAGATGTTGGATGGAAATCAGAATTTTGTCTTTGTTCTGTCTGTGAAGAAAATATTTTGCATAGTTATAAAACTAGTCATTGGTGGTTTTAGATGTAAGGATTGATCTTCATTGTCAAGTTGACTAGATTTAGAATCATTGTGAAAACACATCTCTGGCTATCTTTATGAAGATATAACCAGGAAGACTTAACTGCATGTGTGTAGTACTGAAAGAAAATAAAACTTGAGACCCGTGATTCATGTAATTTATGTCAAATAGCCCAAAGAGATGTTTGTGAGCTTTGAAACCTGGGGCTGAGAACATAGCAAGACATGCCCGGGCAGGCCCATCGTTACATGTCCTGACTGGCCTGGTGCCTCCCTATCTCCCGCCCTTCTGATGGTCTGTTGATGTTTAAATGGACCAATCATGTAAAACCATGCCAATTCCTCCCCAAGCCCCACCCCTTTTCTATAAAAGTCCCTAGCTTCCAAGCCTCGGGGTCTAAACCACTGTCTCCTGCGTGAGATACGTTTCGACCTGGAGCTCCACCATTATGGCTCCACCATGTGGTCGACACCTCTGTCTCCTGCGGGGAGATATGTGTCGGCCCGGAGCTCCGTCATTAAACTACCTCGTGTTCTTACATCAAGTTGGTCGTCTGTTCGAGATTCTTGGGTGCACGCCGAATCGAGAATTGAGTGGGGGTTTCCCCACTAGGTTCTTTCATACTATGTGCCATGGTCCTGGCATGAATTAAAAGAAGAATGATGCCTACAGTAGAATTCATCTCCAGGCTTCCTGACTGTGGACACAGTATGGCCAGCTACCTAACATCCCAACTGAAAATTCTTCCCAGCCATGATGGACTGCACACACAAAGTTGGAACAATTCCAGAACCCTTTCCCATAAGATGCTTCTGATAAGGCAATTAATCACTGCAAGAAAAGGAAAGAGTACAGATGCTTCTGTTGAGTTGAGGAAATTTGCTTCTGCCATTAGATTGTTGAATCTTTCCTCATGAAAGTATGTATTTTTGATTCAATGGCAGGGGAAGCTTTTAAAGATTTTTCTTCTTCTTTTAATTAATTTTAATTTCTTTTTAATTAAAAAGAGCAAATAATATTTGTACATCATTCATTTTTATGTAATGTTTTATATGGTATATTTGCAGAATATCTAAGTTAGTACCATGTTGGGGGTGGTCTTTTGGTGCACTGTGCAAAGATTGTCTTTGTATTATTCAAATGCTGAATTCTGTGCCAGCAGAGTTGAGTGCAGACAGGACTTAGTGTTTTTATATGGCTGCATCATACCTTGTAAACACTCCCTTTAACGCCTTCAGATTGGTTTAACAAAGAGCTGGATGGCCTATAGCAATCCTGGGAAGGATAGGCGGGGCTTTTGGGCAGTTAGTAACTCTGGAAAATATTCTGGGGGTGGGGGTGGGGAGATTAGTCCGTCAGCCATGGAGGTGAGGAGAGAGATTCACTACCCCAGAAAGAGAAAAGGAACATGTGCCGGTACTGAGGAGAAGTAACAAGCAATGTGGCAGAATGTGAATTAGTATACTAATAATGGATTAACATAAGTTATGAGCTAGTTGGAACAAGCTTATGCGAAGGCTAAGCTGTCATAATTAATAAAAGGCCTCAGTTTCATTACTTGGGTGGCAGGTGGGTCAGAGACAGTCTGGCAATAATGCCATTAACATATGTATTATCCCATATAATTACCTGTTTTTGTAACAATAAGAAAAGTTTTAAAATCTACTCTCCAAACAATTTTCAAGGGTGCTCTAGTGTATTTTTTAATATGAACTCTGTAGTGTATCTTCTGTACCACTAAATGTTCTTTGACCAGCATCTCCCCAGTCTCTCTACTCACTAGTCCCCTGTTGCCGTCATTTTACTCTATGTATTTATTAACTAGGTGTTAAACTTTCTCATATAAGGAACTTTAACATTAAGGAATTGGGGACCACAGCATCATCCCAGCACCTGAGGATTCTTTCTGTGGCTGTTGAATGTAGGCTTCAAGTATGAGGTTTAAATGAAAAATATCTGAACCTTTAAAGACCAAATAGAGTTACACATATATAATTGTCAGCTGCCATTTTATAATACTTAAATGAGTATATAAAAGTTAAAACTTCCTTAAAGACAATGGAATTGAAAAGTCGCTTTTCGATGTCTATAGTTGTTCATAGAAGAATGACAGCATCATATAAGAGATGTTTGAATTCTCCTGGAATTTTATTGGAGAATATTGTAAGAATTCCCATGTTTCCAAATAGGAAATCCCATCTCAGCCCCTTTAAAGGCTAGCAACTACAATCTGTATATAAATTTCTTCCAACGTTCCAGATTTTCTTTATGTGTACAATTAGCCTCAGTCAATGGCTCATTTGGATATAAGGATACGGCTTGGGGCTTCTATTTCCCTTGCTCCTAGTTATTTTAGCCATGACAGTGCTTTCTGCTTCCTAAAATGACAACAGTCTTCTCTCTAGTGTTACCTCCACCTCTCCCACACCAGTGAACTATGGGAGATAACTTGTACCACAAGTGGTCCTTGTTTGCACAAGTGGTCCTCTGTATTTTGCAATGTTTCCTCTGTGGGGCTGCCTATCACTGGCAATTACAATGCCAGAACTTGGTTGAGAAAAATCGAACAGCTTTGAAACCTGCATCCCAAAACATACTCCTATGGCTTCTATGCCATTAATCACAGCTCATGTAGCTATGCTGTGATAATAGAAACTGTTTGCTATGTCTTTTTTGGGAGAAGAGAAAGTTCAGCAAAGAGAAAGCATGTTCATGTTCTCAAATGAGTTTATAGTCAGTTTGTCTAATCTGAGGTAGCAATAGTGGGAGAATATTGACATCTAGCACAAGGGGAGAACAATAGTAAGTTTAATGAGAAACTGTTCGTGATTAACTGTGGCTCTCTATGACTAACGAAGCAGTCACATAATGATCAAGGTCATTTGTGAAGTTCTTTATTTCTGAAATTGTTGTGGTTATGACACACTCAAATCTGGTTTGGTTCATTTGGCTGGTACTAACTACTTAAATGTGTCCCTGAAGAAAATTACTTCACAGAAGCATAAGAGCGAAGCCTAACTTTGTGGCCAGGAAGGAGCTAGAAGAATCTAGCTATGTCTTGATGAAAACCAGGCACAAGGCCAACTCCTTTTATATTTGGTTTTCATGAGAATCTGTCTGTGGGGGAGCTCTGAGTGTTTTTAGTGCAATAACAAGCTTGTGTTCTCTGAGCCAATTAGTATGTAATTAGGTGTTGGCTAATGAGGAGGAGGGACGAGATGGAGCTGGCAGAGGGAATTCGTGTGGGTGTGACTCTTGTGTACGCAGGTGGTGAAACGGCGCATGTTGAGAGCTAAATTGAATTTCTAAAACCCCATAATTTGTTACACTCTATTAGTAAGTGCTGGAGTAGACTTCCAGCATCCTTTCTCCTTCTCTGTGAGAAGTTCTTCTTTTCCTCTTGGTAGAATGTAGTCAGCACATGTGTTGTCAATATTTTCTGTTGACCATTCTTGATGACTTTTTCATCAAAAGTTCTAATAGTATTGAGTTACCTAGAGGAAGACAAAAGGGATCAATTAGCTTACTTATTCCTCCATTCAACATGTGTTACATTTTCATCAGTGAATAAAACAATGGCCCTTGCTTTCCTAGAGTTTACATTCTTTAGTGGAGAACTGAAACCTAAACAGTAACAAACCGTTGGAAGCTTAGTCAGACAACTTATGGGGAAAAAAATGATAATAGAGTTGGGCCCATCAGGGTAAACTTTGAAGGATAAGTCGAAGTATACTTTACTAAGAATGTAAGAGGGATCTATACAAAGTATTGAAGGAGTTGTAGAAGAAAAAGGTTGAGGGACAGGAGGCAGAAATTGACACCAAGATAATGCATCCAGTATGACCAAAAGGTTAGGGAAGCATCTGAAAAATAAAACAGAATCAATTTTTGTTCCTTTCATGATTGACAGTTTGATGTTTACACAAATGAAGGTGGTTCAGGTGTCTGTGATATAGGCAGAGCTACAGTGCCCTGTACTCTCAGGTGTGTTTACAAAAATAGGATAGGGTAAATATAAGGAGATATAACAACTTTATAAATGAAAAGACATTTAGTGATTCAAATTATGTGGATGGTTAAATAGTTTTCTTTTAAGCAGGAGATATATAAATTTCTTTTTATCTCTGTGAGCTCTTTGCAGGGATGCAGTACACCCTGGGTGATCTTGCAAGTGGCCCTACCTGGTTTCTGCTGTTAATTCATCTGTTCTCTTTACAGCTTCATAGTTAGACAGAATTCTCTTGGTTATCTTTTTACTACTGTCTAGAGAAAGGTGAGAGTCTATGTTACAATACAAAATGCTTAAATGCAAGATACTGCTGTAATGATAATATTTGGAATAAAATAGAAGTTCCAAATAATAAGAATGTATGTGTTTTTCTGCTCCAGACAAGCAAGGTGATGACTGATTTTAATTTCAAGTTTATTTTCAAAGTTTTAAAGTTATATGCAGCTTGAAAATTAAGGAAAACCTCAAACAGTGAGTAAGTTCTGATTTAGGGCATGCTTTTTTAACAATGAAACATTTCTTCCCTTCCTATCAAGAGTCCTAATCATGGCTCAGCAGCAGGAAATGGAGCACATCTGAAGCCTTCTATTTTCAGGTTCCCTATGTTGTATCATCTCTCTGATATTCATACATCATCAAGGAAACAACATTATGAGAGAATGCTTTTATAATGTGCTGTGCTCTTGGAAAACTAATACCTTGAAGCTAACGTTTTTCAGTATTTACACAACAGTTAGTGGGAGTAGATTAGACAACACTGACGGGTGTTTGCATTTCATTTAGTTTTCATATACTTTTTCAATGCCATATACAGAACTGTAGGGAATTGCGTTTGAAAAAAATGGCCCAACTGGCATTATAGATCCTCCTAATTCCAGGCATGTGCAGCTTTAAACAAAACAAAACAAAAACAAAAACAAAACAAAAAACCCCAACCTAGTTCTCTGTAGTAGCCTCGCTGACATGCTTCTCAAAAATTTACCTATTCTGAACCAACTTGCCAATCTCCCTTGGCTCTTTCCTAAGTTTCTGCTGACTCATTGACTTCCTTCAGTCATCCCAGATAACTGCAGGTGCACATTTCATTTTGGGGGACTATAAGGATGAGTACATTTTCCAGCAGACTAATTCAGTGAGGCATCTCCCCATTTCCCACTTGCCTCTGCCAGATGATAGCCAACAGCAATAAACACAGCAGAACTCAGCCCTTTTTGTTTATAGCATGTTATTATTGCCGTTTGTATGTGAAGGTATATTGAGTTAGTCTTTTCTTGTCACCAAGACAAAACACTGGATGGAAACAACTTAAGTGAGATTACCTTGGCTCCCAACTCAGAGGGAATAATTCATTATGGTAGAGAAGACACAGTAGTTGAAGGGTCTGATCTATGACAGTGACATAGTAGCGGAAGTCTTATCTTTCTAGACTGAGAAACAGAGTGCTTGGCTAGAAGTCAGTCAGTTTAAAGTCACCAAAACACCAGCTCTGAGTGACTCATCTCTGAGAGGCTGTCTCTTGCTTCAGAGAATCCACAGCCTTCCTGAACAGCACCACCAGTTAGGAACCAAGTCACACAAATGAGCTTGTGAGAGACATTTGAAATTCCAACCACAGCAGAAGGTGACCCTACTGACTGAATAGCCTTGGGGCAAACATTTCCATTCATTTTCCAGTAATGGGTATAGATTTGTTCTGGCAGGCTTATGTCATTCTGGGTGATGCTCAGAGCATGGAGCAGAACACTTTGGCCTCCATAGAGCACTGAACACATAGCCATATAATTGTTAATACCATGAACTAATCAGTTGTATTTGTGGTTAAAGAAGTTTTTAGTATTCAATTCAACGCTTACCTTATAAAGCTGAACAGACCCTGCTACAAACTAAGCACAAAGTCTTTTCTGAGATGTAGAGCTCAATAAGATAGTTTTTATTTAGAAGGAGACTTTGAGTATCACATATTTAAGATGATGATGAAAATTAACAGATAATATGAGATATTTATCAGTTTTACCAGACAGACATTTACAATGAACTGTCTTTTTCTTCTAATTTACAAATACCATATACATGTTTTAATAATGCTGAATATAACAATTAGGGCCTTTCACATATATGGTAAGTGCTCTAACATTGAGTCATATCCTTAATCTGCTACATAAATTTTAGCCCATTATATAGACTCCAGTCTACAAAACCAAAAAATTATCTGACACTTACATATAAGGACTGCAATGCAGGGCTTTTGTGGTCAAGTCTAGGGAGCGTCCTATCTTTGAATAAGAGAACCCTCAAGGTAAAGGATCACGTTCATCCTAAGAATAAGCCACAGAGACTCTTAACCAGTATGCTGCTAATTGTCTTCATATTTAATGTGTTTTCTCTGAGATGATATTTGTTAAAAGATATTTTACTAGGTGGCCAAAGGAGCTAATATGATGAATCATATGCTCTGCTTCAGCAAACTGCCAGGGGGTTCTTTATTGCATAGAAGTTAGATTTTTGGGGGGAGAGCTGAATTAATGAGTCAAATCCTGGTATGGTACCTAACAAAATGAAAGCAATTGCTAAACTGAGAAGATACATGAGTTTTACTGAGAGTCAGTGAGTAAAACACATCACACATTGGGATGCTATTGCAATTTAGGGGAAAGAGAATTTTTGATAATTAAAAATTAGATGGCATGTATAACACATAGCACATTCCAAATTAAAAATAGAAGGCAGAATTATTATAAAATTGTATTATTTCTCCTGTTTAAAGAATTTAAGTTGTTTTCAGGAAGAAATGGAACTTTGTAAATTTCAGAAGGGAAAATTTTCAAAGAGTACAAATGTAAATGTAGATTACATTAAGGTTCAAATGAAAAAAACAAGTTTTCATAAAATGTATTTTTATTTCCTTGGTGCTTGTTGGTTTTATTTTACTCTGAGAAAAGGCTACAAAGCATTATCAAATAATCTATAATAGGTTATAACAAAAGCAAAATATGGGAGAAGAAAAGGATAAAGAGGACTTCTTATCTAGGAAAAAAATACTTCCTGGTTTCATTTCCATGGAACAACTCTGTGTTGTTTACTTTTCTGTTGCTGAAATAAAACACCATGAACAAGGACACCTACTGGTCCATTTTGTCTTAGAGTCCAGAGGTTTATAGTGGTGGGAACCACACAGCACAAGGCACGAGGCCTGGCAACAGTTATTAAAATTAATTAATGATTGAATATAAATAACTATTAATGTTTGATTTGAACCTTAGTAAAGTTTCTCTTTATGAATGTGGGTGTCCTTGCATTTGGGGTATAGATATTCAAAATTTAGACTTTCTCTTGGTGGATTTTTCCTTTGATGAATATGAAGTGTCCTTCCCCATCTTGTTTGATAACTTTTGGTTGAAAGTCTATTTTATCAGATATTAGAATGGCAACTCCAGTTTGTTTCTTGGGACCATTTTCTTGAAAAACTTTTTTCTAGCCTTTTAGGCTGAGGTAGTGTCTGTCTTTGTCACTGAGATATGTTTTTGTATGCAGCAAAATGATGGATTCTATGTGTTAGCCTGTGTCTTTCAATTAAGAAATTTCTATTGATGTTGAGAGATATCAAAGACAGATGATTGCTACTTCCTGTTATTTTGTTGCTGGAGGTGGTATTATGTGTGTGTGATTTTCTTCTTTTGGGTTTGTGTGGAATGTTTAACTTCTCATACTTTCTTGGGAGTATTTACCCTTTTTGTATTTGAGATTTCTTTCTAGTATCCTCTGTAGGATGGGATTAGTAGAAAGATATTGTTTATATTTGGTTTTGTCATGGAATATATTGGTTTCTCCATCTGTGGTGATTGAGAATTTTTCTGGATACAGTATTCGGGGCAGGTATTTGTGTTCTCTTAGGGTCTGGATGACATCTGTTCAGGATCTTCTGGCTTTTAGAGTCTCTGTTAAGAAGTCTGTTATAATTCTGACAGATCTGCCTTTATATATTACTTGGCCTTTTTCCTTTACAGATTTTAATATGCTTTCCTTGTTCTGTACATTCAGTGTTTTGATTATTATGTGATAGGAGGATTTTCTCTTCTGGTCCAATCTATTTGGTGTTCTGTAGGCTTCTTGTACATTTATGGCTATCTCTTTCTTTAGATTAGGGAAGTTTTCTTTTATGATTTTGTTGAAGATGTTTTCTGCTCCTTGAGCTGAGATTCTTCACCCTATTCTATTTCTATTATTCTTAGGTTTGATTTTTTTTTTGTGTGTGTGAATTTCCTAGATACTTTGCACTAGGAGATTTTTACACTTTGTACTTTCTTTGACCAGTGTGTCAATATTTTCTATATCATCTTCTATGCCTGAGGTTCTCTCTTCTATCTCTTATATTATGTTGGTGATACTTGCATCTGTAACTCTTGATCTTTTTCCTAACTTGTTCATCTCCAGGGTTGTCTCCCTTTGTGTTTTCTCTATTGTTTCTATTTCCATTTTAGATCCTGGATTTTTTTTGTTCAATTCTCCTGTTTGATTGTATTTTCCTGTATTTATTTAAATAATTTATTTGTTTCCTCTTTAAAGGTTTCTACCTGTTTGTCTGTGTTTTCCTATATTTCTTTGAGGGAGTTACTTATGATCTCATAAAAGACTTCTATCATCTTCATGAGATGGGATTTTTAGGTCATTATCTTGCTTCTCAGGCAGGTTAGGGTATCCTGGGCTTGCTGTGGTGGTAGAACTGGGTTCTGATGGTGCTGAATTGCATTGGGTTCTGTCTCTTATGATCTTGTACTTGCCTATTGCCTCTTGGTTATCTCTGCTGTTAACAGGCTTGGGTGTCTCTCTGACCAGAGCTGGCCTCCTTTGAGGCAGGTAGAAGAACACTGTGACCTGGCTTAAAGCCAGTCTCTTGGGAGGCAAGCAGTACTGTCTCTGGTTAGAGCAAACTTCCTGTGTTCCTGGTTACTGTGGGCTTCCTAGAATGCAGGCAAGCTGTGCCCTAATCAGTAATCACTGGGAACCTCCTGGGAGGCAGACAGGCTCTAGGGTGTTGGAGGGTATTTGACCCAGGTAGAGAAGAAAACCAGAAAGAGGATGGAGCTAGAGAGGGCAGGTAGGTCCCACTTCAGCTAGGCCCTGTGGGTGTCCAAGTTGGCATGGGTATTTGGGCAAGATTCTCACCTGTGTTACTGGTTCCTTGGACCTCCTGAGAGATACACTGGCTGTAGGGTGTGTGTGTGTGTGGGGGGGGTGGTATTGGGCCACTGATATGGCCCTGGTTGAGAAGCAGACCAGAAGAGGCCTGTTCTTTTCTAATGAGAGACAAAATGTAAGTGGATTAGGAGCAGTGTGGAGGTGGGAAGGAACTGGGAGAAGGAGGGGGAGGAGGAGGGGGAGGAGGAGGAGGAGGAGGAGAAACAGTAACCAGAATTTATTGTATAAGAAATCTATTTTCTTTGAAAGGAAAAAATAAGTAAGAAGAAAGAAAGAGAGGGGGGGAAGGAAGGAAGGAAGGAAGGAAGGAAGGAAGGAAGGAAGGAAGGAAGGAAGAAAGGGAGGGAGGGAGGGAGGGAGGGAGGGAGGGAGAGAGAGAGAGAGAGAGAGAGAGAGAGAGAGAGAGAGAGAGAGAGAGAGAGAGAGAAGAAGAAGGAGGAGGAGGAGGAAGGAAGAAAGGAAGGAAGGAAGGAAGGAAGGAAGGAAGGAAGGAAGGAAGGAAGGAAGGAAGGAAGGAAGGAAGGAAGGAAGGAAGGAAGGAAGGAAATGACTCAAGGAGCTGGGAAGATAGCTCAGCAGTTAAGAGCACTTATTGCTCTTCCAAAGGACATCAGTTCAACTCCCAGAATGCAAACTAGTTCAAAACTACCTGTAACTCCAGTTTCAGGGGAATCTGTTGCCTTCTGATTCTCAAGGGAAATACACTACACAGTTCATAGATATACATGTAGGCAAAATGATTACACATAAAATAAATAAATATTTAAGAAAAAAGTTAGAAAATGATTAATAGATTATATAGATATTAGAATTAAGTGATTAGAAACATAAAATAGTATTTATATATAACATCCATATGTCCTAAAGATGAATTAAGGCTATGAAGATATTTTGAAATTCCAATAAAACCTCTTATGGTTTAAAACTACACTACTGACTAAAATTTAAAATGAAGAAATTTTTAGAAGGTATTAACCTCTGACTAAATAATACAGAAAAAAGAAAGAGTGAGCTGAAGATCAGCAGCAGAGACTGTCCAAAAGAAACACAAACAGTGAGATTTACCAAACAGAAGCTCATCACAGATGGGACTTATAAAAAAATTTAGCTTCATGACTGGCTGTGAAGAAGATGCTGTTGTATTTATTATTTATGTCCTTTGCTAGCTTGCTGTATGTAATTCTTACTTTCTTATCTTATAGTTGAACTCAGGCTTATCACACCTTTAAGTAGTGTACAAAAACATACCTATGGGGAAAGTATTGCATCAGAGTAAAAATGAAAGTTATTTTTAAAAAGCTGGGAACACTTATTCTTCTATAGCTGAATTTTTTATATAGGCTCCAAAAGATATTCCTTTCAGGTTTTCAGGTCATGTGACCCCTCTGTTTCACTTTCTATTTACAGTCCCTTCAAAGAATAAAAGCCATGTTTGTTCCAACATGTGCAGGGTGCAATTCTTATGTCCTCCACTGTCTAGCCACATTAAAACTTCAAGGGCAATGACTCAGTTGTTGAAATATATAAAAATGGAGACAAAGAATAAGCACAATGAATTCACAATAAACACTAAGGCACAGATACAGGAAAACAGAAATTAGACCAACAAACAAACAAAAAACAAGAGAGCAAGTCTAAAACTACTGATCTAGATAGATTATATCTAACATCATTTCCATGCACCATTAAAAACTTCTCAAATTGAGTGCAAAAGCAAGACTCCTCCCTATAATATTACCTGGAGAAAGTATACTTGAAATAAAGGGAACGAAAAAGGCATGCAATAGGCTATAATCAAAAGGGGAGCAGTTGGTCTATAGATTTAATCAATCCTGAACAAAATGGAAGAAAGGTATTTTCTTTCTATCAACTAGCCAAATGTAAGTAAACATTTTTCACCAAGACAAAGGTTGAGAATAACTGGTACAATTTAAAGGAGAATAAATGAAAGGATAAACACTAGTGGACATTAAGGCACTGTATAATGGTACACTAATTATGACAACAGTGCTGGTGAAAGAATCAATAAATTGATCAATGGAACAAAATCAGGCCTCAGAAACACACTCTGATTCTTATATAGGAAAAAGGGAATTGGAACAGAGGAAGGGCGGAATTTCAGTTCTAAATTTAAAGTGTAATACTAGCTATATGTAGTGGCTAGGTCTCGCACACAGGAGACTTAAACAAAAAGCCAAAGCCATGAATACCAGGCCAGCCAGGATGCACAGTGAGTAAGTACCAGGCCAGTGTGGGGGCGGGGGAGGGGGCTGCACAGAAAGTGAGCAACAGGCCAGCTGGGGCTAAATAGTAAGACCTTATTGAAAAGAAAAACAACACAGCTAAGATGCACAGGCAAAGGTCTACATGACCTTTTCCACACATAATCCCCAAAGCAGAATAGATAAAAGGGAGAAGTGACAAATTATATAACGGAATTAAAAACTTCTATTCTGTGAAAGATTATGGTACAGAATGAAAGGCAAGACACAAGTTGGGAAAAAAATATTTGCAAGCATCAGTCTGAAAACAGACTTGGGTTCTATATGTATAGAAAATATTTAGAACTCAACAATACAAATTAAAGGACCCAATTAAACTTGAACAAAAGAACTGAGCACATTCCTTATCAAAGAAAGCATCATACACAAATAAAAATACAAGACTTTTTTTTCTTTTTGTTTTTTTCGATACAGAGTTTCTCTGTATAGCCCTGGCTGTCCTGGAACTCACTCTGTAGACAAAGCTGTCCTGGAACTCAGAAATCCACCTGCCTCTGCCTCCTGAGTGCTGGGATTAAAGGCGTATGCCACCACTGCCCAGCTACAAGACTCTTATATGGATGACTAGAGTACTGAAAATTGAAACAATGAAATAGTATAGCTACATATTAGAGTGGCTAATATACAAAGAGCTGCTGGGCAGTGATGGTGCACACCTTTAATCCCAGCACTTGGGAGACAGAGGCAGGAGGATTTCTGAGTTTGAGGCCAGCCTGGTCTACAGAGTGAGTTCCAGGACAGCCAGGGCTATACAGAGAAACCCCGTCTCGAAAAACCAAATATATGGATAGATAGATAGATAGATAGATAGATAGATAGATAGATAGATAGATAGATAGATAGATAGGTAGGTAGGTAGGTAGGTAGGTAGATAGATAGATAGATAGATAGATAGATAGATAGATAGATAGATAGATAGATAGATAGATAGATAGCTGATGACACCAAATGTTATTATCACATGGAACAAAAAGATATTTTCATGGATCTAGAGGGATAGCTCAGTGGTTAAAAGCATTTGCTCTTGCAGAAGACCCAGGTTAAGTTCCCAGAAACTACATGACAGCTCATAACCATTTAGAACTCCGATTCTGGAAAACTGGCTCTCTAGGTACCAGACATGAATATGATGCACGTAAATTTATATTTTATCTATTTATAGATGCAGGGAAAAATTTTATACACAAAATAAAAATAAGTAAATATTTATAAAAACATTCATTATTGATATGAATAAAATATGGGCATAGTTGGGGTGATAGATGACTCAGTAGGTAAAATGGAGAAAAGATATCCTGTGTCAAACAAGGAAGGGAGGTTAGAAGAGACAGTAGAATGTCATTCTCTCTCTCTCTCTCTCTCTCTCTCTCTCTCTCTCTCTCTCTCTCCTCTCTCTCTGTCACACACACACACACACACACACACACACACACACACACTCACCAAAGAAGAATAACATATCTATATAAAACTCCATACACAAATACATATAGCAGATTTATTCATATTTGTTGAATTACAAACAATCAAGATGTTTTAAGTAGATGAGTGACTAAAAAGCTATAAAGAATACAATGGATTATTTTTCAGTGTATAGGGAAATGAACCACTAAGCTATAGCAAATTTATAGTTTTAAATGCATATTGCTATGGAAAACATATGCTTGAAAAGATTGTGCTCTGAGTGTCGTTCACATTTTCCAAATAGCAAAACTATAAGAACAAATAAAAAACAGTAGCTTAGGGCCCTGTTGGTAAAATGGATACTGTGTGAGCAGGGAAGATCTAACCTGATATTCAGAACACATGCTTTACAACAAAGAAAAGCATGCCTTAATAGTCTTATGTAGCTGCAAACTCTGTTGTCCTGGATTTTGTTTGTTTGTTTTTTTTTTTTTTTTGTCAACATTATACTAGTTGGAGCCATTTGAGAAGAAGGCACTTCAACTGAAAAAATGCCCCACCAGACTGACATGTGGACAAAGTTTGTGAGAACATTTTCTTGATGGATCATTTATGTGGGAAGACCTAGTCCTTTGTGGGTGGTGCCATTCCTGGGCAGGTGGTCATGGGGTGTATAGGAAAGCTGGCTGAGCAAGCCATGAAGAGCAAGCAAGCTGTGGTGGCTTTGTCTTCAGTCCCTATAGGCATAATGTTTTTATACACTGTTTACAAAGTTTACCCTTGGGTTATTCAAGTGCAGAGTTCTCTGCTTTCATATCTTGTTTCAATCTGGACAAGGCATTGTAATGCTTATACCAAGAATCTCCTATCTCATTTGTGTAAACAAATCTTACTATTCATTCTCTGCCTTGTCAATCATTGCTGATCACTCAAGGGTTTAGGCAGGAAATAGGAGGCAGGACCACAAGAGCAGAGAAAGAACACGGGAGAGGAGAAGATGCCATGAGGTAGGTGAATCATGAAAACATGACCATAAGGGCTGGCCAATTGGAGAAAAACCTGGGGGCGGGGGGGGGGGATCATGACAAATTAGAACTTGGGATTATTGACAGGGAAGTAGTGTAGCAGCCAGCGCCCAAGGGTTACTGAGTTCCCGAAAGGAAAGCTGGGGAAAACGGCGAGAGAAATAATGAGCCAAGAGAATGTTCTCTGATCAAGGCTCAAATTTTAAGGCTCTTGGATATATATGGGGAAACCCAAGGTCCCATCCCGTTGTGTCGCCTGGGTTCTGTTGCTTGTTTCAGCTGGACTGAGTAGCAAAGTAGGCTCTTCAGGAGCTCAGCGAGCGAGCGGGCAGTTCTCAGTTCTCTGGCAGGAAGACATAAATGTAGTAAAGCCAGATGCCTGGCTCCAGTGTCAGAAACCTGTTCAGCCAGCTCAAGGCTGGGGGTCGGGGGGCACAAAGTAGGCATAATAGCATACAGGGATGACATCTGCCCAGCTCTAGTGCTTTAAAGGCTTATCTTAAATATAAAGGTTTTGTATCTTTTATCTGGGAACTAAATGATCCAAGGCAGGGTAGAAACCCTCAATGGATATTAAATATTAGCTATGACAAGTCCCTAACTTCAAGAGTCCCTTCCTCTCTTGAGTTGCTGGCCTGACTTCACTGCATGATGAACTACAAACTGTAAGAGAAAATAACCGCTTTCCTTGCAAGTTACCTTTGGGCATTGTGTTCTATCTCAGAAGAGGAACCCTAACTATGAACTACCTATGACCTAGCAGTACCGCCTTTCCAAGCCTGGCTAAGTTCACTGGTGCAATATTGGCAAGACTGCTGTGGGACTAACCAACAATTCTCTGCTTGGATTTTCTGTTCCCCTCAAGGGACTTCAGTGCCTAGTACTGAAAGCCCAGTCAAAAATCCATGGTTATGGATGTCTAGGGCCCTAGAAAGAAATTTATTACTGTTGCTTAGCTGAATTTATACAACACTTTCTAAATATTATATTCAGCCATTAATGGTTTTTTAAAAAATTAGAATAGAGAAATGCTACATTCAGCCTTACACATAGAAGTTATTCAATAAATAAATAAATAAATATCAATGAGCGCACAGATTTTTATCTGTTAGCTGGCCTAGATACATAGAATAAATGATAATTGAGTACTGCTCTTTAAATAGAACATCTGTAACTGCCCTATAAGCTTCTGGGAACATTGAAGAAGTGAACACCTCTCCCCCACCCTCCACCCCCCACCCCCCACAGGCACTAGTGGTTGCCAGAGGATTGAGGATAAGGAGAAGAGAGGCGAAAGGAATGAAGGACAGGAGCATGATAGCATCCTGTATAAAAACGGCAAATGGTGTGTCCTTACATGTGTGTGTGTGTCATTACATGTGTGTCATTACATAGGTACCAAAATCCATGTAAGTGTAAAACACAAGTGGTCAACAATCATGTAATCTGTGTGTAGCAATTTTAAAATATATCTATAATAATTCCTTCATTTTAACAAATATACTATGCTAGGGCAAGATATTGACTGTGCAAGGGGATAGTGTACAGATGTAAAACATTGGTACTGTTATTAAAGATGCATTTATTTTTCTTACAAAGGGGAAGTACAGGTCTATGTTTATATTCATGCTGCAGTAGCTGTTACAAGCATGGAGAAGAGCTCTGGAAATCCAGCGTAGGCTGGGCTCGAAAATTCTCACTATAAACCCCTTAGTGCTTCATTTTTGAAAAGCATCTTTGTATTCCATCAAAAAGGAACCGATCAGGATATTTTCCATTCATTAAAGAGATTTACCAAAGATATTGCAGGAAGTGGGAGTGTTTGAGAATTCAGCAAACTTGTCTAAAGGGAAGCAATACTCTTCATGTACAGAGCATAGACGTGAGACCCAAGCTGTCCAGGTGAGCTATGGTAAGAAGCTAAGCTCCCCCTGAGGGCAGGTAGGTGCAAATGTCTCAGACCCAGACTCCATTGTAGTGCCATCCCTTTAGAGGATTGTAGTTACAAGACTAGACACAGACTAGGCTGCAGATCTTCAGCAGCAGGACTGTGCTTGTGGTATGCTTCCCAGCCTCCCATTATGGCTCTGCACTCTGTCCACTATATGAGGTCGCTTGTGGTCAGCACACTCTCAGCTCATTGCTGTGCATCCTTGTGCACCCCAGTGATGCTCTAAAAAAACTTGATGGTTTCAGAAAACAATTGCAACACTGTCATCAGTTTTGAACCTGCTGAGCTTTTAAGATCCCAGACAAAAGAATGAATGAATCAGAAATGATGGATGCCTGTAAAGCTTCCTGGCTCAAGAGAAATCTAAGAAGCTGAGTTGATTGAACCTGAAGAAACAGGATGACTCAGGGCTCATTTTAGAATCCCAGAGTTAATGCATGTTCTGTATTTGGATCCATTTGGTGAGGGTGAAAAGATCAGAACAGGATGAAAAATGGACTTCTTTTTGTTCTGCAAAATGCGTGCTCCATGCAAGAACATGATGTTGCTTGACAGTCCATGCCCTTTCCATCTCAGTACTATGACTATTGTCCCACAGTACATCCCTTTTCACAAAGATTCTGCTAGATAGAGCTCAGGGTTTGAATAATAACATGCTTATTCCAAAAGATCCTCTTCTGCTAACATTCTTAAGCCTGCATGCTTCTGGTTTCTGGTGAATTTCAGTTTTGTATATTTGTTGTTAAAATCCTGCCAAGAATATTTTCTCTGCTAAAAAAATATGTCCTCGTTCTTTTATAAAAAGCAGGAAAACTTTATGACCCCAAGTGATCTTCTGTTTCTGTTGTAATTGACTATAACCATGTCTAACCATCTAAAATATGCAAGTAAGGGGTGCGTACAGATTACATTGAATGCATGTTTAACATACACTTGGCTCTGGGTTCAATTCCCAATGCCAAAAATAAAATAATAATGTTGACTTTTCTGTAAATCATACTATGTCTAGATTATTCCTATTTTAGCATCATGGCACACTATTTGAAGTCATCTCATGGATTTTTTAAAGCTTTATTATTAATAAAAACATTGCAAAATCATTCCAAGATTGTATTAAAATGAATGCCTTCCCTCTTTCACCTGTAGATTCCCTGATTCTGCTTCTCAGGCTCCTGAGTCTATGTAGTCATCTATTCTATCCCAGACACAAATTCCTTACAGTCCTCTTCAAAGAGTACAAGATCCCCTGCATGCCACTTCCTTTGTTCTTTAAATAGCCCTCTTTCTTGCTTATTGCCATGCATTCAAGGATCATGCCCCAGATTTTCCCTGGCTACCTCTTTCTCAAAATGTGGATTTTATTTCAGTTGTTTCCTCAATGGGCATTAGCTGTCTTGCTCTCTTCACTAACTGCATGTACTCTGCCTGCTCCCCAGCCCATCTCTAGGGTGATGCCCATCCACAGACTTCTCAGAGATGCTCAGGTATGCAGGAACTGAGCCCCCTACCCTGCAGACGTCTGCAGTTACCCACAGATGTGCATAACTCCTTCTGTCTTGCTCTTTTCACATTATCCGCCCCCTCCTAGTCTCATCTTGGTTTGCTCTAACCTAGTTTAAACGACCCACTTATTTCACATTGTAAATGAGAACATTGTTGTCTAACAGTTAATAGTCCACTTGGAGCAAATCTGGCATTATAAATGTTTGCAATATGTGCTGGTACTTTTGCATGGTGCCTAAGTCTTCCTTCTGAGGTTTCTGTATTACAACTTCTGAAGATATATACAGGGATCACATGTCATCTTTCTACAGAATTTTTCATGGTGGAGCACATGACTCCTCATAAATCATAAAGTTTCATTTCTGAGTTTAAAAGTGAACTTTTATTTGATTTAGCCCAAGTTGTCATAGGTAGGGAAAGATTGTTACAACCTGAAAAATAATTGAAAATTGAGTATATATATATATATATATATATATATATATATATATATATATATACATATACATATGTGTGTGTGTGTGTGTGTGTGTGTATAATCATTCATTATTCTTTGGGCCCTGTAAGTAAGTATACATTTGATGCAATTCAATTTCTTTGACTAACTAATATATTATGTTTTATATCAAATCCTAGGATAAGACAATTCTAATTTAAATAGTTCAACACAAAATAAATCTTAACTTATATTCAAAATGCCTTAATTATTGGGACAAATATGGAAATTCCATAAGTTTTGCAAATATACCTTTTGTGAATGAAGACATGAGGATTGTCTAGTAAACAAATGACTTCATATATACTCTTAGCAAAAGAATTCTTTAGAGCTGAGGCTATAGTTCAGATACTGAGTGCATTTGCTTGCAATTCATGAGGCCCTCATTCAATCCCCAGTTCTGACATAAAATGAAAATAGAATTTAATGTTAAAGCCATCACTCATTAAAGTTATTAAAGTATGAAACAATATGAAACTATTCTAAGTAACCTATATGATACTTGCTGCCTGTGAGCTTAAATGTGATTTTTATTAAAGAGTTCAGGTGTCAGGCTACCTGTTATAGGCTCTCCTTGTGTTCTTCCCTCATTCTCAGGTGACTAGGCTGATACTGGTAGAACGTTCTGCTTTTTTCCCATTGTAAACCGTTTCAGCCACCCCTTGTAGCTCAACCTCATTCCTAAGTGCCAGATCCCAATACCTAACCCCCCCCCCAGTCATCACACTTATTAGGATCCCAAAATAATTTCTACCAGCCACCACACAGCCACCACACACTCCTAAGAACTACAGAGAGTATCAGAAACTGTCTTAGTCAGGGTTTCTATTCCTGCACAAACATCATGACCAAGAAGCAAGTTGGGGAGGAAAGGGTTTATTCGGCTTACACTTCCATGCTGCTGTTCATCACCAAAGGAAGTCAGGACTGGAACTCAGACAGGTCAGGGAGCAGGAGCTGATACAGAGGCCATGGAGGGATGTTCTTTACTGGCTTGCCTCCCCTGGCTTGCTCAGCCTACTCTCTTATAGAACCCAAGACTACCAGCCCAGGGATGGTCCCACCCACAAGGGGCCTTTCCCCCTTGATCACTAATTGAGAAAATGCCTTACAGTTGGATCTCATGGAGGCATTTCCTCAACTGAAGCTCCTTTCTCTGTGATAACTCCAGCTGTGTCAAGTTGACACAAAAATAGCCAGTACAATTGACCCCTTGTCAACTTGACACACAAACACATCACTAGTAAGCCTCAACCCTTACATTCTTATTCATCCCCAAGATCTAAATAACTTTAAAAGTCCCACAGTCTTTACATATTCTTAAAATTTCAATCCTTTTAAAATCCAAAGTCTTTTTACAATTAAAAGTCTCTTAACTGTGGGCTCCACTAAAACAGTTTCTTCCATCAAGAAGGAAAATATCAGGGCACAGTCACAATCAAAGCAAAAATCATTCTCCAACCGTCCAACGTCTGGGATCCAACTCACGATCTTCTGGGCTCCTCCAAGGGCTTGGGTCACTTCTCCAGCCATGCCCTTTGTAGCACACACGTCGTCCTCTGGGCTCCAGATGCCTGTACTCCACTGCTGCTGCTGCTCTTGGTGGTCATCTCATGGTACTGGCATCTCCAAAACACTGCATGACCCCTTCAGTCCTGGGCCTTCAATTACAACTGAGGCTGCACCTTCACCAATGGCCTTCCATGGCCTCTCACAGTGCCGAGCCTGAGCTGCTCTGCATGGTCCCTTCATGCCTTCAAAACCAGTACCACCTGGGTGACCCTTACACATTACCAAGTCCCACTGCAGAAGGAGTACAACCTTGCCTATCTCTGGAACACAGCCTCTTTGTGCTTTCAGAAAACACTTCCCAGAAGATGTCACCTCAACGATGCTGGTCTCTTCTTAATCACCGCTAATTTCTTAGCTCCAGCTAACCAGCATCAATAGTCCCAGTAATGCAAAGTTTTTGCTTTAGTAGTTCTGGTATCTTGTTAATCACAGCTGATTCTTCAGCCCCAGCTAACCAGAACTCCAAAATCTTCACAATCAAAACAGCAACGGCCCTGAAAAGAGTCTTTAATTTTCCCTCTGAAATTTCACAAACCAGACCTCCATCTTCTGCACTGTTCTCAACATTATCTTCCAAGCTCCTACACAACATCTGACAGAGCTCTTAACAACGAATGGCTCTTCAAGCCCAAAGTTCCAAAGTCCTTCCACAGTCCTCCCCAAAACATGGTCAGGTTGTCACAGGAATACCCCACTCCTGGTACCAATTTGTCTTAGTCAGGGTTTCTATTCCTGCACAAACATCATGACCAAGAAGCAAGTTGGGGAGGAAAGGGTTTATTCGGCTTACACTTCCATGCTGCTGTTCATCACCAAAGGAAGTCAGGACTGGAACTCAGACAGGTCAGGGAGCAGGAGCTGATACAGAGGCCATGGAGGGATGTTCTTTACTGGCTTGCCTCCCCTGGCTTGCTCAGCCTACTCTCTTATAGAACCCAAGACTACCAGCCCAGGGATGGTCCCACCCACAAGGGGCCTTTCCCCCTTGATCACTAATTGAGAAAATGCCTTACAGTTGGATCTCATGGAGGCATTTCCTCAACTGAAGCTCCTTTCTCTGTGATAACTCCAGCTGTGTCAAGTTGACACAAAAATAGCCAGTACAGAAACCAAGGAACAATATACCAACCTAGCAAAGAAAAGACCAGATATTAACACCTAGAATTACAATTGTCCCAAACACAGATGCCTTGATGTCAGCAATAAAAACATAAAACCACAAACAATAAAGAGCAAGATACTATATCTCTGTTAGAGCCCTGCAACTGTACCACAGAAAGCACTGAGTTCTGCAATGTAGCTGAAGCACAATATTACTCTTAAGTAATAAGAGAGGACTGCTGGATAGCACCATCCCAAACCTTAAATTGTACTACAGTGCTATAACAATAAAAACAACATGGGGTTGGCACAAAAACAGACATGTTGATCAATGGGATTGAATTGAAAACACAGACATAAATCCACATACCAATAGACACCTAACTTTTAATTTCTTTTTAAATAAAGAAGTCAGAAATACACACTAGAAAAAAAAGCAGCATCTTCAACAAATGGTACTGGCCAAATTGGACAGCTGCATGTAGAAGAATGCAGATAGATCCATATCCATCACCCAATGCAAAACTCAGCTCCAAATTAATCACAGACCTAAAACAGATATACCAAGCCCAATGAAAGAGAAAGTGGAGAATACCCTTGTACTCATTGGTACAGGAGTCAATTTTTTGAATGGAATATCAATAGTGCAGGCACTCAAGACAATCAATAAATGGGACCTCATGAAAATGAAAAGGTTTTGCAAGGCAAAGGACACCATCATTTGTACTATGGGTCACCCTACAGAATGGGAAGAGACTTTTAGCAACCATAAACCCAATAGAAAAATAGTATGCAACATATATAAAGAACTCAAGAAACTATACATCAAGAAAATAAATAACTATTAAAAATTGTATAAGGAAGGAAAATTGTATAACTATTAAAATTGTATAAGGAATTAAAAATTGTATGGGGAAAGAAAGCAAAAATTAAGTGTCATTTGAGGGGCAGTATGTTTTTTGTTTTTTATCTGTATAGCCCTGGCTGTCCTGGAACTCACTTTGTAGACCAGGCTGGCCTCGAACTCAGAAATCCACCTGCCTCTGCCTCCCAAGTGCTGGGATTAAAGGCGTGCGCCACCACCGCCCGGCCCGAGGGGCAGTATGGAAACCTAATACAGTAGTGTGTGTGTGTGTGTGTGTGTGTGTGTGTGTGTGTGTGTGTGAAAGTGATATACAAGTGATCTAAATAAAATCACCTAATAATGGAGGGACAATACCTCAATTGACAATCTCTTGACACCAATTGAAATTTCTAGTACCAGAACTGGGTTATATCTAATTAAGTTGTTGGACAAAGAGATTTATGTGAATCTGCAAACAATTTTTGCTATTGCCAAGACTATGGGTTGTTCTCTACCAACTGATAGCAAGGCCTCATTGCTGAACACAACACCTACATAACTCATTGAACATGGAGAGGTCAAGTTGATGCCTTCACCCATTTGTTCTAGTATTCACGGTACAGGAAGGTACTCTCTATACTACCAAAGAAAAAATGTAAAAACTAACCCAGGTGTAAAACCTTTGATCTACAATGGATGTACTACCTGTAAAATGTGCTAGGGCAATGGTGGCACAAAATTTGTGGGAGTAACCAACCGATATCTGATTTGACTGAAGACTGAATCCACAAGATGGAATCTACACTCAACCCTGATTGGGTGACTAAGAAATTGAGACTAGATAGACCAGAGACATAGGGTAAAACTAAATACTACTATTTTAAAACAGAAAAGATGTAGAAATAAAAGTGATTCCTAATGACAGTTTGCTTTACTCATAGATCAGTGCCTTGCTCAGTCATCATCCAAGAAACTCCATCTTGCAACAAATACAGATATGAATAGTCAGACATTACACAGATAACGAGAGACATTAGAACAATCAGGCTAAACAGGCTGACTCCATCAGATCACTCCTAGAATGTAAAGATCAGAGGAGATGGAGAACACCAAAAAACCGCAATGGCTTCTAAATCAACTCAATCAGCACACATGGACTCGCAGACACCGGGGAAGCATGCACAGAAACTAAAAAGATCTGCATCAATTGAGGTCCCAGAAGGAGAAGCAGATACATGCCCCCATTCCTAACACAGAAAAAAAAATCTCCAATTGATAACCACTTGCAAATATAAACTTAGTTTTCTTCATTAGAGTCTCATTGGGGAAACAATGCATTCTTAAGATAAAGCTGCAAGTTCTTTTATCAATAAATTATTAGCCAAAAATGAACTAAAAGGCATCTTTGGAAGTTCTATGTCTCATAGTGTCTTGTCAGGCCTCTTCCTTTTTGATAAATTTTATTTTTTTAAATTGTATCATATTTATGCATTTTTCTTCTCTTTATCCTACATGTCCTTAGTGTATATATCATGGCTTTCAGTTTAGTGTTTTTATGGAATTCCTGAGTATGTGAACAAGTGAGTGTTTCTTGTCCTTTGTCTTGGGCTCTTTTCTTTTTGTTTGTTCTGCCTGATTCTGATGTGTTTGTTTTGCTTATTAATATTATATTTTATTTTGTCATTATTCCATAGAAGCCTGTTTATTATGAGAGTCAGAAAGGCAGTGGATCTGGATGGGAGTGGAGGAGTGAAGAGAAGAGAAACTGTAATCAGGATATATATATTAATATTAATATATATAATATAATATATATAATATATTATATTATATATATTAATAGAAGGGGCTGGAGCACTAGCTCAGAAGTTAAGGGCATTGGCTGTTCTTCCAGAGAATCTGAGTTTGATTCCCAGAATCCACATAGCAGCTTACAATTCAGTGTAACTCAAGTCTTAGGAGCTCCAATAACCTCTTTTAACCTCTGTGGGCATCAGGCATTCTCACAATGCACAGATAAACATATCAACAAAATACCCAAACACAATAAAAAATATTTTCAGACAGAGTTTGGTTTAAAGTAACATTATTAATATAGGTCTTATTTCTTGGATACATGATAAATACAAATGGGGTTGCTTCCTGTTATTCCCCTCTCCTTTCCTCTCACTTCTGTAGGGAAATGGGGTAGAGGGTACATTGTGGAGGATGGAAGGGTGTAAATAAGAAAGGAGGTGGGCAAAATAGTAGCATGGATGTCTGAAAATGACAAAAGGAATCATACTAATAACTATTTATCTAAAACTATATGTAGTTTCAATAAGCTTTTCTTACCTTGGGTTCTGAAGCTCCATCTAAAATCCAATGATCATCTAACAAAAACAGCTTTGAATTATTATCTATGGCTGTCCAAGGAAAAATTCTACAACATGGAGCAATTTATTAACGAAAAATGATATTGTCTTTCCTGTTCAAAACATTGGAGCACATGATATATATATATATTATAATAGGTACAACTAATGCATAGGCCTTACAGTGCAAAGGATGCCTCCTAATAACTAAGATGTTTTAGAGAGCTACTCAGTGATAAGAGGTATTATCTAGGAACCAATTTGTCAAAAGCTTTGGAATCAAAAAACCCTGCTATAAATCCTGACCCTACCCTAATTAACAGCATAGCTTTAAGAAACAGTTTTTACCCTTAATTTCCTTTCTATGCAAAATGAAATGATATTACCCACCATTACAATTATACATTAATTAAATTAGAGAGGGAATTAAATTAGTTAGCATATGCTAACAATTTATCATTTTCTAGACATAGTAAGTGTACTAGATAAAAGCTACCTATCATTATGTTTTTCTTACAGGCTTTGATGCATGATCTTGAAGAAAGTATCCTGAAGTATCTAGACATTGCTTACAGCTCAATGCCAAGCAGACACTAAATATTCAGAATCAGGAAATTCCCGGTTCTCTGGAGACACCCCCTGCAGCTACCATGAAGCCTATGGCAGAAATCACTAAAGGAGCATGAGTCTATGCCCATCAAGTCTGAAAATCTTGCCCGTCAATGTTTTAAAGAATAATAGATCAATTTCCTAGAGTTGAAGATCTAGATTCAGAAAATGAAGCTGGAAGTTTATTTTGTGGTGTCTCATATCTGTATTTCTAGAACCAAGGAGAAGCTAGAAGGATCTCATTAGTGGTCAGCCTATGTAATATGTTTCAGCCTATGTAATATGTTGCCTCTCTGAGTTGCCAACCTAACTGGACTAAGAGATACCTAGGATTGGTGAAATGTGGCTTCATGGCTGTGGGTACATGTCCAGAGGAGATTGGCATCTGGGACATTGACTACAGGAAAGAGTTATGCCCAGAATACATACACAACCCTCAACGAAGTGACCTGCCTGATGGGGAAGAGAAGAGGGAGGGATGGCTGCTGCTTGGTGAGTTCATTTCTTCTGAGTGATTACAACTATCGATGCAGCTGTCCATGGACATACATTCCAGTTTGGTCAGCCTTTTAAGGAACTAACTAATAGTGAGTCTGCAGAAACTTCCATCTTTCAGTACTGGATTGGAGCTGCTGAAGCTTTTCACTTTCTAGATTGAGAACTTCATTGTTCTGCTTCTCTATTATAGAGTTGACTGTTGTTTAATGACCCAGGCCAGTCATGTGAGACAAGCCAGTAAGTTGCCCTTTAATGTGCAGGCTCTCTGCTCTCTCTCTCTCTCTCTCTCTCTCCCTCTCTCTCTCTCTCATATGCTATTAGTTCTGTTTCTCTAGAGAACTCTCCCTAATAAACCTGGCCCACATAGTGAAATCATGTCTTTAAAATAATTAAGAGAGGAGGCTGGAGAGATGATTCAGCAGGTAAGAGCACAGGCGACTCTTCTAAAGTACTCAGGTTTGATTCTTAGCAACCACATAGCAACTTATTACAACCATCGAATACAGATCTAGAGGGTCTGATACCTTTTCATGCCACAGAGACCACCAGTATCCAAGTGTTGTAATCCAAGGAATGGTATACTGATAAAGTAATTTTCAAAAACTACATAGGTAAAAAAAAGCCAGGACTCTGATACTAGAAAATGCATTGAAATATCTGACAGTTTCTAAAGGAGAATGTCAGAGAAAAGAATTTTTATAAGAGACATGACTGTAGGTTTGGGCCTGGAAAACATTGTGTCATCAATCTACTATAATTGTATAAGTGAAATAATGTTAAAAGCTTGAAAATGTAAAAACAACTCCATGAATACACTGATTTTTTTCTTGGATAATGTTACAGGATCAATTTTGTTTTCCAAATAAACAAACAAATAAATGAAGTTTGAAACCCTAATCCCACATACCCTGGAGTGGTCTCAGAAATAGAGTTCTTGTAAGTGTACTTCATTAAGATAGGTCATCCTGGAGCAGGTTGGGCTTAAAATCCAATATACCAGGTGTTCTGGAAAACAGACAGCTATGAGAAGACACAAAAATAGCTCCTGAAGATTAGGGCAGAGGTTAGAGCCATATTATCACAAGTTCAAGAGCATCAGGGTAGCAGACAAGAGTCAGGGAAGAATTGTTTCTGGAGACTGCAAAGAAGGATTTACATACCTGGACACTTGATTTCAGGTTTATACTCCTCAGGATAGTGAACGAATGAACATTTGCTGTGTTAAGCCACTTAGTTGGTGGCACTTTGTCATGTCATCTCTGGGAAAGTGATGGAGGGAGTAAGCAAACCAAGTACTTCCATGTAGAACCATAAATATCAGTTTTGGTCCCCACAATAAATTTCAGGAAATGTAGCCTTGTGATCACCAGCACCTGGGCCCTCTATTTGGGAAGCCATGGAGGCAAGGGAATTTTCCTCTCACAAGTGGATTTTCTGCATTGCCTGGTAGCTGCAATGTTCCCGTCCTGGGGAGATGAGGAAAGAAGTCCCATCATCCTTTGTCTGGAAGATAAAATATCCAGACAAGAACCTCACTTCTTGCCAACAGAAAGTCTGAGGTTGGCAAGTTCTTTCTGGTGGCAAACTCATGCTGGATAAACCATGCCATCTATATGGGGAGAATAACAGTTCCTTGATAGGATCAGAGGTGAGGAGGACACAATATCTGCCCCAGCACCTGGAGGAACAGTGAGACCCAAGGCACCCAGGTATTCCACCCGACCAGTGGCACAGGTTCCATCCTCTCTGGACCAGGTGCAGACCCGGTGTTCTAATCCCACAGCCAGTCCCACAACACCCACAGGATGATCCACACCCAGGTGCTCTAACACTCCCAGAATCATAGGATCCGAGGTGAAGAGGACACAACATCTGCCCCAACACCTGACATAACTGGGACCAGTGGGATCCAGGCACGCAGGAACTCTGCCTAACCAGTAACACAGGTTCCATCTGATCTGGACCGGTGCCCTGAGCAGACCTCCGGCTCGATCTCCACAGCCAGTCCCACAACACCAAGAGGAAGATCCACTCCCAGGCCCTCTAACACTCCCAGGACAACAGAATCACAGGTTCCCAGGATCCCAGAAGCTTGGTCACACCAGGATCTCAGGGTCCCAGAGGCAGCTTGACTCCCAGGAGTTCTGAAGCACCCAGGGTCTCAGGATCCAAGAATCACAGGATCACAGAGACAACTGAACACAGTAGTTCTGACACAATCAGGATCACAGGAAGGATAGGCTCCAGTCAGATAGAGCGAGGGCAGGTAGCACTAGAGATAATCAGATGGCGGGAGGCAAGCAAAAAGAATATAAGCAACAGAAATCAAGGTTACTTGGCATCATCAGAACCCAATTCTCACACCATAGCAAGTTCTGCATATACCATCACGCCAGAAAAGCAAGATTCAGATCTAAAATCAGTTCTCATGATGGTGATAGAGAACATTAAGAAGGACATAAATTACTCCCTTAAAGAAATACAGGAGAACACAGGTAAACAGCTAGAGGCCCTTAAAGAGGAAACACAAAAATCCCTTAAAGAAAACACAAAACACAAAACAGGAAAACACAATCACACAGGGGAAGTAAATAAACAAAACCATCCGAGATCTAAAAATCAAAATAGAAACAATAAAGAAAAAACAAAGGTAGACAACCCTGGAGTTAGAAGACCAAGGAAAGAGATCAGAAGTCATAGATGCAAGCATCACCAACAGAATACAAGAGATAGAAGTGAGAATTTCAGGTGCAGAAGATACAACAGAAAACAACTTAGTATTCAGCATTAGATAGCGAATCCTCTGTTTTGTATAGTATTAAATATTCATTAATGAATTTTTAGGGTATGGAAGAATATTAATGTAAAAGTTGAACAAATTTTTATGTTTTATTTGATTCTCAAATTACTCAATATTATTAATATGTTTGATGTTAAAATGCAGTTAAATAAAAAAAATTAAGAAAAATAACCAAGTTCCACAAAATATCCATATCCCAAACCCTAAAGCCTGTGCCTGTAATAAAGGGGACTTTGCAAATGTGACAAAATCTAGGGCCTTTCAGGGGCAGCAATGATGCTGTATGAGCTAAGTAAGCCCAATCTTATCACATTTGTTTAGAGCAAAGAACTTTCCCCTCCTGTGATCAGAATTACTGATGATGGAAGGAAAGTCAAATAACAGTAGTAATACTTCAATTGAAAGTCAATGAGTAAGGAAGGGATGTAGGAACAAGGGCAGCTCCTAAAAGCTGGGAGAAACAAAGGTCTTCTTGAAGACTCACCTTAAGACTTCAGAAGGAATGAAACTCTGCCATTTCCTTGGTTTCGGTTCAACCAGATCTGTATTGAAATTGTATATAAATGTGAGAATAAGAAATATATATTATTCAAGCTTTGGCAAGTGGATGGGGGAATCTGTCCATTAACTCTGGTCACATATATCATGTCATGATCTGATTTTTCTGAATTCTTACCTTGACTTTACTTTGTGGTTAGTGATCTAGATCCTCTTTCTCTCTTATCTCTAAAATTTCAATATGCTGTGGGTCCCTGGGATATATCCATATGCACGTGGATAAAGAAAACATTCTTCATGGCTGGCTTCTTTCCTCACCTGTTTCCATATTGAGAGAAGACATTTTCCTCTCCTAAGAAGAAAATACTCTTAAAATTCATTGTTACAAAGTTTATAACTTCAAAAGAATAAAAGGTACTTTTACAGCAGACTACCAAAAGAGAAACATAACACCAACACAGCCACAAAACCTTTGATTTACAGTCTGTCCAGCCTAGTTATGCTAGGGTAATGGTGGCACAAAGCTTTTGGAAGAAACCAATAAATTTCTGATTTGACTTAAGGCCCACTCCACAAGATGGGACCCATACCTGATCCTGCTTGACTGACCAAGAACAAGAGACTGGATAGCCAGGGACCTAGGGTGAAATGAAGTACTACTGGCTAAAACAAACAAACAAACAAACAGGCAAATAACACCTAATGATACTCATCAGTTTAATAATTCGGCCATTATCAAAGAAACTTCCTGCTTCAACAGGTGGGAACACCCACAGCCAGAATCGAGAGAGAGAGAGAGAGAGAGAGAGAGAGAGAGAGAGAGAGAGAGAGAGAGAGACCTTGGGATATATAGATCTAAATGGGATACCTCTGTCATATCCTTCACTTCAGAGGTCAGGGAACCCCACAGAAGAAGAGATGAAGAGTGTAAGAGCCAGAGGGGATGGAAGATACCAGGAGAACAAGGTTCTCTTAATCAACTGAGCTCATATGATCTCACAGAGACTGAGAAGTCAAACACAGGTCAAATATTTGAGTATATATTATAGGCTTCAGTTTATTATTTTCATGGGACTCGTAAGTGTGTGAGTGAGTGGTTGTGTGATTCTTGTGCCTTTTCTTGGGTTCTCTTTTTTCTGTTGTTTTGCTTCATCCACCTTTGATGTGATAGATTTTGTTTTACCTTAATATGTTTTAGTTTGTTAAAAATACAAAAACTCAAAAATTCTGATTAAAAAATTAAAATAGATAAAAATAAAAAATTAAATTGTGGTTTTGTAATTTGTGTTCTTCCAGCTGAATCATAAATAGGTGGAGATGGGAAAGATGGGATGAGAAGAGACAAAATACATGGCCTTCATGAGGCTGATGGAATGGGAACCAGCTTCTGAGTGCAGTGTTACAGAGGCAACCCTACATCTAAGTCCTGCATCATCGCACATGAAGAAAGCCAGATATATTGTACCCTGACATAAACAAATATGAGATAGGTCCTAGACTCTCATCCCATTAATGGGAAGGATGGATGCTCCTAAAATATGTATACCTATCTTAAGTCCCAGGAGTTGTGGGTATAACTTTACTTAGCAAAAGGGTCTTGGTGGGCATTACTAAATACCTCAAGATGAAATCACCCTGGATATTTCACATAGACATGGTAATATTCACTGAAGACACTGAAAAGAAGAAGACCCAGAATAGAAGGTCACAATAAGGAAGCAGAGACTGGAGTTATGCAGCCATAAGCCAAGACCTTCTGAAATACAAGATCTAAGAGAGGTTAGGAAAAAAACTTCCCCATAGTCTTGAAAACAAGTTTGACCTTTGGCATCTGATGAGTCCAGGGACATTTGTTGCAATGTAATGTAAATATAGAAAAGTTGATAGAATACTCTAAAAATAAATTTTGCTAAATATGGAAAATCAGTAAAGAATGAAAATCCAGTAGCATAGAAAATGAAAATCCTTTCCAAGTCATTACTCTTCCAAGATGTATTTTTCTGCAAGGACTCCATCTTGAGCATTTAATTAATTAATTATTAATTAATAATAAAGGTTGGGATTCAATCAAAATAAACCCTATGTACTTTGTGTATTATATAAACAACCTCGTGTACTAGTTAACATTGAAGTCTGTTTATTTGATACAGCCTAGAATCACCTGAAAATAGAGTCAGTATTAATTAGTTGTCTTTCCTGTTTTGGTTTTTGGGTGTGTCTATGAGAGACAGTCTTTGTTGTTAATTGATGGAGGAAGGCCTAGCCCACTACAGGAGGCACCATTCCCTGGACAGGGGGTCTTATAAGAGAGCTTGCTGAGAGGAAGTTTACAAGTAACTTAACAGCGAGCAATGTTCTCCCATACTTTCTGTCTTCAACTTCCTGATTGAACTCCTGCCTGACTTCATTCAATGATGTATTGCCATCTGTACAGTGAAATGATTTCTTTCTTCATCCAAATATTATTTACTTATCCAACTATATTATCACAGCAGCAGAAAGAAAACTGGATCATCTCATACAATTATTCCTATATCTAGAGTATGATTAATATCATAATGGTTAAGAATGTCTTGATATTCTCCACATGCAGGATTCCTGGCTTACTAAGGATGCTGTGGCTTCACAAGGCAAGGATATTTTTTCAAATTTATTTTTCTTAAATCATGTGTGGTGGCACATGACTTTCATCCTAGCATTTTGGAGGTAAAATCCAAGTGTCTTTGTAAACCCACGGCCAGCCAGGACTATATAACGGAAACTTTTCTAAAACAAACTAGATTTAATTTCTTTTTCTGTCCAATAACTTAGTGTTAAATGTACGGGGTATATGAATAAATACTTTATCATTCACCTCTAGTAATAAGAATAGAATCTTAAAAATTTACTAAACCAAATTCCAAATTTGCTCTTTGTGCTTATTCCTGTATGAACATGACCCACTGAACTTTCCTCATAAAGGTGACCCACTGAACTTTCCATAAGAATGTGACCGACTAGGCACCATTTTCCTTTTACAGGTAATAAAAAAAAATGGTTTTTATAAGTTGCTAGCAGGAATAAGTCCCTCCCTCAAAGCTTATTATAAATAAAGGAATGGCATAAGCGGTTGTACAAGGAGAAACAGATCCAAGTTGATATAGAGTCAGAAAACATCAGCATCTCCGGGACAAGTTAAAAATGCAACCCCAGCAGAAGGGGGGTCAGGTAAGAGCTTGCCTAGATCTAAAGAAGGTCTTTCAAAAGACTCTTATCATATTAAGGTGATTTTGAATCAAACATAAAATACCATGAGATGAGTTGAATGTGTTTGTGGAGAGTAAGACTAGGGAAAGAAAACAGGTTTGTGCCTTAATATCTTAAATGAAGTGATTAAAAATGATTCATCAACTATGGAACTATAGTTAGAAACAGTGTCACAATTGAGAAAAAGACATAAGACCCAGTTAAAGCAAGGCACTGTCAGTGTTGATGGAGAAAATGAGGCTGTTGCACATAGAAGACTGACGGCTTAAATATAGAGCTCATTAAAGCGCAAACTGACACCGCATCATACCTAACTGCTGCTATTTTAGTAAGCTTCACTGGTAGGCTGTGTAAAGCTACCATCCACTGGTTTGAACACATTTTTTTTTCAGTGTGGTTGGAACATAATTCAAGCATGTCACTTGAACGCTTACCCACTGCTAACAAGTTGAATTAGTAAGCTTGGGTATCTTTCTGTCTTGGACTGTATAATTTTTGTAAGACATCCACATTTCTTGAACCCACCTCATGGTATCTTTTCTTGGGGAAAAATTCCTTGCCATTCAGGAACAGTAGACAATTCCATGGTTTCATGTATCTGACTCATAAAGAAATATTTTTAACTGCTCAAAATCCAACATTATAAAATGAAGGCCACTAATTTATAACCAAACCATTAAGGTTACTCTGTGGAATATAGGACAGGATTAACTGAAAGAATGACTCTTGGATTCCATTTTTCACTAAACAAATTTTCATTCTAAAATATTTCATAATATGGGCTAATAATCCTTTAGTGAGAAGAACAACCCTTATTATGTAGCAACACTGACGATTTCTCTTCACAGAAACTTTCATTCATCTCCAATCAGTAAAATTTCAATGAGCCTAAGTCATTTCTCCTCCTAAATCATGTGCCCCTCCTTGCACATACACTTCAGTGAATATTTAGACAATATACTTGCAACTATAAAGGAAGCATGTGCTGTAATCCACATAGGAAACTAACAATTGCCTTTTCTGACTGAAAATCCTAGTTGCGGTCACATTGGCATTGTGATGCAATGATAATTTCTGTCTTATTTTTTCTAATTGACAGAGGGAAGATATAGACATTGTGATGACTTGTGGAGCCTCAGTGGCAATTTCAAGTCCAAGCAGTCAGAAAAATAACTTCTTAGAAGAAGAAAATTTTGTAGAAAAAAAATTGTGTGCAGTTCCACTATAACTCTTGAAAGTGAGAAATCATTTTTTAAAGGAAGTTGATAGAAAATTAACAAGATAGGTGTCTCAGAACAATAACAGCAGCAATATACATACTAAAGTGGACAGGAGAATGCCCAAGAACCCTCAACCCTAAAAAAGAACTACAGGAAACTAAGGAATGGTATGTATTCATATATATTATTTCATATACATTCATATATATGTATATGAAAAAGTATATATGAAATATATATTTCTTTACATATACTATATACATGATGAAAAAAGAGACCATGAATTTGAGGAGAAGGAAAAAGTACATGGGAAGATTTGGAGGGAATAAAAGCAAAGCAGGAAATAAAGTAGTCATAGTATAATCTCAAAAAACAAAAAGAATTAATTTAAAACAAAAATACAGCTATATTGGAAAGCATTTTTTTTAATTATTTCTTAGAAATTTGGTTATATTAGTTATAACATCCAAGGATTAGGAAAAGTGGTTGTCTCTACGTTGGCCATTTTTTTTCCTGCAGTTTAAGGCTTTTGTTATTTAATTGACATCACACCCTCTCCTAAGACTCATTACTATTGCAGAAGAGGAGTTACAAAGACTGCAAGAGCCAGAGGCAGCGGATGCCAACAAGGAAACAGAGTGTACTGAACACAGCAGGGCAGCTGCACATGTGAATAGACCATAGTTGAGAGAGCATGAACAAGACCTTTGCAGGCACAACTTCCCACCTCTGTCTAAGGAGTTATTGGTAACCGATAGCAACTGGGAATGGAGACTCAACCTTCTTAGAGCTGTGGCCTCTGGTAGGTTGTTTTAGGGTTTCTATTGCTGCAAAAACAATGCATAACCAAAAGCCAAGGTGGGGAGCAAAGGGTTTATTTGGCTTATACTTATCATTTAAGGAAGTCAGAACAGAAACTCAAAGAAGGCAGGATTCTGGAGGCAAGGGCTGATGCAGAGGCCATGGAGGAGTGGTGCTTACTGGCTTGTTTCACAGGCTTTCCCAGCCTGCGGCCTGCTTTCCTCTTTTTTTTTTTTTTTTTTTTTTTTTTTTTTTTTTTAAATCCAGTCAATATCCCTCTCCCTGCCTGTCCTCCCTCCAACAGCTCCTCATCCCATTCCTCCTCCCACCTCCCCCGACCCCCACCTCAGTCTCCAATAGGATGTCCCCACCCTAGTCCTACCCCACAACCTCTCTCCTCCCTGGTGCCTCAAGTCTCTAGAGGGTTAGGTGCTTCTTCTCTCACTTAGGTGAGACCAGGCAGTCCTCTGCTGTATATGTGTTGAGAGCCTCATATCAAGCATACTGTATGCTGCTCGGTTGGTGGCTCAGCGACTGAGAGATTTCGGGGGTCCAGATTAGTTGAGACTGCCGGTCTTCCTATAGTGTGTCCCTCCTCCTCACCTTCTTCTAGTATTTCCCTAATTCAACCACAGCGGTCCCTGGCTTCTGTCCATTGGTTGGATGTAAGCATCTGTATCTGGCTTTTTCAGCTGCTTGTTGGGTCTCTCAGAGGGCTGTCATGCTAGGCTCTTGTCTGAAAGCACACCATAGCATCTGTAATAGTGTCAGGCCTTGGGCCCTCCCTTTGAGAGGGATCCCAATTTGGACTGGCCACTGGACATCCGTTCCCCCAATCTCTTCTCCATTTTTGTCCCTGCAGTTCTTTTAGACAGGAACAATTCTATGTCAGAGTTTTTAACTGTGGGATAGTAACAACATCCCTCCACTTGATTCCCTGCCTTTCTACTGGAGGTATATGCTACAAATTCCCTCTCCCCACTGTTGGGCTAAGGTCCCTCCCTCTGAGACCTGAGCATCTCTCGCCACCCAAGACTCTGTTACATTCTAGAGGGTCCCCTCCAGCTCCTACTTCTCGAGGTTGCCTGTTTCCATTCTTTCTGCTGGTCCTCAGGGCTTCACTTCTGATTCCCCCAACCCCCAATACCTGGTCATTTAACCCTTTTCCTCTTCATGTTCTCTCTTCCACCCAGTTTCCTCCCTCCTTCTGTCCCCCATGAACGTTTTCTTCTTCTTCGCAAGTGGCATTTAGGCATCCTCACTTGGGCCCTTCAGCTTGTTAACCTTCTTGAGTTCTGTAGAATCCTGGGTGTTCTGTACATTTTTTTTTTTTTGCTAATATCCACATATTAGTAAGTACATACCATGCATGTTCTTTTGGGTATAAGATACCTCATTCAGGAAAATATTTTCTTTTTTTCATTAGATATTTTCTTCATTTACATTTCAAATGCTATCCCAAACGTCACCTATAACCTCCCCCGACCCTGCTCCCCAACCCTGGCTCTGGCATTCCCCTGTGCTGGGGCATATAATCTTCAGAAGACCAAGGGCCTCTCTCCCCTTGATGGCCTACTAGGCCAAACACTGCTACATATACAACTAGAGACACAAACTCTGGGGGGTACTGGTTAGTTCATCTTGTTGTTCCTCCTATAGGGTTGCAGACCCCCTTAGCTCCTTGGGTACTTTCTCTAGCTCCTTCCTTGGGAGCCCTGTGTTCCATCCAATAGATGACTGTAAGCATCCACTTCTGTATTTGCCAGGCACTGGCATAGCCTCACATGACACAGCTATATCAGAGTCATGTCAGCAAAATCTTTCTGGCATATGCAATAGTGTCTGTGTTTGGTGGTTGTTTATGGAATGGATCCCGGGATGATCCTTCCTTCTGTCTCAGCTCTGAAATTTGTCTCTGTAACTCCTTCCATGGGTATTTTATTCCCCATTCTAAGAAGAAACAAAGTATCTATACCTTGGTCTTCCTTCTTCTTGAGTTTCATGTGTTTAGCAAATTGTATCTCGGGAATCACCATGCCTGACCTCAAGCTGTACTATAGAGCAATTGTGATTAAAAACTGCATGGCAGGCAGGTAGATCAGTGCAAAAGAGTTGAAGACCCAGAAATGAACCCACACACCTATGATCACTTGATCTTTGACTAAGGAGCTAAAACTATCTAGTGGAAAAAAAGACAGCATTTTCAACAAATGATGCTGGCACAACTGGCAGTCTACATGTAGAAGAATGCAAATTGATCCATTCTTATCTCCCTGTTAAAAGCTCAAGTCCAAGTGGAAGAAGGACCTCTACATAAAACCAGATACACTAATTCCAATAGAAGAGAAAGCAGGGAAAAACCTTGAACACATGGGTACAGGGGAAAAGTTCCTGAACAGAACACCAATGACTTAAGCTGTAATATCAATAATTGACAAATGGGACTTCATAAAATTGCAAAGTTTCTGTAAGTACTGACAATAGGACAAAACAGCAACCAACAGGTTGAGAAAAGATCTTTACCAATCCTACCTCTGCTGAAGGACTAAAATCCAATATATACAAAGAATTCAAGAAATTAGACTTCAGAGAACCAAATAACTTTATTAAAAATGGGGGAATAGAGCTAAACAGAGAATTCTCAACTGAGGAAACTCAAATGGCTGAGAAGCGCCTGGAAATATGTTCAACATCCTTAGTCATCAGGGAAAAGCAAATCAAAACAACCATGAGATTCCACCTCATACCAGTCAAAATGACTAAGATCAAAAACTCAGGTCACAGGATGGCAAGGATGTGGGAAAAGAGGAACACTTCTCCATTGCTGGTGGGATTTCAAACTGCTATGACCACTCTGGAAATCAATCTGGAGGTTCCTAAGATAATTGACCTAGCTATACCACTCTTGGGCATATACCCAGAAGATGCCTCATCATGATACAGGGGCACATGTTCTACTACATCCATAGCAGCCTTATTTGTGATAGCCAGAAGCTGGAAACAATCCAGATGTCTCTCAACAGAGGAATGGATACAGAAAATGTGGTACATTGACACAATGAAATACTACTCAACTATTAAAAGCAATGAATTTATGAAAATCTTAGGCAAATGCATGTATCTGGAGGACATCATCCTGAATGACATAACCCAATCACAAAAGAACACACATGATATGCACTCACTGATAAGTGGATATTAGCCCAGAAACTTAGAATACCGAAGATGTCCTTGTTCTTAATAGCTGAATAATATTCTATTGTGTAAACGAACCACATTTTCTGTATCTGTTCTTCCATTGTGGGATATCTGAGTTGTTTCCAGCTTTTGGCTATCACAAATAAGACTGCTATGGATGTAGTAGAATCATTGAAACTGTAGGTTGTTTTTGGTAGGGTGGATATTTTTACTGTTCATTTTACCAACCCATGACCATGCTTTCTTATAGAACCCAGGGTCACCAGCCCACCAAAGGTTCCCATCCCATCTGCAGACACCAAACCCAGACACTATTATTGATGCTGAGAAGTGCTTGTTGACAGGAGTCTGGTATGGCTGTTCTCTGAGAGGCTCTGCCAGAGCCTGACCAATACAGATGCAAATGCTTACAGACAACCATTAGACTGAGCACAGGGACCCCAATGGAGGAGTTAAGGGAAGGACTGAAGGAGATGAAGGGGTTTGAAACCCCATAGGAAGAACAACAATATCAACCAACCAGACCCCCCCAAAGCTCCTAGGGACTAAACCACCAACCAAAGAGTACACATGTAGGGACCCATGTCTCCAGCCACATATATAGAAGAGGATGGCCCCCCCTGGCATCAGGGGGAGGGGAGGCCCTTGGTTCTGTCAAGAGTCAATGCCCCAACACAGAGGAATGCTAGGCTGGTGAGGTGGAAGTAGGTGGGTGGCGGAGCTCTCTCCTAGAAACTGAGGGGAGAGGGAATGGGATAGGGGGTTTGTGGAGAGGAAACTCGGAAGGGGAATAACATTTGACATGTAAATAAATAAAATAACCAACATTTTTTTAAAAAATGTAGAAATATATGTATTTTAAACAATATCTCTTCCCATTTCCTATCTTATATTGAGGTCACATGATATGATAAATGCATAGTTCAGTTATAGATAAGATGCTGATTGATAAACTGCATTAAAATTAAGAAGAGTATTTCAGTTACTGTCCTATTATATTTCTGTTCTATTGTTGTGATGAAGTACCGTGATCAAGGCAACATAATCATAAGAATATTTAATTGGGGTTTGCTTACAGTTTCATAGAATTAATCACTGAACACACGTCATGGTGAGGAACAAGGAAGCAGACAGGCAGACATGGTGCGGAAGTTCATAGCTGAAAGCTCACATCTGATCAATAAGTTGCATACAGAAGACACTAGGCCTTGTATGGACTTTCAGAACCTTGAAGCTCGCCTCCAAAGGCATGCCTCCTCCAGCAAGATCACACCTCCAAATCCTCCATAAACAGTCTTCCAAGTAGGTACTAAGCATCTAAACAGACGGCATATGGGGGCCATTTTTGAATAAACTACTTCAAAGCAATAAAAGTAGAAAGACAATAATCAGAGAAAACACTCAAATTCTTGCACTAAAACTGGAAAAATCATAGAGCTTTTATAAGTCATCCTGGAAAATAGACAAATCAGTAGGAAGAGGAACAAGAAGGCATGAAACGGTATTCCATGTGGAGCACACAGGTCCAAAGCTGCTGAATCTTATTAAGTATCAGGGAACTGTGGGGAGCGGGTGTGGCGGCAGTCCCAAAGGTGCCAGGGACTGCAGCTAAGTCATATGACTTGCACCTGACTTCCTCATATAAACCACAAACATCGTGCGCAGGTGTACCAGGTTACTGGCAAAGCCATTTTGGTGGAGATATGCCCCTGCTGCCCTGATTAGCTGAAGCTGCGTACCTGGTGAGGTGATGTGGCCTGCTGTGAGTGGATGAGAACTGATAGTATATAAGAGTGAGAGGTCCAGGGCTCAGAGTCTTTCACCTACACAGTCAATGCTCTCCCAATAAACGTGTGCAGAAGGATCCTATTGTGGTGTCTTTCTTGCTGGCGAGTCAGGCGTCCCACAGGGAACCAAAGCAATGACACGGAGTTCTAAATCTACAAGATCAGCTCAATTAAAACACTGAAGACTGGAGCCAAAGAGATGGTTCAACTATCATGAGTATTACTGCTCTCATAGGAACCTGAGTTCTGTTCCTACAACCCACCTCAGGAGGCTCACAATACCATTTGTGGCTCCAGCTCTAGGGGCTTCTACTGCTTCTTCTGGCCTCCTTTGGCTCCTGAACACACGTGCAACTAACTACACACATGTGCGCACACACACACACACACTTAAAATAATTAACAAATAACACCAAAAACTGATAACAGCAGGTACCAATGTTGATAGAGCATCTAGAGTGATCATTTATTTTTGGAGTGTACATTTGTATATCCACTTTAGGAATCTCATTGATAATATTGGGTATAGCTATATTTTTTTCTTATTTTTAAAACATCTATTTTTATGGGTGTGGGTGTTTTGCCTGCAACTATTGTCTGTACACCATGTGCATGTAGTTCCCCCAGAAGCCAGAGAGGGCACTTGCATTTCCTGGGGCTGGAGTTACAGAGGGCTATATGGTTGGGAATTGAATCCTGATTCTTTGGAAGAACAGCTTAACAACTGGTCTATTACTCCAGCCCACAGTTTTTGTTTTAAGTACTTCATCATAGATAAATTTGAATTATTTGTAGCCCAGGTGTGGTTAGTCGACATTTAAAGGTTTTCAACCAGAAGACACACTCAAGCAGTAGCTAGTTCAAATTTGAAAGATATTTACCTGAATTCTTCTCTCCATAGGCAGCATGCACTACAAAAACGCTTCCTAACAAAAGAAATAGCAGAAATACTTTTTCATTGTTAAAATGAGTGATGCTTGAGAAATGGGGCTGCCTGGCAATCGATATGGACTGAAACACGTGAGCCCAGAAACTTAGCATTGCCAAGCACTGCCTTAGAAGCAGAGCTGGGGTCAGAGTTCTCTTCCTAATGGAGTACACTATAACAGATTCATGAGTGTTAGGTTTTTATGCCCTTGTACTTCTCTGGAATGCATTGTAGATGCACAAAGTGATGGAGAAAAGAGATTTCAGTATCCAGTAGAGCAAGCTTTAAGAGTTGTAGCACAGACTGACAAGTCCTGCTTTCACTGTAGTATGGTACCCACCCCTGCTCCATCCTTCAGAATATAATGTTAAGTATAGCTTTCCCTAACACCCATGAGTCTAGGGAGTGAGACAGACACCTCAATTGCAATCAATTACAACCAACATAGGGTTTGTGATGCAGTGAAATTGGTACACAAAGAAGGAGATTGTTAATCTGAGTCATAATGTAGATACAAGAACAAAAGAGAGTTAATATTTTTTATGAACTGGGAGAGTTAACACCTGTAGAATGTATAAGAACTTCACAATCATGTTTTAAAGTGAGAAATCAGGAAGTCAGGAGCATCCCAACTCTAGAATATAGAATAGAATTCAGCAGGCAGCACAGACTGTATTCAAACCTGTCACAGTTATAAATCACAACCCCTCTAGTTTCTAGCTATTCTATCCAATAACATTAACTAGCCTGTCCACAATGGAGCTTGTTCACCCACACAACAGAGGTATAAATAGTACCCTTTTACAGCTATTCTAAAGATTAAATAAGTTAAATATATACAAACTGCATAGAACAAAGTGTGGTTCGTGGCAATAAATCAAAACATTGTGCCAGGCTGTGTTTATAGATTGTATGAGCTTTTTAGAACTGCCATAACAGAGCACTGTGTGCTGAGTGGTTGTCACCATAGAAACCTATGTCCTCACAGTGCTAAAAGTCAAAGATTAGTGTGTTGGCATGCTTAGCTTCTTCTGGGACTCTCCTCTCTTCTTTTTTGTTGAAAGACAGCCTCCTTCTCCCTCAGTCCTCTTGTAGTTATCCTTCTGTTTCTGTCTAATTTCCTCTTCCTGTAAGGATCCATCCTATTATCTCATTCTCCCCTACTACCCTTGTCACAAATACCAGCTCCAAACACACTCACATTCAGAGATTTGAGAGAATAGAATTTTTACACATGAATTCTAACAGAATATGATTCAGCTGATCAAAAGCACACCGGAGACACTGGCAGAGTACGTAGCTTGGCACTGTGAAAGGTTTATTTTGTTCCTTTATTTTGGTGAGATTTGTTTTAAGCAATCCATCTAAAATCAGAACCCGATGACTTGTTCCTCCTGGCATGCTCTCTGCCAATATCATAGCTGTGCTCCTTCAAGGCTGAATCCAAGAAGAGGGAGGAGATGTCAGCAGTGTGGGGGTGTAAGAGTTGGCTTAGCCCAGGGACGATGGAGGGGGTAACAAGGAAGTTTTCAGACGAGAAAATGCTGTCTTCTTCAACTGCAGTTTGCAATTTCAAAGATGACTCCCTTATCTCTGTAAACAGGGCTTTTGAATTACTCAGGTGTGTGAGCAGGACATAGATAAAGATACAGTAATTTTTTTTGTCATTTAAAAATAAGGTCTTGGGTGATGGATTGATCAGTGCAAGCTGTGATATTATGAGGCCCTGATTACAGATCTTTAGCCCCCACACCGAAATGCAGGCATGGCAATATATACCTGCAACCACAGTAGTCAGGAGAATCTGCAAGGTTTGCTGACCAGGCAGTCTAGTCAAATCAGTGGCCTCCAGTTCAAGAACTCAAAATTAATGAGGCAGAGAACAGTTGAGCATGACATGCAACATCAACCTCTTGTTTCCACCAAGGAAATGCACACACACAAAGTATACCTACAAGCACACGTGCACACACAACACCATTCTCTACACAAATATTATATTGTATAAATATTACATTGCTGTATACCAGAGCTAAGCTTGTAAAAAGCTTTCCAGACACTTCAGGTTTGAAATTCATCCTGGAAAGTGATAGGAAATGACATATATTTCTAAATAGAAATTTAATAAAGTCTAATTTTGGAGAATTGTAGTCTCAGAATTACAGAGCAGGAAGTGATTGGAAAAGAAAATGTGATGGCAGAAAGGCACAGCATGGGCCACTGCATCCACAATAAAGCAAAGACCACAGAAGAGAAAAGAACCACTCAATTAAGGATTGTGCCAGAATTGCTGCCCATAGATTGGCAGATAGGAAATGGCATCATTGTCCAAGATGGAGAATTTGGGCAAGAAGCACACACATAAAAGCAATCTATGCAACATACATGGGATCATTTTCAGACAAGATGGTCTTTAGAGACCCATGAGATAACCTGCTGCTAACAGCTAAAGCTTGGCTAGATGTGGGTTTGCAGCTCAAGGAGTGTTGGAAGAGCATATTTGCAAGATTATTACTTCTTTATTATTAATCTTAGAAGCAATATTCCAAACCAGGAAAATAGAGGAGGGGGGAGACAAAACTAGTAATGCAAACTGAGGTAAAAGCAGTGAGCAAGATAGGGGAGCCAGCATAGATAGGGCAGGATGGAAAAACAAAACAAATGAAAACTCTCAAAAAGCACAACAACAATAACAAAAGGCTAGGAAGGTTGTTATAAAGACAGAGCAGAACAGTTTATAGCCATCACCAGAAGCTAGGTAGCACCTACCACATACACCTCGCTCTCCTTCATTATACATTTCTAAATGAGTACCAAGTACTGTATTCTTTCTGGCTTCTGATGTAGCTTCAGTGGTGCTTACTTATTATGGGGTCAGTAACCTGATGACTGAAGTTCAATGTGTCCTCCATACCCAGTTTTCTGATTGGACTTTTGCATTTTCTAACAGGCATACAAGATAAAATGAAAGGCTTATTATGTATTTTGCCCTCTTCCACACATGTGAAGCAAGAACATGGATAGATTGAAGATGATTGAATCTGGGCACAGGCAGTTGAGGGGAGAGCCAAGCTGGCTTTAACCCTTGTTCATCCCACCTGAGCATGGTTGCCCAGGATGTCATTGCAGAGTGAGAAATGCCTGTGTTCTATTAACAGCATATTGTCTCAGCCTTTTGGCAGTGGGAACTGGCAGTTCTAACCGTACACCTGTCACTTCAACTCTCCTGTCATGTTTGCCTTGTTTCCTCTTTTTATTTTTCTCTTGCCAGTAACTAGGGTTTGTTGGAGTAGTAACTGAATTATGGATTTGTGTGTAGGAACAAGCTATATTAAACTCTCTTATCAATAGATCACATGTCTCAAACTTTATCTGAATTCTACAAGAAATCCAACCTTCTCCAGTGTTCTAGAAGGAAACCAGGAGGAATTGGGCTCGGACAACCTACGAGGAGCTGACTTCTGTCACACATCTGAGTCAGCTCCAAGCAGGGATAATGATGATCCCTGATCGGGGAGGATGGAAGGTGCATATAAAATTGAGTGAAATTATATGAGTCTGTTAAATGTCACGAAGAGATGGAGTCATAACAGAGACACAGAAGCCATTGTGTCAGCTCGGCAGGGGTCAGGTGGAAAGAGTATTTCTGCTAACCAGCAGCAGCTGTTTACCTCAAGTTGCTCTTTCCTAATCATTTCAAGCATCTTTTAGAGAATTAAAATTCATGAACTGAATCTAACAGATAATATTGCTAAAAACATCAAATCCACAAGTTATTATTTGTTCCAGTTACAGGAAGTTGGTGATAGACCAGCCTGAGTCCATCTTAAGATTTGAAGCCATCTAGTTGCAAGGTCAAAATAAGTCCACTCATTTTTTTTCTGTAAAACTTGAATTTGACCACATCTTGACCAATTTCCTGGAATTTGACCTGTTCAACATCATATACTTTGACTGTACCATCACTTCTACCTTGATAAAACTGATGTTCTGCAAATAATTTTGAGATGTTCAGTCAGATTTCTATGTAACCAAAAAAAAAAAAAATAAAAAATCTCTCAACTCTTTGAAATCTCCTAGTCTTGTGGGCTTTTTAAAGCTATAAGAATCACACTGTCTCTTGTATTCATGGTCATTGCCTCAAGCCCACTTTAAGGAGTCAGCCCTGTATAATAGAAAACAAAGCTTGCTTAAGTTGACCTAAAACTGGGGTGATGTCCTCACTCTCATTTGGTGGGAATGGAGCTGATGGGATCTCATTGGTGGGATAACAGTTGGACATGGAGCTTTTCAAGTTTTTTGTTTGTTTGTTTGTTTGTGATCTATAGTTAATGATGGTCTTTAATTCATGATACAATCTGATTAAAAAGTCACATGTTCTCAGTTAAAACTGTGGAAGTATTAACTTAGCAAAGATTATATTTTGACTTATTGTGTGGTTTTGGAAAAGATTAACTTTTGATAAGTATTTTTATTGCAAAATTCACAGTTTGCTCTTTATATCTAAAAGACAAGACACTAAAACCCAGTAATGTATGCCTTAGGATTTTGTCTGCTTATTCTTGTTATTTTTTACAACTAAACATGCTAAAAAAAATCTTAGAATTATGAAACAAATATTTATAACCCTCTCTTGTGAGCGCCCATCTCGACAGCAAGAATGACGCCACAATGGGATCCTTCTGCACACATTTATTGGGAGAGCATTGATTGAATAGGCAAAAGACCCTGAGCCCAGACAGAAATGGTGCTGCTTATATAGGCCTAGGAGTGACATGTCCATACCTGATTGGTTATGCTACCAGTACGTCATTAATATGCGTCGGGCCAGGCAGTGACTCGGCAAAAACCTCTTATGCACATGCGCACATTGGTTGTTTACCCATAATCATGGGCAGTGGCCAGTGGTAGCCAGCGCCACTCTGCAAAGGCACATGTTGCTTCCCACACTCTCTGAACTACAAGTAGGTAAATCTGTAAAAGAAAAACTTTGATAGAACAAATAATTAGCATTTCTGGGATGGGTTGGCTATAGATGGTGTACAAGCACAAACGTTAAGATATCAGTCACTAGTTAGAGCAGGTGCAGGGAGAGAGGAGGACAGAAGAGAATGAATGAAAAAGATTGTGAGTCCTTTCCTTGCTGCTTAAAGACAGGACATTTAGTTAGTCCCTACAATGTTAGCTGGAGTCTAGCTAGAATCATATGAACTGAATTATATTGTTAGCCAGCCTGGCTTGTGGTAGAATGACTCATAGCTGGTAAAATCAATTTAGAATGGGAGAACAATAGATGAGCCAAAAATGCCAAATAGATTTGAGCTTCCTCAATGGTCCATAAAAGCAATGCCTAAGAGTAGCTTTGTAACATTTAATGGTCCTGTGAGACAGATGGCTTCTTGCATGCAGGAATGACACCTGGATTTGCCTAACTGCAGATATCATCATGCCACTGAACTATCTTTTTGTGAGATGTTGTCTCCTGTAAGCTGTGTAGGTTTCAGCACTAGGTGCTGTGTAGTTTCTATTAGTAATCCTTCTCTTGGTGCTACACTTCTAGCAAACTATGTCCTCTAGATGGTTTGAGAATAAATTGATTCCCAAAGTAGTCTTGGGAAGCCTTGTGTGTATGGGTACTTGGTTAAACTTCGAAGACACTTTGTTTCTCCCTGTCTTCTCTCTCACATTGCCCTCTTACTCTACTCCCAACTTGACCCTTCTATTACAACCTATGCCTTCCATCCATATCTATCTATTCTCTTTCTGTTTCCTGACAAGATCTATCTGTTGCTTCCACTTGCTAGTTTGTATCTATTCTCTATGGCTCTAAGAATTGTAGTTTGCTTGCTATTGACTTAACAGCCAATATCCACATATAAGAGAATATCCACATACTATATTTGCCTTTCCATGTCTGGGATAACTCACTTAAGATGATTTTATTTTCTAGTTCCATATGTTTATCTGTTAATTTAATAAAGTTATTTTTAAATGTCTGAGTAATGTTCCATTGTTTAAACATATCATATTTTCTTTATCTATTCTTCTGATGAATGATATCTAGATTGTTTCCAATTTCATGTTATAATTAATAAAGCAGCAATGAAATTGATTAAATATCTATGTCATAGAATGAAGTGGTCTTTGAGAACATGCTCAAGAATGGTATAGCTGTATCCTGAGGTCCCATCTTCACAAGGAAATGCCTCACTGATTTCCATGGTGACTGTAGAAGTATGCAGTCCCACTGGGAATATATGGGTGTTCCTCTTATTCCACATCCTTTACAGCATGGGATGTCACTTGTTTTATAGATCTTAGACATTCTGACTTTTGTTAAGATGGAATATAAAAAGTAATTTTGCTCTGCATTTTCCTGATGGCCAAGGATGTTGAACATTTCTTTAAGCATTTCTCAGCTCCTTGAGTTGTTTCCTCCTTTGAGAACTCTGTTTATATCTGTACACTATATTTTAATTGGAATATTTGTTTTTTTCATGTCTAGTTTCTTGAGTTCTTTGTATATTTTGGATATTAGCCTTCTATCACAAGTGTAGTCAGTGAAAATCATTTCCATTTCTGTAGGCTGTCACTTTGTCTGAATAAGTGTACACTCTGCTATGCAGAAGTTTTTCCATTTATTACTTTTGGATCTTAATATCTATGTTAACAGTGTTATGTTCAGAAAGTCTTCGCCTGTGCACATGAATTCAAGGTTATTGTCCACCTTCTCTTCTACTAGATTCAATGTATCTGGTTTGACATAGAGGGTCTTGATCCATTTGGAGTTGAGTTTTGTGCTGGGTGATTACTATGGATCTTTTTGCTGCAGCCAACCAGTTTGACCAGCACCATTTCTACAACCATTTGTTGTAGACGTTGCCATTTTTTCCCCTTGTGCATTTCTGGATATAATATATATATATCCATATATATGGATATATATATATATATATATATATATATATATATATATTGTTTTTACGATTATATCTTTGGACACTACAACTTGAAATCAGGGATAGTAATATTTTAAGCAGCTCTTTTATTATTCAAAGTTGGTTTTGGCTATTCTGGCATGTGTGTGTTTCTATATAAAGCTAGAAACTGGTTTTTAAATATATGTTAAGAATTGTGTTGGAATTTTGACGGTGACTGCATGGAATTTGTAGATTGCTTCTGGTAGGTTGGTCATTTTTACTAATTTTACTGATCTATGAACATGGGAGCTCTTTCCATCTACTGGTATTTTCATCAATTTCTGTTTTTCAATGTCTTGGAGTTTTTATCATACAAGTAAAAGCAACATGCTTGGTTAGTGTTACCCAAAGATATTTTATATTATTTGAAGCTATTATAAAAGGTGGTGTTTCACTAATTTCTTTCTCAGAATTTTCACCATTTTTGTTAATTCACAAAAATCAGTAAGGCTAATGATAATTTTGAATTAACTTTATATCCAGCTATTTTGCTGAATGTGATTATCAATTCTAGAAGTTTCTTGGTGGAACTATCTGTGTTATATATACATACATATATATATATATATATATATATATATATATATATCCATAACATCTATAAAGAAAAATACTTTGACTTCTTCCATGCCAATTTGTATTCCTTCAATTCCTTTAATTGCCGTATGAGTTAATTAACTTGTACCGAGTAGGGATGTCTTGTTCCTTATTTCAGTGGCATCCTTTGAGGTTCTCCCCATTGATGGAAGTGTTGGCTATGGGTTTGCTGTAAAATGTTTTTAATATATTGAGCTAAAAGTCCATATGAACTCAGAGACACTGAAGCAGCATGCATGGGGCATGGATGTGCCTGAAACAAGTTCTCTGCACTTATTTTATGGCTTGTAGTTTGGTGTCTTTGTGAGATTCCTGAATGTGCAATGAGTGGGTCTCTGATTCTTGTCCCTTTTCTTGGATTCTTTTCCCTCTGCTGGTATGCCTTGTCCCACTTGAAATGTGACAGGTTTTTTTTTTATATATCATTATATTTTATTTATTTTTTTTAAATAGTACATTATTAATGAAGTCAAGTCATTAGGACAAATGCTCACAACTGAACTGTCATTTATACCTGCTGGCAGAAGAAAAAAATCAGTTTTCTACAATGTAATAATGCTAGATATATCAATCACTCCATGGCAGGTCTCATGTTTAGGAGTATAGAACAAACAATTGGTCAATTCTATAGTATTTGTGTGCTTTTATTCAGTTATAGTTGGTGATGGTTTTTGTGATGTTTTGTTTTCTTGGTTTGGCTATGTTTTATTGTTGTATTTGAGTTTTTGTTTATTTTTTTAGAAGGAACTTAAAGTTGGGTAAGTAAGGAGGGGAGCAAGATCTGGAAGGGGGAAAAGAAGAATATGATCAAAATATATTTAAATTTAAAAATTGTTTTAAATAACTAAGTAAAAGAAAACAAAGATGCTTTGATGAAGATAACATAAAATGAGGGTATCATCTGTTGCCAAAGCACACAAAACAGGAAAATAGTATTACTGGATTAGAAAGAAACTTTACAGTGTGTGTGTGTGTGTGTGTGTGTAGGGGGGTATTTGTTGGAGAAACCAATATGTGTTGCTAGGAGGGGAAGATGGCAGAAAAAAGATACAAGAAGAGACAAGCAAGGAAATATCAAATTACTATTGTTGTAAGGATAAAATGATATGATTTACATTGGCTATTGATTACTTTCGGTATAAAGACAACCAAGGATTAAAAACATAGTAGAAGAGTGGAGACAAGGACATGCACAGAACAATCTACTGCAGTAGTCCAGGCTACAGATCATGAATGAGGACTTGGGTTAGTACCATAGGAATGCAGCAGAAAAGAAGAGGAAGAAGAGTTTGAAAGCTTCACTCATGGGACAGGACGAGAACCAGCTAAATGGAAAACAAGAACAAGGACTCAGCATGAGTATCAGGTGATAACAACTTTGGTAATGATATTTCAGTTATCCCTAACTTTAGCACAGACTTATTTTAAAATAAAATATTAAATAAGACTCAGTATATCATCCCGACACCTTACCGTCTCTTACTAGTTCTTTTCTTTCTTTCTGTAATTTTTTTTATTCACTTTGCATTCCAATGTTAGCCCTACTCCCTCCTCTCTTCCAGTCTCACCCATACAAATCCTCCCTCACTACCCCCTCCTTTTCTTCTGAAAGAATGGGATGTCCCACCTGGTTACTACTCTGCACTGGGAATATGTAGTCCCAGCAGGACTAAGCACATCCTCTCCTACTGAACCCAACCAGGCAGTCCAGGTAAGGGAAGGGGATCCAATGGCAGGCAACAGAGAGGTACCCCTTGCTCCAATTGTTAGGGTATCCACATGAAGACTAAACTGCACATCTGCTACATATGTATAAAGGGCCTAGGTTCAGCCTTTGCATGCTCTTTGGTTGGTTGTTCAGCCTCTGTGAGGCTTCATGTTCCCAGATTAGTTGATTCTGTAGGTCTTTCTGTGATCCCTCTAACTTGCTCAATTCTATCCCCCATTTTTGCACAAGACTCCCTGAGCACCATCTGATGTTTGACTGTGGTTATCTCCATCTTTCTCCTTTCACTGCTGGGTAAAGTCTTTCAGGAAACAGTTATTCTAGGTTTCTGTTTGCAAGCATTAACAGAGTATCATTAATAATGTCAGGGGTTGGCTCTCTCCCATGGGATGGGTCTCCAGTTTGTTCAGTCATTGGTTGGCCCTTCCCTCAGTCTCTGCTCCACCTTTTTTCCTTCGCATCTTGTAGGCAGGACAAATTTTGGGTTGAGGTTTTGTGGGTGGGTTGATTTTCCCCTCCTTCCACTGGAAATCCTACAGGAGGTTGCCACTAAAGTATCTATATCCCCAGCTGGTAAAAGTCTTAGCTAGGAGCATCCCCACAGACTTCTGGTAGCCCCAGGTCTCCAGCTAGTCCCAAAGGTGACCCCAAAACAATTTTCAGTTTCACTTCCAGCTCTCTCCCAACCCTTTCCCCAAACATCTGATCACTATCCACATATTCCTCCTTATCCCATCTCTCCCCCTTCTTCTCTCTATCTCCATCTACCTCCAATGACTATTTTGCTTCCCCTTCTGGATGAGATTCACACTTCTGCACTTGAGCCCTCATTATTACCTAGTTTTTTGAGTCTGTGAATTGTAGCATGATTATTCTGCTAATGCCCACTTATAAGTGAGTACATACTATAAGTGTCTTTGTGGGTCTGTGTTACCTCACTCAGGGAGAAATTCTCAAGTTCCATCCATTTGCTGACAAATTTCATGATGCCATTGTTTTTAATAGCTGAATAGTATTCCATTGTACCATCCTTTCTTCGTCTATTCTACAGCTGAGGAACATCTAGGTTGTTTCCATTTCTGGCTCTTACAAATAAAGCTGTTATGAACATAGTTGAGCCTGTGGTATAATGGGGCATCTTTTGGGTAAATGTCCAGGAATGGTACAGCTCGGTCTTAAGGTAAAGCTATTCCCAATTTTCTGAGAAACCACCAAATAATAAAGTTGTTTTTTATTCATCCCATTATATAAATAACAGTTTTTTGAGTTGGATATTTCAGTTATGTCAATCAAAAAAGTCTTCATTTTTTTTCACCATGGAATCTCTGAAAAGCAAATAGAGAACTCTAACTAGTCTCTGGTAATCTTTTCCTGCGTTTAACACTCTCTCTGATGGAACCCACCTTTAAACAACAGAACAATCTTAATTGTAGTTATTGACATAGCAAGTTATATCTTCACAAGTACACTTAACTCTCCTGTAGTAGAGGCAATTCAATGCCTTTCCCTTTCTTCCATGTTCTGTAGGCTGGATTCCTGTAGCCATTCCAAAACAAAGAAGAATGAGAGAATTGACAAAAGTTGCTTAGTATTATTAGCTGACACCCTTATCTTGGTAATAGATGGGGTGTTGTGTGCGTTATTCTGAGACCCTCATAGACATAATAGCATCATACTACCCCTCCCCCAGCCCCTTGGCCTTCCCTCAGTAATTGCTCCAAAGGTGTACTCCACTTTGCTTTTACAGTCAGTTTTCCTACATGTTTCTTTGTAATTGTGAAATCTGGCAATTGGTAAACAAAGCATATCATCTTCCTTCTGACCTTTGACCACCAGACTCGTTGCTGACCACCTCCTCTCTGCCTAATAGTAGGATTCATCCAGCCCCTTCCACCATGCCTTTCCAGATAGCAATAAGAAAATGACCTCCACATGCTCCACATGAAAATATGTAATTAGCACTCTGAAAACTCCCAGATATCATCAATTGTTTTCATTTGTCCTGTTGATGATTTTCCATTTTTTTCTTCTTTTATGGGGTAAAGGAAGCAAATTATGGTTTGCCAAGCCTAGATTTGAATGTATCTGACATCCTCAACTTTGAGGCTTTCAGGTAAACTCTTAAAAAAAAAAAAAAAACAACAAGAAAGGTTCTATTTGAGAGCCATGTGTATACGTCAAAGGAATTAAGGCAACAACATTTATGTTTACTTCAAACAGCACAAGGGTAATTGTAGTATGCTAAACTTTGCATGACCAGGCAGATAGAAATGAAGACTCTACCTCAGGAAAGGAAAGGGAGTCCTTTCTGGTTTGTGTTTAGTTTTTTTTTTAATGTACCTGGCTATAACTATTATTTATATGTTTATTGCTAGTGTACTAAATGTTACTTCAATTGCCTGTCAGGGTTTTCAGAATTTCCTACTAATGAGTGCTTTTGGACTGAGTTTTGTTTTCTTTTAAGATTAACAAATAACTAGTTAAAATAAGAAAAATAGCTATGTGAGTATTCAGAGTAGAGAAATTATTCTTAATAATAGAGAATTTTATTTTGAATTTTTGCTTTGTAAAATTATCAATCAACATAACTTGGCAATAAATAGAACAATATTTCTCACTCAAAAATTCTCGCTTCTCTTCTGGTCTGTGTAGTTGCCATTATGATTTTTTTTGTAATGTTTACTTAGTCGGACATCAGTTCAAAAAACTCAATAAAGATTTAGGTGTTGAAAGAATTGGGGGGTGGCCTAGTACAGAGGATGGTTTGACAAGTTATTTTGCTTTTAGATAAGCAATTGCTTCCACATTTGTTAAAGCTTTTTGGATGGAGTCCTGTAACAGCTTTTCTGAGATAGATTTGTTCCTGTAAAGTTGTATATAAATCAATTTTTAAAAATTGATTCATGTTTTGAATGCACTGAAAGCTTGCTATTTAGAGAAACCCTATGCTAAGTCCTCTTATAACATAAAGAATTTATTTTGTGAAATGGAAGAGAGAGGTTTATTTAAAGCTATGTCTATAAAACCAGTCATCTAAAAGTGTATCTAGATGTTTGACTTATTTTTAAAGAAGCACAGCATTGGGGTCACCAGAAATGTTAATGGCCACAGGATTTTGTAATAAAATTCTCTCTTCTAAACCCTGTAAAGCAGTCTTTATACTGAGTACATGTCTGGAGGGTTCTTGTTCTCATTTTTGCTTTAATTTGAGCATCTCAAATTAACCACTGGTTTGGGTAGGGACTCAATGAGATCACTTTGTGTTCCCTAGCAGAAGACAGGAAAATGCCCAGAATGTTAGGAACATTGGTGGACAATTAATTTCCATGTTGGTTTACTTCATTAGAAGAAAACTAATGTCAGTCATCAGAACAGACCTGTAATCTAGTAGTGACTGGTATATACATGTAAGGAATGAAGAAACTGAGGCAATGAAAGATTGAGTGCATTCCTAAGAATACTTCATTAGTAATGTGTCAAATTAAGTTTTAAACATCAGGAGTATGGCTCAAGAGGTTAGATCCTTTAATAACCATACGGCATAGCCTTGTAGATATGCATATATACATGGATAAATGGGTAGATGATTGGATGGATGGATAGTTGGTTGGAACGATGGATGACTGGTTGAATGGATGGATGGATGGATGGATGAATGGTTGGATGGATGGATGGATGGATGTGGCAATGGATGGATGGGTGGGTGGATGCTTGGTTGTATATATGAGTGAATGGATAGAAATAAAATGTTTAAGTACTCTTGAATGACATGAAATTCTATTATTTGTTTGTTTCTAAGATTTTAGGGTTAAAGTGTTGCTAAGATAAACTTGGGCCATATATCATTGATTTTCATTTTCAAGAGCCAAATATTTGCCACGCATAACTGAGTGCAAGTTTAGAAAGGATATTAATAGTGACCCTGAAGACTACAATTCCTCATTAGCCCTCATCTGTAGCACACAAGGGGTCTTTCTCTGAGAAATTTTATATCATATTTCACTACTCTATCTCTTCTTATAAACATCAAACATTTGACAATACCTGCTTACTTTTTTTTATAGGAAAATAATCAGTTTTGGAGTTGTTTTTTCCCAACTTGCCACAGTTGATACAATACCTATGTAAAAACCTTTCTAGCACATGGTTTTACCCCTTCACTGTTCTAGGTAGAGTGGTATTGGAGTTGTAGTAAAAACAAAAACAAACCCCAAAACAACAGATTTTAGCACCAGGTAGTCCTAACATAGACGGTCCTAATATATAAGTCCTGTATATAAGGTACCTAACCTACTATGTGAAAATATATTCATATTTATAGTTCTTCTACTCAGAAAAGAGTCTCAAATCTCCCCACAAATGACTGATACTTACCACTTTTATGATATTTATTCATCTAATCAATATTTTAATATTACACTATAATGCAGAATTTGATATTTGATATTTGATCTCTGCCAGGTTTTCTGTAAGAGTTCGTCCCTCTGCAGATAATGTGTGAAGAAGTGAAGACATAGATCTGGTCTCTAGGAAGCCTTAAATCCAGGAAAGAAGCCTGGGGTATTTAAATATGCACATATATTCCAGAGGCCAGTAGAAAAGTAAACTTGTTTCGGTCCTTTTAAAATTTTAAATTAAATGCAATTTGTTACTAGAAATCAACTAGGATCCTGTTAAATATGTATTTGAAGATTTGATCTTCATTGAAATGCTAGTTTAAGCCTCCCATCTTATTTACTCACACTTAATTCTATTTCTATTAGATTCTAATTTTCTCAGTAGATGATGAAGGCAATATTTATAGGAATTATAGCACCTTAAAGGAAGTCTATAAACATAATCCAGTTTTATAGTTCCTTTCATAACCGTTCAAATATCATTAATGATTTGAAAGAACACTGCTACCAGACGGTAATATAAAGACCCATTTACCCACTTGGGCAGCCAGCACAAACAATGAATGTGAATTTCCTGACTAAACAAACATGCTCCAGACTTCCTGCTCTATTGGAAGGAAGATGCCAAATGTAGGAGGCAGCCATGAATTCCAGCTACTGAAACAGTCCCTTTCAATGTGCTGCTAGTCATCTTTCAAAGAACATTTTGTAATCATTGCTGACAGCTGCCTTCCAGAAGGGAAACAATGAAACATTTCAAAACAGTAGCTTTTGGAAGCAAACTGTAACAGCTTGACACTTGTGAAGAAGTTCATGGTCCTTGGATATCTACCATCTTGTGAAAAGAGGGACAGCAACTGCTCTGCTCAGACCCAAATATTTTATAAACTCCCTTACAAAAACTAGGGCTTGTTTAACTATGAAATGGTCAGGACCATATGTTTAATCTGTCTTTTTGGCAGCTGTTAAATGTTAGATAATTATTTCTTCTTAACCTAAGATGAATGTTTTTATCTGTAATTTTCCTTTATTTGAATGATAGAATTCATTGGTATTAAGTTTTTAGTAAACATCATGTTACATTTCTCAAGCATCTCACTTCATTTCCAACCATCTCTTATTTATTTGCCTATTTAGCACCATGTCCTGAAGTGGTTGTGGATTACTTCTACCATCAATAAGCCAGTCTCTGTGTGTTCCTGAACTATCACTTTAATATCTATTACATGGATTAGCCTGTAAATAGCCTTTCTTTTTTAATTAATTAATTAATCAATTAATTTAGATATTTTCTTCATTTACATTTCAAATGCTATCCTGAAAGTCCCCTATAACTTCCCCCTGCCCTGCTCTCCAACCCACCCACTCCTGCTTCCTGGCCCTGCCATTCCCCTGTACTGGGGCATATAATCTTCTCAAGACCAGGGCCTCTCCTCCCATTGATGGCCTACTAGTCTAGGCTTTTTAATGTTAATATTATGTCTTTGCTCACAATCACATTGGTTACATTTAACCTTATTGTAACAAAATACCCAACAAAAGCAACTTAGGGAAAGAAAGATTTATTTTGGCTTACAGTCTGCCCTAGTGCGGACACCTTGGTAACAGGAGTAATGTGGCTGGGCTGTGGATATCGGAATGTGAAGCTACTTGCTTACATATTAGTGGTTGGGTTAGCAAGAAAAGAAGAACAAACTAATTTGATTCACATTTTCGTTTTCTTTTCTTTTACCTTGTTCATTCACTCTTAGGCCCACCCCATGGGATGCTGTTGTCTATATTCAAGATGGGTATTATTCCCACAGTAAATTCTATCTGGAAATGCCCTCACAGACACACCCAAATCTACACCTCAGTAATGCCTTAGGTATATATTGGGGTATGTCTGTGAGGGCATTCCATTCAAATCAACTATTACAACATGATTTTAGTTTGCAGGGGGAAAAGATACATATCTCTTGGGGTTCTTCAAAATATATAGTAATATATTCCAAGCTTTACATGTTTTAAGGAGGGGTAACAAGCGAGGTCTGATGGTATATATATATATATATATATATATATATATATATATATATATACCATGCTAGTACTTGGGAAACTAAAGCAGGAGTATCTGTGCTGTAAGTCCATCCCAGGCTACCCAGTGATACATTATCACAAAATAAATGAATAAAATAAATGATAACTCCACTTTTAAAGGTAGTACAGGCTTGATACAGAATTTTTGTAAAATGTTATAAAACTCTATTCTCATCAAACAAATTAAATGTCTGAAAGTCTGATTCATAATACATTGTTTTTTTTTCCTTTTACAAATGATATTTATTTGTAAGACATGGAACAAACAAATGAACAAACAAACAAAAACCAAGATATTGGCACACAGCTATAAATAAAACAAGCTGAGTAAAATATAGTATATCAGTAATCATATTTGTAATGATTAAACCCAATTGTCCACTAAATAAGAATAGAGACACCTGGGAAATGGGACCCTGAACATACCAGTTAGAGGCTATCATGCTTGGGTAATTATGGTGGAAAAACTTTTCTTCTGCAGATAACACCACTCCCTGGGGTGGGATCCTCAACTATATCAAAAGGAAAAAGAAAAGCATAAATATTCACAGCTCTATGCTTCTTGACTGGATTCAATGGTGTTAAGTTCCTAATGCTGTGATCCATGATGGGTTATAGCCTAGAACTGTAAGGCAAAAGAAACTCCATCTCCCTTATGTTGCTTCAGTCAGAGTATCTTATCATGGCAACAGGAAAATGTTGAAGACAGAAAATTGATGCAAAAATATTGAGTTACTGCTGTAGTAAACTCATCCATGTATGTCCCAAGTTTTTAGAACAGATTTTCAGGGAATGTAAAAGAGTTTGGATCTTAGGGCTATAAAAACTTTGAGTGCTGTAAGCAGGGATTAGTCAGTTGTTCTAGGAACATAGAAGATGAGAGTGCTGAGAGAAACCACTAGTTCTAAAACCTGACTCAGGAAGATTGTGTGGGGAACAAGGACTCTATCATACATTTCACTAGGGGCCATTCATGTGATATTTTAGCAAAACTCTGGCCTTATTCTATCCATGTCTTGAGAACCCTAGTGTAGTTGAATTAAAGATATTTAACAAATTTGATAGAGGAAATTTCAAGACAGGAGAGTATAGGAACTGAGTGAGGGCAACTGGTTAATTCACTTTCCAGATCCACAGTGAAAAAAGATAGAAAACATGAACAAAAAAGATAAGAAAAATGTGTGGTTTATAAGGAAATGTGTGTGGTCACATGTAAATTTGTGTACAAAGAAAGTTCAGATGACAAAGTATTCGTAATGGGTGAAGAGAAAATTCAGTTTTTCCACTAGAACAATAGAAAAAATTGCCCCAAAGACAAGACTCCACTCATCCAAAGCTCCACATGAGAAAAAGCACATTTTTATGAAATGAGAACCCTGAGCTAAGAATATTTCAAAGAAATTTTTGCAATTAAGCAAATTTCCCTTCAAGGAATATTCAGATTCATCCATCAAGACATATAAGAAATACCACTATCCTCCAAAAGTATGTGCTTCCATCTCAAGATGGCACCTGAACATGGCAACATTGTCCATTTTGTACTGATTTCTCAGGCATAAAATGTATAAAATCAAGAGGTCACAGAGTCTTGATCCATAGTTTTAGAGAGACACCAAGGTCAGGCACCCTGTCGGGTAGGGTGACAATTCCTGAAAGAAAGCTCTGAGAGGCAACTGCATGAAGCTACGACTATGAAGCCTTGGTTGCAATAGATACTCCAGGATGTTAAAGATTTCTGGACCAGAGGAAATCCCCAGGCATTTAAGGAAACAGGTCCAAGAAAGAAGCTATCTGTGCTTCACAGAGAAAGCTGTAGGGAAAATGCTACCCTTTGCTAATTTCAGCATGGGAGTCAGATGCAAGGTATGAAGTTGCAGGATTTGGGGTTAGCTTTGCTAGAATTTGGCGTTTGCTTTGGTTTGATCTATAGTTCAATAATAAGTTTTCCAAAAATATATTCATTCAAAGAGACTGAAACTTTGCCAGAAGACCTTGCAACTATGTTATTAATATGACTTGAAATGACTTAAGTCTCTGTTCTTAACCTGACTGTCCTACTGTGTTTCCATCTATTTAATTCTCACCAGCCTTTAAGACAAGAATGTAACCAACACTACTAAGGCTTGGATTCCCAGCTATTACAACCTAAGCTAAATGTAGATTTTTGCCTTAAACTGTGTATTTATTCTATGTCCCTTATCCAGAATGAAAGCATTTTGAATTATGAGATAAATTTGAGATCTGGAGGACAAAAGTGAAAAATATGATTTAAAATGATGTAAGTGGGTTTCATGTTGATCAGGAATGGAGTTGAGATACAATTCAATCTCAACTTTCAACTTCTTAGATCTAATGTCAAATGGAAGACAGTCTCTAAGGCATGCCTAGAGTTGGAATATGTGCCTACTGTGGGTGGCACCATATGACTCTGGACGGTATGAAACACAAATGGTAACATGAACACAAGTATTAAGCTCTGCTTCTTGACTGTAGATTCAATGTGACTAGAGGCCTGAAGCTCTGGATTTCTCAACATAGTGATGTAACTTCGAACTATGAACTAAAAAAAAAAGTTTCTCCCTTAAGTGGCTGTTTCATGTATTTTATCACAGGAACAAGAGAAAAATGATTAAGACAGAAGCTATCTTACAATGAAAGGAATACCGAGGACAAATTCTACCAAGCTGATAACCATTTATTAACAAAACAGCCCATATATATATAAGATTTTGATACTTGAGATTTTTTGTGGATTTGATAAAAGCAAAAAAAAAAAGTGAAAATGAATAATAATTTAAATTTAAATAATTTATTAGATAATTTATATATATATATGCACACACACATGTATATATGAGTTTCATGAGATAACTTTTATGTTTATAAACTACAAATAATAAATCATCTTGGACATATTTTTATTAGATATTTTCTTTATTTACATTTCAAATGTTATCCCCTTTCCTAGTGTCCCCTCTGAAAATCCCCTGTCCCCACCCACTCCTACGTATATATTAAGTGTTAATTATCTAGGCTGGAAATATAGCTCAGTGATATAATGGAATACTTGCCTAGTAAACACAAAGCCCCAAGTTCAGTCCTCAGCACTGAAAATAAAAAAGCACATGTTAATTCCTAATAAAAAAACTTTAAATGCCAATAATGGTACCCAGAATATGCTAGAGTTTGTTTATACACACACACACACACACACAAGCTACAAAGAAGGCCTAGCCAAACACCAAGTATGAGAACAAGAATAGGTCAAGGGATAGTTGCCATTTTGAATGTGTAACCAAAACCACCAGAAGATCATTTGATATATTTATTTTGAACATATTTATATCTTCATCTTCAATCATATAAGAAGAGCATGAAGTTCTTGTAGTTTTCCCCATGCTTAGTTGTTTAATATTTATTTACATGAATACTACCACAATGACTTATACATATTAAAACAATATTTTAGAATGATGTTATATCTTTAGATACATTAATTTAAATAAGATTTTTATACTTGAGATATTTTGTGGATTTGATAAAAGCAAAAAAAATGTGAAAATGAATAATAATTTAAATTTAAATAATTTATTAGATAATTTAATAAATAACTTCATTAATAATCCAATCATTAATAACTTAGGGGGAAAGTTTTCTGTAGTTAAATTAAATAAAATTTGAAACTACTTATCTGAACAACATGAGAATACTTATAACAATTCATACTGATACATAGATTAGAGCCCAATATTGTTTCAGTAATCCAGCCTAAATCAAATACAGCCTAAGAACTTATCTAGTTAACATGGATCTATGAATTAAAACAATTTTTTAAAAGCCTGTTTATGGAAATAATACATCTGGATTCAACAAAATTAGTTCAAAATAACCTTCCATCCCCATCCATTTTTATTAGATCCTCTGAGAACTGAAACGGTTTTATTGAACATATAACTCATCCTTTCTTCCAGGACTCCATTTCTTCAGGCAAGTGATATTTTTTAATATTCAAGTCCCCATATTTTAATCTGATTACTTGTACAAATAAATTATTCATATTTTTGACTTAGCAACCATGTAACATGGGTACAGTGGTCTTTGTGATTTAGATTAAATTGAACAAACATTCCTTCTATTTTTATTAATGTTTTTGGAATTTTAAACATATGATGAATTCACCAGAAGATTCACAATATTGAAATTACAGGAGGACTTTCTCAAACTGGCTTATTATAGAATCAACACTACTGTAAATTTTCACAGGATGAATCTTGTAAACAACTTTGAATTTTAAAGGGTAAATGGTTCTATGGTTGGTAACAACTAGTACTCTTTGAGTGTCATACAGCTTGCCCTAGCCTGGTAAGGTGTGGATGGACAGTTTTCCATTTATACAGTTGAGAGAAACAGAGACTTCTGAAACATTTCAAAGTCATTTTTATTTTTCTTTTCACAACCTGAATGGTGTTCCACTGGATCACCTTTCCCACATGACAATTAAGACATATAAATTTCCAGTAAAGAGTTTTCATGATTTATCAGTGCTTTAAACATTTAAGTATGTCTACATATGGGCATTTTAGTACAGAAGGCACAGACAATCCTTAGAATTGAAGCCCGAGATGTGCCTGATGAATCCTTGGGTGAGTCATTCAGTACCTCTGAGCTTTTGTTTTCTTTGCTGTACCATCCAACCCTTAAAACAGTTTTAAGATTAGACCAGTGGGAGTGGGTGGATTGGTGAACAGGGGGAGGAGGGATGGGATAGGGAGGGTTCCTAGGGGAAATGAGGAAGGGGGATAACACTTGAAATGTATATAAAGAAAACATATAATTAAAAAAAAGAGTGACAAGCCCCTTCTGGTCCGACCAGCACCGGAGTAGCTAGGGCGCAGAGTCTGCTGACACCCGCCAGCTACCCAGGACACCCGCCACAGGATCTTAAGACTTCTGGTGAGTGGAACACAGCGTCTGCTCCAATCTCTAAACAAAGACAACTATAACAACTAACTCCAGAGATTACCATATGGCGAAAGGTAAACGTAATAATCTTACTAACAGAAACCAAGTCCATTCACCATCATCAGAACCCAGCACTCCCACTTCGCCCATTCCAGGGTACCCCAACACACCGAAAAAGCTAGACCCAGATCTAAAAGCATATCTCATGATGATGGTAGAGGACATCAAGAAGGACTTTAATAACACACTTAAAGAAATACAGGAGAACACTGCTAAACAGGTAGAAGACATTAAAGAGGAAGCACAAAAATGCCTTAAAGAATTGCAGGAAAACCAGACCAAACAGGTGATGGAATTGAATAAAACCATCCAAGACCTAAAAAGGGAAGTAGACACAAAAAAGAAAACCCAAATTGAGGCAACACTGGAGATAGAAACCCTATCTAGGAAAGAAGTCTGGAACCATAGATGCGAGCATCAGCAACAGAATACAAGAGATGGAAGAGAGAATCTCAGGTGCAGAAGACTCCATAGAGAACATCGGCACAACAATCAAAGAAAATACAAAATCCAAAAAGATCCTAACTCAAATCATCCAGGAAATTCAGGACACAATGAGAAGACCAAACCTACGGATAATAGGAGTGGTGAGAATGAAGATTTCCAACTCAAAGGACAGGCAAATATCTTCAACAAAATTATAGAAGAAAACTTCCCAAACCTAAAGAAAGAGATGCCCATGAACATACAAGAAGCCTACAGAACTCCAAATAGACTGGACCAGAAAAGAAATTCCTTCGACATATAATAATCAGAACAACAAATGCACTAAATAAAGATAGAATACTAAAAGCAGTAAGGGAAAAAGGTCAAGTAACATATAAAGGCAAGCCTATCAGAGTTACACCAGATTTTTCACCAGAGACTATGAAAGCCAGAAGGGCCTGGACAGATGTTATACAGAAACTAAGAGAACACAAATTCCAGCCCAGGCTACTATACCCAGCCAAACTCTCATTTACCATAGATGGAGAAACCAAAGTATTCCATAACAAAACCAAATTCACACATTATCTTTCCACGAATCAAGCCCTTCAAAGGATAATAAGAGAAAAAAACCAATACAAGGATGGAAATTACGTCCTAGAAAAAGCAAGAAGGTAATCCCTCAACAAACCTAAAAGAAGACTGCCACAAGAACAGAATGCCAACTCTAACAACAAAAATAATAGGAAGCAAAAATTACTTTCCCTTAATATCTCTTAATATCAATATACTCAACTCCCCAATAAAAAGACATAGACTAACAGACTGGCTACACAAACAGGACCCAACATTTTGCTGCTTACAGGAAACTCATCTCAGAGAAAAAGATAGACACTACCTCAGAATGAAAGGCTGGAAAACAATTTTCCAAGCAAATAGTAGGAAGAAACAAGCTGGAGTAGCCATCATAATATCTAATAAAATCGACTTCCAACGCAAAGTCATCATAAAAGACAAGGAAGTGCACTTCATACTCATCAAAGGTAAAATCCTCAGAGAGGAGCTATCAATTCTGAATATCTATGCTCCAAATACAAGGGCAGCTACATTCATTAAAGATACTTTAGTAAAGCTCAAAGCACACATTGCACCTCACACAATAATAGTGGGAGACTTCAACACACCACTTTCACCAATGGACAGATCATGGAAGCAGAAACTAAACAGAGACACAGTGAAACTAACAGAGGTTATGAAACAAATGGATCTGACAGATATCTACAGAACATTTTATCCTAAAACAAAAGGATATACATTCTTCTCATCACCTCATGGTACCTTCTCCAAAATTGAACACATAATTGATCACAAAACAAGCCTCAACATATACAAAAATATTGAAATTGTCCCATGCATCCTATCAGATCACCATGGACTAAGGCTGATCTTAAATAAAAAAATAAATAATAGAAAGCCAACACATACATGAAAACTGAACAACAATCTTCTCAATGATACCTTGGTCAAGGAAGGAATAAAGAAAGAAATTAAGGACTTTTTTGGAGTTTAATGAAAATGAAGCCACAACATACCCAAACTTATGGGACACAATGGAAGCATTTCTAAGAGGAAAACTCATAGCTCTGAGTGCCTCCAAAAAGAAACTAGAGAGAGCACACATTAGCAGCTTGACAACACACCTAAAAGCTCTAGAACGAAAGGAAGCAAATTCACCCAAGAGGAGTAGACGGCAGGAAATAATCAAACTCAGGAGTGAAATCAACCAAGTGGAAACAAGATCTATTCAAAGAATCAACCAATCAAGGAGCTGGTTCTTTGAGAAAATCAACAAGATAGATAAACCCTTAGCCAGACTCACTAGAGGGCATAGGGAAATTATTCTAATTAACAAAATCAGAAATGAAAAGGGAGACATAACAACAGATCCTGAAGAAATCCAAAACACCATCAGATTCTTCTACAAAAGGCTATACTCAACAAAACTGGAGAACCTGGATGAATTGGACAAGTTTCTAGACAGATACCAGGTACCAAAGTTAAATCAAGATCAGGTTAATGATCTAAACAGTCCCATATCCCCTAAAGAAATAGAAGCAGTCATTAATAGTCTCCCAACCAAAAAGAGCCCAGGACCAGATGGGTTTAGTGCAGAGTTTTATCAGACCTTCAAAGAAGATCTAATCCCAGTTCTTCACAAACTATTCCACAAAATAGAAACAGAAGGTACTCTACCCAGCTCATTCTATGAAGCCACAATTACTCTGATACCTAAACCACAAAAAGACCCAACAAAGATAGAGAACTTCAGAATAATTTCACTTATGAATATCGATGCAAAAATCCTCAATAAAGTTCTTGCTAACCGAATCCAAGAACACATCAAAACAATCATCCATCCTGACCAAGTAGGTTTCATCCCAGGGATGCAGGGAGGGTCAATATATGGAAATCCATCAATGTAATACAGTATATAAACAAACTCAAAGACAAAAACCACATGATCATCTCCTTAGATACAGAGAAAGCCTTTGACAAAATCTAACACCCCTTCATGATAAAAGTCTTGGAAAGAACAGGAATTCAAGGCCCATACCTAAACATGATAAAAGCAATCTACAGCAAACCAGTAGCCAACATCAAAGTAAATGGTGAGAAGCTTGAAGAAATCCCACTAAAATCAGGGACTAGACAAGGCTGTCCACTCTCTTCCTACCTATTCAACATTGTACTTGAAGTCCTAGCCAGAGCAATTCGACAACAAAAGGAGATCAAGAGGATACAAATTGGAAAAGAAGAAATCAAAATATCACTCTTTACAGATGATATGATAGTATACATAAGTGACCCTATAAATTGCACCAGAGAATTCCTAAGCCTGATAAACAGCTTCAATGAAGTAGCTGGATATAAAATTAACTCAAGCAAGTCAATGGCCTTTCTGTACACAAAGGATAAACAGGCTGAGAAGGAAATTAGAGAAACAACACCCTTCTCAATAGTCACAAACAATATAAAATACCTTGGCGTGACTCTAACTAAGGAAGTGAAAGATCTGTATGACAAGAACTTTAAGTCTCTGAAGAAAGAAATTAAAGAAGATCTTAGTGATGGAAAGACCTTCCATGCTCATGGATTGGCAGGATCAACATTGTAAAAATGGCTATCTTACCAAAAGCAATCTACAGATTCAATGCAATCCCCATCAAAATTCCAACTCAATTCTTCAATGAATTAGAAAGTGCAATCTGCAAATTCATCAGGAACAACGAAAACCTAGGATAGCAAAAAATCTTCTCAAGGATAAAAGATCCTCTGGTGGAATCACCATGCCTGACCTAAAGCTGTACTACAGAGCAATTGTGATAAAAACTGCATGGTACTGGTATAACGACAGACAAGTAGACAAATGGAACAGAATTGAAGACCCTGAGATGAACCCACACACCTATGGTCTCTTGATCTTCGACAAGGGAGCTAAAATCATCCAGTGAAAAAAAGACAGCATTTTCAACAAATGGTGCTAGCACAACTGGTGGTTATCATGTAGAAGAATGCGAACTGATCCATTCCTATCTCCTTGTACTAAGGCCAAATCTAAGTGGATTAAGGAACTCCACATAAAACCAGAGACACTGAAACTTATAGAGGATAAAGTAGGGAAAAGATTTGAAGATATGGGTACAGGGGAAAATTCCTGAATAGAACAGGCAAGGTTTGTGCTGTAAGATCGAGAATCGATAAATGGGACCTCATAAAGTTGCAAAGCTTCTGAAAGGCAAAAGACACTGTCAATAAGACAAAAAGACCACCAACAGATTGGGAAAGGATCTTTACCTATCCTAAATCAGATAGGGGACTAATATCCAATATATATAAAGAACTCAAGAAGGTGGACTCCAGAAAATCAAATAACCCCATTAAAAATGGGGCTCAGAACTGAACAAAGAATTCTCTCCTGAGGAATACCGAATGGCAGAGAAGCACCTGAAAAAATGTTCAACATCCTTCATCATCAGGGAAATGCAAATCAAAACAACCCTGAGATTCCACCTCAAACCAGTCAAAATGGCTAAGATCAAAAATTCAGGTGACAGCAGATGTTGGCGAGGATGTGGAGAAAGAGGAACACTCCTTCATTGTTGGTGGGATTGCAAGATTGTACAACCACTCTGGAAATTAGTTTGGCGGTTTCTCAGAAAATTGGACATAATACTACCAGAGGATCCAGCAATACCTATCCTGGGCATATATCCAGAAGATGTTCCAACTTGTAAGAAGGACACGTGCTCCACTATGTTCATAGCAGCCTTATTTATAATAGCCAGAAGCTGGAAAGAACCCAGATGCTCCTCAACAGAGGAATGGATACAGAACATGTGGTACATTTACACAATGGAGTACTACTCAGCTATTAAAAGGAATGAATTTACGAAATTCCTAGGCAAATGGATGGACCTGGAGGGCATCATCCTGAGTTTGGTTAACACAATCACAAAGGAACTCATACAATATGTACTCACTGATAAGTGGATATTAGCCCCAAAACTTAGGATACACAAGATATAAGATACAATTTGTTAAACACACGAATCTCTCGAAGAACGAAGACCAAAGTGTGGACACTGTGCCCTTTCTTAGAATTGGGAACAAAACACCCATGGAAAGTGTTACAGAGATAAAGTTTGGAGCTGTGACGAAAGAATGGACCATCTAAACACTGCCATATCCAGAGATCCATCCCATAATCAGCTTCCAAACGCTGACACCATTGCATACACTAGCTAGATTTTGCTGAAAGGACCCAGATATAGCTGTCTCTTTCGAGACAATGCCGGGGCCTAGCAAACACAGAAGTAGATTCTCACAGTCAGCTATTAAATGGATCACAGGGCCCCCAATGGAGGAGCTAGAGAAAGTACCCAAGGAGCTAAAGGGAACTGCAACCCTATAGTTGGAACAACATTATGAACTAACCAGTACCCCAGAGCTCTTGACTCTAGCTACATATGTATCAAAAGATGGCCTAGTAGGTCATCACTGGAAAGAGAGGCCCATAGGACTTGCAAACTTTATATGCCCCAATACAGGGGAATGCTAGGGCCAAAATGTGGGAGTTGGTGGGTGGGGGAGTCGGGGGGGAGTTTATTGGGGACTTTTTGGATAGCATTGGAAATGTAAATGAGGAAAATACCTAATAAAAAATTAATTCAAAAAAAAAAAGAGTGAATCATTTCATATCTTTGTGAGCTCTATAGCCCACTGAACATGTATGAGCTAGCTGTGTTGGTTGTCTATTGGTGCTGTTGTATATACTACTACAAGTGTAGTGGCTTAAGCAATCTGAATGTATTAGCTCAACAATCTGAAGGGTATAGGTAAAACACAAGTCAATGTAGGCTAAAACTCTATCCCCTTTCCGTATTCCTGTTTCCTGGAGGAAGTACTCTGTTCCCTTTCATTCCTAGCTTATCAGAATTTGTATGGCAGTGCTTTTATTCAGTCAGCAATAATACATTTTTATTCTCTAATTTTCTCTGACACCAACCCCCCTTAGTATTTCTCCTCCTTCTCTTCCTAGAAGACTTTTCTGCATTTAAGTGCTCATTTGATTTTTGGATCCATCCAGTTAACCTATGATTTCTACTTCACGTCCCTTAATATTAAGCATAACTGCAAATTATGATTAAGGCAACATTTTCACAGGCTATGTAATAAGGACACAGGTATATTGAGACTACTATAGTTCAGTTTACCCTAATATCTAGATATTACTGTTATTTACCCAAGACTTATAATCCCCCCTCATTCCATACACACAGACATACACACACACACACACACACACACACACACATATGCTGGGTTATACATTATCATGAGATATATGCCCAGAATTATAAAATATTTTATGTTTATATTAGACATTCATTTCTTATCTGTTTGTAATCAAGTTCTTCCAATACACACATTTATTTTAATGATCCTTACTAAGTATCCATTGTTCAATATATATTAATGGATGACAGGAAACATTTCAAAATTGAAGGCTTACTTAGACATATACATCAAGTATGTTCCAAGATGAGAACAGTAGAGAAAATGAAGAACAATTTTTGGCATTAAACTTTGTCTTGTAGCTATGTGGTCATAATCGAGATCAGTGGATCTCAACCTTCCTAACACTGTGACCCTTTAATACCTTTCTTCATGTTGTGGTGACTCCAACCATAAAATTACTTTCAGTGTTATTTCTTAATGGTAATTTTGCAGTTATGAATTACAATGTAAATATCTGATATGCAGCATATTTGATACATGACTCCTGTGAAAGGGTTGTTAGACCCCAAGGTGATCCACAGGTTGAAACTGTTGATGTAGATGTTTAATCTCTTTATGTCTAAATTTTCTTTTCTAAATATGGTAATCACAAAGATTGCCTCTTTGTGATGTGGTGATGATGAAACCTCATAGAAACAATTGTAAGAGATAGAAGGTTTATTTTCCCTTACGATTTCAATCTATCACAATGGGAGACATGAAAAAGTAAATAGCTTATAGCAGTGGGGAAATGTGGCAGAGGTTGTTTCCATCCCAGCAGACCAGGCGGTGGAGACTGACTAGAAGTCTCCTGGTATAATATACCCCCATGGGCCAGCATGTAGTGACCTATGTCCATCAGTCAGACCCCAAATCCTAAAGGTTCCACAGTCTCCTAATTTAGTGCTACCAGCTGTGAAAAAAATATTCAAAACATGAACTGGGGATAGGGGTGAATATTTAAGATTCATATGATAACCACAATCCAGCCAAGTAACTTTTAGGATTTTGTGAAGACACAAGAAATACAAGTAAAAATCTTATGGTCTTCATCAGCGAGTGTGGTGTGTCAGGTATTCAACAAGCCTCCCATAAGCTGTACAGCAGGCTTCCACAGTCCACAAAGTCACTTGTAAGCATTTCTGTAATTTTTTTCCTTTTTTTGCAACATTTTAATGTTTGACATATTTTACATGAAAAGGGCATAAGGAATTTCTTTTTGTATTGTAATAATATTTAATACTTTTTCAGAGATTTTCATTTTCCATCTGGAAATTATCTGGCCCTTTACTCCTTACTACAATTATTCTGAGTTCAGGGCTGTGTCCTGATATTACAAAACACAATAAAGAGTGGGGATAAAGGAGAGGAGAGAGGAAAATAAACCTAAGCCATTCTATAGATATGCTTGCTTGGCCACTTAGTTATAAACTTAAACCCACCAGCTACTGGAAAGCTAAATGTCATACTTCTGTATATTTCTTTATACTATGTGTAAGAGTAGAGATATTTCAGAATTTTATCCTTTTCTTTCATTTAGTGACAGAAAAACTAGGCATCTCCAACATACTCATGACACAGAAACAGTCTGCTACTTTTAATTGTGGAGTCTGAAACAGACCACTCCACATCTATCTACACAACAAACTAAGCCTCAGGCTCTTGAGACTTGAAGTAGAAGCCATCCTCTCAAAAAGGGAGACTTTATAATGCTTTTTCAGATCCATTTATGTCTAAGGACCCTACAGACAAGAACCCTGTAGGATCTTAAGATGGCTAGGGTTATTGCAATGATTTTCATCTTTTGTGAGCAGGCTATTAATCATCTTCTTTTCTCTGGAAGCTCTTTGCAAAGACAGGGCACCCTTAGTAATATCTTATTCTGCCCCATCAACACCTTGCAGTACAAAGTCAGTTAGACTCAGTTTCTCCATCATAAATTCTAGTTCAGCCATTTATAAGTCACTGTAAGTCACTATAAATATTCCCTTGCAGCATGAAAAGATTTGACAAGATTTTCACAGTGATCACTTAAAGAATTATGGAACAGAAATTGTAGTGTATTGTTGATATGTTAGAGGAGAGACAGAAAGAAAGAATTCAACCTGGATTTTTACATGCATATTAATTAGACATGATCTTGTCAGAATCAAAGTAAATTCAAATATTTTTTTATTTTTCATTTTTAGAAAACTTGCAAAAACAACTGGGTACACATTTTTGTATGTTATCCCTCCCATGTGGGAATGACACACCCTGGTCATCTCAGTATTAAAAATCAGTCCATAAGAAGATGGGAGGCAGGCAAAGAGAAGAGTGGGATAGAGTGGATCGTATAGAGGAAATGGGAAAGGGAAGAAAATTATTAAAGAAGGTGAGTTACTAAAGGAAAATAACATGAGAAAAGTGATTGGCTAGAAATGAAAAAAGACCGGGTCTTTAGGAGTGGTATGGAGGTAAATACAGAAGAAGGTGGAGTAGAGTGAAGGGGGAGGGTGAGAGTATGCATGCATGTGATCTGATAGGAGGAGTGAAAAAGGTGGGCGTCTTTAAGGAGGGGAGGGTGGTAACAGAAAGAATGAAATGTGTAAAATAACAATAAAGTTGTCTTTAGAAGTCAAATGAAATCATATTATTAGCTACTTACCTAAGAACAACTATAATTCTCTCTATATATATGTATATATAATTATTATATATTATAATTATAAATTATATATATACATTCTGTACATATATATAAATTACACACATATTATAATTTATATATACATGCATTTTTAATAAGATTGATTAATCTGGACTCATGACAGTGCTTTCAAAAGCTGAAGATCATGTAACAAGAACCCCTACACCAGACATGAGAAACCACCTTTGAGCTGTTGGCCAGAGCTCTCCAAGAGACTCTCAAAACATATGGCCTATCTTCCTCCTTGGTCTTGCAAACTTGATATGCCCCAGTACAGGGGAACACCAGGACCAGGAAGCAGGAGTGGGTGGGTTGGGGAGCAGGGCAGGGGGGAGGGTACAGGGGACTTTCTGGTAGCATTTGAAATGTAAATGAAGAAAATATCTAATAAAAATTGTAAATCACCCCTTCTTAGAATCGGGAACAAAACACCCATGGAACGAGTTACAGAGATAAAGTTCTGAGCTGAGACAAAAGGATAGACCATCCAGAGACTGCCGCACCCAGGGATCTATCTCATAGTCACCCACCAAACGCAGACACTATTGCACATGCCAGCAAGATTTTGCTGAAAGGACCCTGATATAGCTGTCTCTTGTGAGGCTATGCCAGTGCCTGGCAAACACAGAAGTGGATGCATGGATCACAGGGCCCCCAATGGAGGAGCTAGAGAAAGTACCTAAGGAGCTGAAGGGGTCTGCAACCCTATAGGTGGAACAACAATATGAACTAACCACTACCCCCAGAGCTCGTGTCTCTAGCTGCATATGTATCAGAAGATGGCCTAGTCGGCCATCATTGGGAAGAGAGGCCCCTAGGTCTTGCAAACTTTATATTCCCCAGTACAGGGAAATGCCAGGGCCGAGAAGTGGAAGTGGGTGGGTAGGGGAGCAGGGGGGAGGGAGTGTATGGGGGACTTTTAGGATAGCATTTGAAATATAAATGAAGAAAATACCTAATAAAAATTGGAAAAAGAAAAAAATTGTAAATAATATAAAATCATATGGACAGCTGAAAAAAAAAATACGGCCTATTGTTCTTGCCCTTGGTTGTCCACTAAAGGTAGAAGACAAACCCCTACCACTGAAGAAATCATGCAATTCAGAAACAGATCCCAGAGATCTCTGAACTGGAACTGATCTGAATGCCTCCGCACTGAGGACTGACTTTCGAAAATGATGCCAAAAGCACTGTGCAAGCTTCCAAAAGAGGAAGGTAATCAGCCATCTTCCATAGTCACAATACCTATGAACCACAACAATGACCAGCATGAAATAATAACCCTATAGTGCAATAGTGGTGTTAATACCTTAGCGGTAACCAACAGCTTTCTAATTGGAATTAAGATCCATTTAACAGATACTAAAAACTTAGCTCACTGCTCAGTACTAGAGAAGTCATAATTATTAGAGGAGAAACTATAACCTTTAATTCACTAAACTAGCATAATCTATAACAGCATACAAACATTTGTCTTTATACCCATAGAAAAGTGTAGTCTTCACATAGCTTCAAGTAAATTTCTCAACAACGACTACTACAGAAAACTACAATCAATCAAAATGTAGTTTCAGAGGCCAGTCCCAACAGATACATCTAAAAACACTCGAGTACCTAAGTAAGTAAGGTTCAGGGTACATTCTGTAAGAGAAACAAAATTATTGTAAGAGCCATCAGATCCAAGAGTTTGCTGTGAGACTGTGTCTTTTAGCGATATCAGAATCTACACTACAAAGTCTCACCAACATGACTTCTCAAACATGAGTTGAAGAAGAGTAACATCAGTGAACATTCTAAAGTGGATAGGAGAAAAGTCTCCAAGGCTGGAGTCCTACACAAACAACTATAGGCAAATGAGGAAACTGAGAGCAGGAGTCGTGGTCTTACCCAGAGAGGAGTGCAAAAATTGTTTTTCCAGTGCCAAAATGTCAACTCAGACAGTGTACATTAAAGTAACATTATATGTGCTGAACAGGTTATATTTAAAATATATTTGTATATACAAAGACATATGTATGTGCAATAACAATTAGTTTTTAAAAACATAGGGCATGAATTTGAAGGCAACTGGGGATAACATATGGGAGGGCATTTGGAGGGACAAAAAGGAAGAGAAAATTTTTGAAATTATATTGTAATGTCAAAAAAAATCTTCTGTAAGTGAAAACATAGGTTCTTCAGCAGTAGAGTGGCTATTAATCTACTTCCTTAATATACCTTGGTAAGACTTGTAAGGCTATATGATCAAAGAAACAAAAGTATGTGTTAGAAGGAAAATGAGTAAATAAAACACCGAACTTTGAAGAACCAAGAAAACAAAGATCACACAGAATATCAATGTTGTTCATTGTTCACTGAAAACACATTCTGTCTTTGTAGCACCCTGACAGTGTGATTACTTTTTTTGTTTTGGATTTGAGGATTTTTTAAAAAGAATATGCTGAAGAAACTCTTTGAAAAAAATTTCTTTTGAAAACAAATAAGGAGAAACAAAAATAGGGAAAAAGAAATAGAAAACACAAACCAATAGGCCCTGTTTTTTTGCTAATTTTGATGGGAGGGGAAGTTTTCTAGCAGTAAAGTGTATGTGTGTTTGTGTGTGTGTGTGTGTGTGTGTGTGTGTGTGTGTGTGTGTGTGTAAATGAACAGAAGAGACAGGAGAAGAAAAGCAAGTGATGTTCAAAGAAAAAGCACTATACTTCAAAAGGCAAGACCTCTCCAGATGTGAAAAGGGCATATGAAAGATGATAGAAGAAATGGATTTCTGAATGGGTTGAAAATTAAGTGGTATGAAATCCCATTAAACAAAATAAGGCTTTTATAGAGAGAACACAATAGTATGTCTTAGCAACTTGTAATGCTAAATTTCAGAATGCTGAAGATACATAATTATCACTCCACAACACAGGAATTGCAGAAAAAGGAGGAAGTCTGATAAAGCTAAAACTGCATTAATGTTTCCAGTTACCAACACAGGTGACATAGACATCCACTCTTCTTTTATCGTGTCTCAGGAAGGATTTCTCAAATTTTAACATTCATAAAATTTATATCAGGAATTCATTAAAAGATAAGAGGTTGCACTCCAGCCAGGGTGGCGGGTATGCTAACTCCAGATCTTCACCACTAAGACCAGTAAAATGGCACTAGAGAGCTAATTGCAAATCTTCACACTTCTTTCCATTCCACAAAGTTTAGCCCCCTAGCTTCATACTCAGCTCTGTAGTACAACATCTGTTATGGCCCCTTCTCACTCTGCCCTCAGTTACTAGGGACTAAGCATATCACAGTACAACATCAGGCTTTAGTTCCTCTTGTGAATTCACTCAGTTGTTCTCCTATCTAGCCCATTCTTTGTCCTAAATGTTAGCTTCCAACACCTAGAAACACATTTTAGCCAGAACCCCAGTGTTCACACCTATCAGGATCCAAAAAAAAAATTCCTACCAGGAAACATACGGCAATCACACTCTCCTAAAAAACAAAGATGGCAACAGAAACCAACAAACACAAAGCACACATTGAACAAAGATTAGACAAGATATGAGCACCTAGAATTATAATCTCCCCAAATGCAGATGCTTGTGTGCTGGCATAAAAACCCAAACAATAAGGGAGGCCAAAGAAATATGTCTCTACTAGAACCCAGCAACCCTTCCACTATAGGCCTCGAGTACTGCAACATAACTGAAGTACAACAAAATACCTTAAAATGTCCTTATGAATATGACAAAGGAAATTAATAAATCCCTTAATGAAATCTGTGAAAGCTCAAATATAGTGGAAATAAATAAATAAGTAAGTAAAGCAGTTCATACCTACTCAAAATCGTGCTTGAAATCTTCACTAGAACAATAAGAAAACTGAAGATCAGGGACATAAATTAGAACATAAGAGTATTTTTTTGATGATATGATAGTATACATTAGTGAGCCTAAAATTCCTGTCAGGATACACCCATAGTTAATAAACACTTATATAAGTAACTGGATACAAAACTAACTCACAAAACTCAGCTCTCCTATATACAAGTGACAAACTCACTGAGAAAGAAATCAATGAAGTAATTCCTTTCATAATAGCCTTAAATGAAATAAAATATCTAAACAAGCAATTGAAAGACTTGTATGATAAGAACTTTAAGGCATTATAAAAAAAATGGAAGAAGATATTAGAAAACAGAAAGATCTCCCATGCTCATGGATCAGTAGTGAAAGTACTTGTCCCACCAAAAGCAATCTACAGGTTGAATGCAATCCCCGTCAAAATTCAAACACAGATCTTGAAAAGACAATTTTCAGCTTCATTCAAAAATACACACATACACACCATACAAACAGGATAGAGAAAACTATCTTGAACTGTTGAAGGAAATATTATCCCTGAGATCAATTTGTACTACAGAATGAAATGACATAGTAAAAACACCATAGTATTGACACAAAAATAAATATATATGCATACACTCATGGATTCCTGTGTGTGTGTGTGTGTGTGTGTGTGTGTGTGTGTGTGTGTGTGTGTGTGAATCAATAAATAAGAGAGTGGGGATATAGATATATTGACATAGATACAAATGCAGAAATACACACTTGAAAAATACACAGCAGCATCTTTAAAAAGTGGTGCTAGGTGCTAGTCAAACTGAATGGCTACATGTAGAAGAACTGAAATACATCCATATTTATTATCCCAAACAAAATCTCAACTCCAAGTGGATCAAAGACCTGAACATAAAACCAAATACATTGAATCTGATAGAAAAGAAAGTGGGATTAGCTTTGAACTCAATGACAAAGGAAAAGACTTCACTAAGATCAACATTTAGTAAATGAGACCTCATAAAAATGAAAAGCTTATGCACAGTAAAGGACACTCTTATTCAAAGTGGCAACCTATAGAATAGGAAATAATTTTAACTGACTGCACACTGACAGAGGGCTAATATTCAAAGTATATAAAAAACTCAAAAATCTAGATATCAAGAAAACAACCCTATTTGTTAAAAGATGGAGTACAGATCTAAATGGAAAATTCTCAAAGAAGGAAACTCAAATGGCTGGGAAACACTTAAAGAAACACTTCAGATCAGAGCAGGAGAGGGAGCCATCTTGGGTCCCCTATCCCTCTGAGACTAGTCTGCACAGGTGAGAGTGTGGACTACAGAAGTAACACATCTTCTGGGACAGACTCCGTTTTGGGCTCCAGACATCCGGGCACCTTCCCCAACAGAGAAGAGGTGTCTGCCTGGGAGGGCTCTGACCACCAGAGCAGGTGAGAGAGCCATCTTGTGTCCCATGTCCCTCAGAGACCAGTCTGTGCAGGTGAGCATGCAGAGTGCAGAGGCAAAACATCTTCTGGGACAGGTGCTGTTTTAGGCCTTCATCTTCAGCAAGGAGGCAGGTCTAAACATCAGATATCTGTGCACCTTCCCTGCAAGAGGAAAGCTTGTCTTCAGAGAGAACTCTGACCACTTAGACTCAGGAGAGAGATAGACTCCTAGGTCTGTTGACAGAGGTTAACAGAATCACAGGAGGAACATGCTCCCACCAGAGACAACAATAACAACTAACTCCAGAGATTACCAGATGGCAAAAGACAAACTTAAGAAACTTACTAACAGATACCAAGACCACTCATTATCATCAGAACCAAGCACTCACACCTCAGCCAGTCCTGGATACCCTGACACACCCAAAAAGCAAGACTCAGATTTAAAATCATATCTAATGATGCTGATAGAGGACATTAAGAAGGGCTTTAATAACTCACTTAAAGAAATACAGGAGAACACTGCTAAAGTGGTAGAGGTCCTTAAAGAAAAACAGGAAAGCACATCCAAACAGATGATGGAAATGAACAAAACCATCCAAGACCTAAAAAGGGAAGTAGAAACAATAAAGAAAACCCAAAATGAGAGAACACTGGAGATGAAAGAAATCCTAGGAAAGAAATCTGGAACCATAGATGTGAGCATCAGCAACAGAATACAAGAGATGGAAGAGAGAATCTCAGGTGCAGAAGATTCCATGGAGAACATGGGCACAAAAATCAAAGAAAATGCAAAATGCAAAAAGATTCTAACTCAAAACACCCAGGAAATCCAGGACACAATGAGAAGACCAAACCTACACCTATGGATAATAGGAGTAGATGAGAATGAAGATTTTCTTTTTCTTTTTCTTTTTAATTAAGTATTTTCCTTATTTACATTTCCAATCTCAGAAGTTTGAGTTAGGATCTCAGAAAATGGAAAGATCTCCCATGCTCATGGATTGGCAGGATTAATATAGTCAAAATGGCTATCCTGCCGAAAGCAATCTACAGATTCAATGCAATCCGCATCAAAATTCAAACCCAATTCTTCACTGCCATAGAAAGGGTAATTTGAAAATTCATCTGGAATAATAAAAAAAATCCTAGAACAGCAAAAACTCTTCTCAAGGATAAAAAAACCTCTGGTGGAATCACCATGCCTGACCTAAAGCTGTACTACAGAGCAATTGTGATAAAAACTATATGGTACTGGTATAGCGACAGACAAGTAGACCAATGGAATAGAATTGAAAACCCAGAAATGAACCCACACACCTATGGTCACTTGATCTTTGACAAGGGAGCTAAAACTATCCAGTGGAAAAACATAGCATTTTCAACAAATGGTGCTGGCACAACTGGCAGTTACCATGTCGAAGAATGCAAATTGATCCATTTTTATCTCCTTGTACAAAGCTCAAGTCTAAGTGGATCAACGCCCTCTGCATAAAACCAGAGACACTGAAATTAATAGAGGAGAAAGCGGGGGAAAGCCTCGTAGATAGGGGCACAGGGGGGAAATTCCTAAGCAGAATAGCAATGGCTTGTGCTGTAAGATCAAGAATTGACAAATGGGACCTCATAAAATTGCAAAGCTCCTGTAAGGCAAAAGACACTGTCAATAAGACAAAAAGGCCACCAACAGATTGGGGAAGGATTTTTTCCAATCCTAAATCAGATAGGGGACTAATATCCAATATATACAAAGAGCTCAAGAAACTGGACTCCAGAAATTCAAATAACCCCATTAAAAATGGGGTACAGAACTAAACAAAGAATTCTCAACTGAGGAATACCAAATGGTTGAGAAGCACCTGAAAATATGTTCAACATTTTTAATCATCAGGGAAATGCCAATCAAAACAACCCTGAGATTCCACCTCATACCAGTCAGAATAGCTAAGTTCAAAAATTCAAGTGACAGCAGATGCTGGCGAGTATGTGGAAAAAGAGGAACACTTCTCCATTGTTGGTGGGATTGCAAGCTTATACAACCACTCTGGATGTCAGTCCGAAGATTCCTCAGAAAATTGGACATAATACTACTGTAAGATCTAGCAATACTACTCCTGGGCATATACATAGAAGATGCTCCAAGATGTAATAAGAACACATGCTCCAATATTTTCATAGCTGCCTTATTTATAATAGCCAGAAGCTGGAAAGAACCCATATGTCCATCAACAAAAGAATGGATACAGAAAATGTGGTACATTTACACAGTGGAGTACTACTCAGCTATTAAAAACAATAAATTTATGAAATTCTCGGACAAATTGGATGTATCTGGAGGATATCATCCTTAGTGAGGTAACCCAATTACAAAAGAAGTCATTAGATATGTACTCAGTGATAAGTGGATATTAGCCCAGAAACCTAGAACACCCAAGATACAATTTGCAGAACACAAGAAAATCAAGAAGAGGGAAGACCAATGGGTGGATACTTCATTCCTCCTTAGAATAGGGAACAAAATACCCATGAAAGGAGTTACAGAGTCAAAATTTGGAGCTAAAAGGAAAGGATGGACTATCCAGAGACTACCCCACCCAGGGATTCATCCCATAATCAGCCACCAAACCCAGACACTATTGCACATGCCAGAAAGATTTTGATGAAGGGACCCTGGTATAGCTGCCTCGTATGAGGCTATGCCAGTGCCTGGCAAAAATATAAGTGGATGCTCACAGTCATCTATAAGATGGAACACAGGGTCCCCAATCGAGAAGCTAGAGAAAGCACCCAAGGAGCTGAAGGTGTGTGCAACCCTATAGGTGAAACAACAATACGAACTAACCAGTACCCCCCAGAGCTAGTATCTCTAGCTGCATATATAGCAGAAGATGGCCTAGTCGGCCATCACTGGGAAGAGAGGCCCCTTGGTCTTGCAAACTTTATATGCCCCAGTACAGGGGAATGCCAGGGCCAAGAAGTGGGAGTGGGTGTGTAGGGGATCAGGGCAGGGCGAGGGTATAGGGAACTTTCAGGTTAGCATTTGAAATGTATATAACGGGAAATATCTAATAAAAATTTTTTTAAAAAGAAAGAAAGAAACACTTCATCATCCTTAGCCATAAGGGGAATACAAATCAAAACTACTTTGAGATTTCATCTTACACCTGTCAGAATGGCTAATATCAATAAAATAAATGACAGCAAATGATGGCAAGGATGTAGAGTAAGAGGAACATGCATACATTGCTCGTGAAAATGCAAATTTGTATAGGCACATGGAAATCAGTATAGCATTTTCTCAATAAGATGAGAATCAATTTATTTCAAGATCCAGCTATACCACTAAATCCTAAGGACTCATTTTTTTCTACCACAGAGACACTTACTCAACCATTTTCATTGTTGCTCTATTTATAATAGCCAGAATTAGAAACCATCTATTTGTCCCTCAACAGAGGAATAGATAAAGAAAATAAGGTACATTTATACAATAAAGTATTACTACATTGTTAAAAAATGGAAGTATGAAACTCACAGGTAAATGAATGGAACTAGAAAAAATAATCCTGAGTGAGATAACGAAGACACAGAAAAACAAATATGATATATATTATATATTCTCTTATATGTATATATTATCTAAGTCAATGGTTTTCAATCTACAATTCATTGAACCAGTGGTTAAGTACAGACTAAGGGACAAATAGATCTCTCCAGGAAAGGAAAATCAAATAGATAGTTATGGGTAGAATAGGAGGATAGAGTGAACAGGGAGAGAATAATGAGACAAGGGAGGAAATACAAGAGCGATACCTAAATTATATATATAATGTTGGTGGTCCAAATAAAACTGTGAAATAATTGGGCAGATAGAGCCCCGGCTTACCATTTCTTGACATTAAATGAAGCTTCCAGTATCAAGATTGGGTTACATCTAATTGATTTGTTAGACAAAGGGGTTTCATGGGAATCCCCCCAAAACCTAAGGTTTTGCCAAGACTAAAGCTTGTTCCCCACAAACTGATAATAAGGTCCTATTTCTGAAAACAACCTATAGAACTCACTGAACATAGATAAGTCAACTGGGTACCTACATAGATTCTTCAGCCCTATACTCGAGCATCGTTGGTACATAAGGAACTCTGCATGCTACCAAAACCGAAGCAAACACTAACCCAGCCACAAAACCTTTGATATCATGCTGTCCTGCCTGCAAGATATGCTAGTAGAATCAATTGTAGCACAAAGCTTACAGGAATAACTAGTCAATATCTGATTTTGCTGAAGGCCCACTTCATGAGATGGAATCTGTACCCAACAGTGCTTGGATGACCAAGAAGAACCTGAAACTAAATATCCCAGGGATCTATGGTAAAACCAAATATTACTATTCTAAATAAATAATTAAAAGTAGCAATAGAATGACTCCTGATTACATTCTATTTACTCACAGACCTTCTTTTTTCATCTCTAGGATCCCATGTGGTGTGGACTCATCCAGGTCCTGTTCATACCACCTTAGTCTCTGAGTTCCAATGTATGTCTAGCATGCTGATTTAGAGGGCTTTGTTTTCTTGTTGGCCTCTCTCCACTCTTGTCCTTGAACTCATTCTGTCTCTCTTTTTCAAGGTTCTCTGAGCCCTGAAGGGAGGGATTTGATGGAGACATCTCATTTAAAGCTGGGTGTTCCAAAGTCTTTCATTCTCTGCAGAACAACTGGCTTTCGTTCTCTTCATTTGTTCCCATCTGCTGCAGGAAGAAGCTTTTTTGATATGGTTGAAGGAGGAAATAAATGAGAAGTGGACTTCCCCATCCATAACTCAGAAACAAACGACTCTTAAGCGTAGGCCACATGCCCAGTATAGATGACTAACAGAAAACAAATCAGTGGCGGCTTGGTAGGTTCCTTGTCTCACATGTTAGGGCTTTTCCTTGCTTGTTATTTTATGTTTTTTCTCTTATTTTTAATTTTATCTTTTTATTTTATTTTAATTATGTCTTCTACTATTGCCTTTTATATTATAAGTCCTTTGTGTATATATTACAGCTTCCAGTTTACTCTCAGAAGGAGCCCTTGTGGTATAAAGTAGATAGGGGTTAAGTAGAGAAAATCTATAACTCTCTAAAAATAATGTCTTCTAGATTTATCTTATTTTAAATAATATGTATTTCTGAGCATGGATATGTGCATCCAAACATAGGTGCCTGTGGAAGCCAACATAGAGGCCTATGGAAGCCAGAAGTTTTGAATTTTCCTGAAGCTTGAATTAAAGCATTACTTTACTTTTTTATTCATGGGTATGTATGTATGCATGTATGTATGTATTATGTATGTATATGTGTGTGTATATGTGTATGTATGTATGTGAGTAGGGATACTCCCAAGGGTGTAAGAAGGCCCCATCTATCTGTAATTCAAGTTATGAGGTTGTAAGCTGCCTGACTTTGGTGCAAGCATTAAACTCAAGTCTTCTACAAGAGCAGGAAGTGTTCTTACACAGAGAACTGTCTCTCCAGCCCCAACTCTTTTAATATCAATCCCCTTTAATGCATAGTCATCTTGGAATAAAGCTTCTAACTTTACATTAAGTTCAGCAGAATATTTCTACTATGTGGAAAAGGCTTGGAATGAAAGTTTTGATGAAAAGGACTTTTTAATGACTGAACCCAGGACACAGGGATATTAATGCAAATTTAGAGAACTGCATTATCATATTATTTATGGTTGCTTTCTGTTTACACTTTATATCATGTTCACCTATTCTTTAGCACCATTTCTACAGCCTTGTTCCTTACCCGCCTTCAGTCATTTCATCTTTTTATTTGAGTTTCTTAATTTCTTCTGAAGAGTTTTTTTTTATATATTTTATACATTATAGGTGTACACACATTAGCTTTTAGTATATTCTTAACTATGCAGGACTCACTACGACCAGCTTTAGACTATCTCATCATCCCCTTTAGCAGCCACCTCTCCTCCTCCTCCAAGCTCCTCACTCCTATTCTTAAGCAATCCTAAATCTTTCTATTTGCCTGAATTGACCAATTCAAGATAGTTCAGAGAAACAGGATTATATAATATGTGGATGCTTGTGCTTGGTTCCTTCTTAGTATACAGTTTTAAATGTTCATTCTAATTGTGACACAACTGGTATTTAACTTTTTTATATTGCTGAATTGTGGATGAACTTCTATGTGGATTAACCTATGTTTCCCAGTTGTTTACCAGTTAAAGGATATTTGGGTTGTTCTTATTTTTGGCTTCTTAACAGAGTTTGGAAGCTCCAGGTAGGTAAAGAGTTTACATCTGTTCTTCAGAATCTGCTAGCAGAGAACTCAGAGAAGACATTCTTATATTCACAGAGATATGAGATCACAAAAATTATATTTCTTTATTGTGGGCATGCATGGTTATATCCCCAGGTGAGTGGGGGCTGCAGAGCATATGTTGTCAGAGGACAAGCTTCAGGTGTTGGTCCCCATCTTCTCACCTTGTCTGAGCCAGACTTTCTGTTTCTGCCTCAATCAGGCTAGCTATCTAATGGGATTCTGGAGACTGTCCAATCTCCCCCTCTCATCTCCTCTAGGGACCCATGAATTACAGACCCTTAAACTACTGGGTCTACCTTTTATGTGGGTTCTAGGCATAGGACCTTAGGTTGTTGGTCTTACAAAACAAGTACTATGTATCTCCTGAGCCATCCCCTAAGTCTCAAATTTGTTTTTATTTAAATCATTAAATTCATTGTGACTTGTATAGAAAACTAATACAACAGCATCTCCAGCAATGTGAAATAGTGTGCCTGAGGTTCAGCCATTAAGTGAATTCATCCCTCTGTGTGCCACTTGTGTTTCATAGATTATAGCATAAGTGAATGAGTAGCCATTCAAACTGGATGTCTGCTTGTAGAAAAATGTAAATAAATTCATATTTATCACCATGCACAAAACTGAAGTCCGAGTAAACAAAGACCTCAATATTAAGCCAGATACATAGAAGCCGGTAAAAGAGAAAGTGGGGGAATAACCTTGAACAACTTGGGTCAGAAGATGGCTTTCTGGACAGAAAACCAATAGTGAAGGCACTAAGATAAAAAATTAATAAATGAGACCTCATGAAAATGAATATCCTCTGTAATACAAAGTATAACATCAGTCAGACAAAGAGGCAGTATATAGAATGGGAAAGAGACTTTTAAACTCTACATTTGACAAAGAACTAATATCTAAGAACATAAAGAACTCAAGAAACTAGATATCAAAAACAACAACAACAAAATAGAAATAATCTAACTTAAAAATGAGGAGCAGATCTAAACAGGGAATTCTCAATAGAGAAATCTCAAATTGTTGAGAAACACTTAAAGAAATGTTCAGTCCTCTTAGTCATCAAGGAAATGCAAATCAAAACCACTTTGAAATTCCATCTTACACCTGTAAGAATAACTAAGACCAATAACACAAGTAACAGCACATGCTGGCAAGGATGTGGAGCAATGGAAACCCTACATTGTTCTTTTTTTTAATTAGGTATTTATTTCATTTACATTTCCAATGCTATCCCAAAAGTCCCCCACACACTCCCCCACCAATTCCCCCACCCACCTACTCCCACTTCTTGGCCCTGGCGTTCCCCTGTACTGAGGCATATAAAGTTTGCATGACCAATGGGCCTCTCTTTCCACTGATGGCCAAATAGGCCATCTTCTGCTACATATGCAGCTAGAGACATGAGCTCCGGGGGGTACCGGTTAGTTCATCATGTTGTTCCACCTATAGGGTTGCAGATCCCTTTAGCTCCTTGGGTACTTTCTCTAGCTTCTCCATTGGGAGCCCTGTGATCCATCCAATAGCTGACAGTGAGCATCCACTTCTGTGTTTGTTTGGCCCCGGCATAGTTTCACAAGAGAGAGCTATATCTGGGTCCTTTCAGCAAAATCTTGCTAGTGTATGCAATGGTGTCAACGTTTGGAAGCTGATTATGGGATGGATCCCCGGATATGGCAGTTTCAAGATGGTCCAACCTTTCGTCTCATCTCCAAATTTTGTCTCTGTAACTCCTTTCATGGGTGTTTTGTTCCCAAATCTAAGAAGGGGCACAGTGTCCACACTTTGGTCTTCGTTCTTCTGGAGTTTCATGTGTTTTTCAAATTGTATCTTATATCTGGGGTATTCAAAGTTTCTGGGCTAATATCCACTTATCAGTGAGTACATATTGTGTGAGTTCTTTTGTGATTGGGTTACCTCACTCAGAATGATGCCCTCCAGGTCCATCCATTTGCCTAGGAATTTCATAAATTCATTCTTTTTAATAGCTGAGTAGTACTCCATTGTGTAAATGTACCACATTTTCTGTATCCATTCCACAGTTGAGGAACATCTGGGTTCTTTCCAGCTTCTGGCTATTATAAATAAGGCTGCTATGAACATAGTGGAGCATGTGTCCTTCTTACCGGTTGGGACATCTTCTGGATATATGCCTAGGAGAGGTATTGCAGGATCCTCCGGTAGTACAATGTCCACTTTTCTGAAGAACCACCAGACAGATTTCCAGAGTGGTTGTACAAGCTTGCAATCCCACCAACAATGGAGGAGTGTTCCTCTTTCTCCACATCCTCGACAGCATCTGCTGTCACCTGAATTTTTGATCTTAGCCATTCTCACTAGTGTGAGGTGGAATCTCAGGGTTACTTTGATTTGCATTTCCCTGATGATTGAGGATGTTGAACATTTTTTCAGGTGCTTTTCAGCCATTCGGTATTCCTCAGGTGAGATGAGAATACTTTGTTTAGCTCTGAAACACATTTTTAAAATGAGGCTTTTTGATTTTCTGGAGTCCACCTTCTTGAGTTCTTTATATATATTGGATATTAGTCCCCTATCTGATTTAGGATAGGTAAAGATCCTTTCCCAATCTGTTGGTGGCCTTTTTGTCTTATTGACGGTGTCTTTTGCCTTGCAGAACCTTTGCAATTTTATGAGGTTCCATTTGTTGATTCTCGATCTTACAGCACAAGCCATTGCTGCTCTATTCAGGAATTTTTCCCCTGTACCCACATCTTTGAGGCTTTTCCCTACGTTCTCCTCTATAAGTTTCAGTGTCTCTGGTTTTATGTGGAGTTCCTTAATCCACTTAGATTTGACCTTACTACAAGGAGATAGGAATAGATCAATTCGCATTCTTTTACAGGATAACCACCAGTTGTGACAGCACCATTTGTTGAAAATGCTGTCTTTTTTCCACTAGATGGTTTTAGCTCCCTTGTCAAAGATCAAGTGACCATATGTGTGTGGGTTAATTTCTGGAACTTGAATTCTATTCCATTGGTCTACTTGTCTGTCACTATACCAGTATCATGCAGTTTTTTTTTTTTTATCACAATTGCTCTGTAGTAAAGCTTTAGGTCAGGCATGGTGATTCCACCGGAGTTTTTTTTTATCCTTGAGCAGAGTTTTTCTGATCCTAGGTTTTTTGTTATTCAAGATGAATTTGCAGATTGCCCTTCCTAATTTGTTGAGGAATTGAGTTGGAATTTTGATGGGATTGCCTTGAATCTGTAGATTGCTTTGGGGAAGATAGTCATTTTTACTATATTGATCCTGCCAATCCATGAGCATGGGAGATCTTTCCATCTTTTCAGATCTTCTTTAATTTCTTTCTTCAGAGACTTGATCATACAGATCTTTCACTTCCTTAGTTAGAGTCACACCAAGATATTTTATATTATTTGTGACTATTTGTGACTATTGAGAAGGGTGTTGTTTCCCTAATTTCTTTCTCAGCCTGTTTATCATTTGTGTACAGAAAGGCCATTGATTTGTTTGAGTTAATTTTATATCCAGCTACTTCATTGAAGCTGTTTCTCAGGTTTAGGAGTTTTCTGGTGGAATTTTTAGGGTCACTTATATATACTATCATATCATCTTCAAAAAGTGATATTTTGACTTTTTTCTCTCCAATATGTATCCCCTTGATCTCCTTTTGTTGTTGAATTCCTCTGGATAGGACTTCAAGTACAATGTTGAATAAGTAGGGAGAAAGTGGGCAGCCTTGTCTAGTCCCTGATTTTAGTGGTATTGGTTCCTGCTTCCCACCATTTACTTTGATGTTGGCTACTGGTTTGCTGTAGATTGCTTTTATCATGGTTAGGTATGGGCCTTCAATTCCTGATCTTTCCAAGACTTTTATCATGAATGGGTGTTGGATTTTGTCAAATGTTTTCTCCGCATCTAAGAGATGATCATGTGGTTTTTGTTTTTGAGTTTGTTTGTATAGTGGATTATGTTGATGGATTTCCATATATTGACCCATCCCTGCATCCCTGGAATGAAACCTATTTGGTCAGGATGGATGATTGTTTTGATGTGTTCTTGGATTCAGTTAGCGAGAACTTTATTGAGGATTTTTATGTCGGTATTCATAAAGGAAATTGGTCTGAAGTATTCTGTCTTTGTTGGATCTTTTTGTGGTTTAGGTATCAGAGTAATTGTGGCTTCATAGAATAAGTTGGGTAGAGTACCTTCTGCTTCTATTTTGTGGAATAGTTTGTGAAGAACAGGGATTAGATCTTCTTTGAAAGTCTGATAGAACTCTGCACTAAACCCAGATGGTCCTGGGCATTTTTTTGGTTGGGAGACTATTAATGACTGCTTCTATAAGGGATATAGGACTGTTTGGATCATTAACCTGATATTTATTTAACTTTGGTACCTGGTATCTGTCTAGAAAATTGTCCTTTTCATCCAGGTTTTCCAGTTTTGTTGAGTATAGCCTTTTGTAGAAGGACCTGATGGTGTGTTGGATTTCTTCAGGATCTGTTGTTTTGTCTCCCTTTTCATTTCTGATTTTGTTAATTAGGATGCTGTACCTGTGCCCTCTAGTGAGTCTGGCTAGAGGTTTATCTATCTTGTTGATTTTCTCAAAGAACCAGCTCCTTGTTTGGCTGATTCTTTGAATAGTTCTTGTTTCCACTTAGTTGATTTTGCCCCTGAGTTTGATTATTTCCTGCCTTCTACTCCTCTTGGGTGAATTTGCTTCCTTTTATTCTAGAGCTTTTAGGTGTGTTGTCAAGCTGCTCATGTGTGCTCTCTCTGGTTTCTTTTTTGGAGGCACTCAGAACTATGAGTTTTCCTCTTAGAAATGTTTTCATTGTGTTCCATAAGTTTGGGTATGTTGTGGCTTCATTTTCATTAAACTCTAAAAAGTCCTTAATTTCTTTCTTTTTCCTTCCTTGACCAAGTTATCATTGAGAAGAGTGTTGTTCAGTTTCCATGTGAATGTTGGTTTTCTATTATTTATGTTGTTATTGAAGATCAGCCTTAGTCCATGGTGATCTGATAGGATGCATGGCACAACTTCAATATTTTTGTATCTGTTGAGGCTTGTTTTGTGTCCAATTATGTGGTCAATTTTGGAGAAGGTACCACGAGGTGCTGAGAAGAAGGTATATCCTTTTGTTTTAAGATAAAATGTTCTGTAGATAACTGTTAGATCCATTTGTTTCATAACTTCTGTTAGTTTCACTGTGTCCCTGTTTAGTTTCTGTTTCCACAATCTGTCCATTGGTGAAAGTGGTGTGTTGAAGTCTTCCACTATTATTATGTGAGTTGCAATGTGTGCTTTGAGCTTTACCAAAGTTTCTTTAATGAATGTGGCTGCCCTTGTATTGGAGTGTAGATATTCGGAATTAAGAGTTCCTCTTGGAAGATTTTACCTTTGATGTGTATGAAGTGCACCTCCTTGTCTTTTTTGATGAATTTGGTTTGGAAGTCGATTTTATTAGATATTAGAATGGCTACTCCAGCTTGTTTCTTCAGACCATTTGCTTGGAAAACTGTTTTCCAGCCTTTCATTCTGAGGTAGTGTCTGTCTTTTTCCCTGAGATGGGTTTCCTGTAAGCAGCAGAATGTTGGGTCCTGTTTGTATAGCCAGTCTGTTAGTCTATGTCTTTTTATTGGGGAGTTGAGTACATTGATATTAAGAGATATTAAGGGAAAGTTATTGTTGTTTCCTATTATTTTTGTTGTTAAAGTTGGCATTCTGTTTTTGTGGCTGTCTTCTTTTAGGTTTGTTGAAAGATTACTTTCTTTTTATTTCTAGGATGTGGTTTCCGTCCTTGTATTGTTTTTTTTTTTTCTGTTATTATCCTTTGAAGGGCTGGATTCATGGAAAGATAATGTGTGAATTTGGTTTTGTCGTGGAATACTTTGGTTTCTCCATCTATGGTAATTGAAAGTTTTGCTGGGTATAGTAGCCTAGGCTGGCATTTGTGTTCTCTTAGGGTCTGTATAAGATCTGTCCAGGATCTTCTGGCTTTAATAGTCTCTGTTGAAAAATCTGGTGTAATTCTGATAGGCTTGCCTTTATATGTTACTTGACCTTTTTCCTTTACTGCCTTTAATATTCTATTTTTATTTAGTGCATTTGTTGTTCTGATTATTATGTGTTGGGAGGAATTTCTTTTCTGGTCCTGTTTATTTGGAGTTCTGTAGTCTTCTTGTATGTTCATGGGCATCTCTTTCTTTAGGTTTGGGATGGTTTCTTCTATAATTTTGTTGAAGATATTTGCTCTCCCTTTGAGTTGAAAATCTTCATTCTCATCTACTCCTATTATCTGTAGGTGTAGGATTGGTCTTCTCATTTTGTCCTTGATTTCCTGGTGTTTTGATTTAGGATCTTTTTCCGTTTGCATTTTCTTTGATTGTTGTGCTGATTTTCTCTGGAATCTTCTGCATCTGAGATTCTCTCTTCCATCTCTTGTATTCTGTTCCTGATGCTCTCACATCTATGGTTCCAGATTTCTTTCCTAGGGTTTCTATCTCCAGTGTTGCCTCACTTTGGGTTTTCTTTATTGTGTCTACTTCCCTTTTTAGGTCTTGTATGGTTTTGTTCATTTCCACCACCTGTTTGGATGTGTTTTCCTGTTTTTCTATAAGGACTTGCAACTCTTTAGCATTGTTCTCCTCTATTTCTTTAAGTGAGTTATTAAAGACCTTCTTGATGTCTTCTACCATCATCATGAGATATGCCTTTAAATCCGGGTCTAGGTTTTTGGGTGTGTTGTGGTGCCCTGGACTGGCTGAGGTGGGAATGCTGGTTTCTGATGATGGTAAGTCGTCTTGGTTTCTGTTAGTAAGATTCTTACGTCTGCCTTTTGCCATCTGGTAAACTCTGGAGTCAGTTGTTATAGTTGTCTCTGGTTAGAGTTTGTTCCTCTCGTGATTCTGTTATTCTCTACCAGCAGACTTGGGAGACTAGCTCTCTCCTGAGTTTCAGTGGTCAGAGCACTCTCTGCAGACAAGCCCTCCTCTTTCAGGGAAGGTGCACAGATATCTGGCGTTCAAACTTGCCTCCTGGCAGAAGATGAAGGCCTGAGACAGGACCTGTCCCAGAAGCTGTTAGCTTCTGTAATTGACACTCTCACCTGTGCAGACTAGTCTTGGTGGAGTCTGGGAACCAAGATGTCTCCCGCAGATGATCCTGCAAAGCCCTCCCGGGTCGGGCAGACACCTATCCTCTGGCAGGGAAGGTGCCTGAATGTCTGGGGCTGCCTCAGAAGCTCTGTGGTTCCCACCTGTCCCAGAAGCTGTTAGCTTCTCTAGTCCACACTCTCACCTGTGCAGACTAGTCTCTGTGGAGTCTGGGAACTGAAACCCTACATTGTTGCTCGTGGTAGTGCAAACTTCCACTGCCACTATGGAAATGAATAAGGTGGTTCCCCAGAAAATTGGGAATTGACCTACCTCAAGACCCAGTTACTGAATATAGGATCCCTAATGGAGGAGCTAGAGAAAGGTCCTAAGGAGCTGAAGGGGTTAGCAGCCCGATGGGAGGAACAACAATATAAACTAACCAATACCCCCAGAGTTCTCAAGGACTAAACCACCAACCAAAGAAAACACATGGTGGGACTCATGGCTCCAGCTACATATGTAGCAGAGGTTGGCTTAGTAATACATCATTGGTAGGAGAGGCCCTTGGTTCTGTGAAGGCTCTATGCCCCACTGCAGGGGAATGCCAGTGCAGGAAGCAGGAGTGGGTGGGTTGGTGAGTAGGGGGAGGGCAGAGGGAACAGGGACAGGGGGTTCTTAGTGGGGAAACCAGGAAAGGGGATAACATTTGAAATGTAAATAAAGAAAATATCCAATTAAAAAAAGATCCAGATATATCATTATTGCAAAATTGCATAAAGAACCCTCTATCCTACATTTGTTCATCCATATTTATTGTGGTTTTATTCATAATAACCAGAACCTGGTAACAATCTAGATTTCCCTCAAAAGAAGAATGGATATTGAAAGCATGGTATATTTACTCAATGGGGTTTTATTTACTGAGCTATTAAAAAATGAAATTTTCAGGGCAAAGGGATGGAATGGGAAAAAATATCTTAAGTGAGGTAACCCAGACCCAGAAAGACAAATGTGGCATTGTATTCTTGTATATGTGGTTATTAGCTGTTAAATAAATACTAACCAAGCTACAATCCACAGACCCAGAAAGGTTAGGTAAAGAAGAGGAATCAAGGTTAGGGAAGAAGAAGTGATCTCACTGTGAGTAGGAAACAGATTATATTTTATTGCAGATAGGGGCAGGTTAGAATAAGTGCCAGGGCATCAAGTCAGGGTGTGTTCAGTGGTGGTTAGAGACTATGGGGAGAAGTAGATGGAATTTGGAGAAACATTTGAAGGATGATGTGGAAATAGTGCAGTAGAAACTTTCTCGAATGTATGAGACTGATCTTAAAGAGGACCTCAAGTAATGGGGGATATGAAATCTCAACTGGTCACCTCATGTAATCAGGCGAAGCTTCCAGTGTGCATTCAACTGAGTTGTTTGTCAAGGAAATCCCCCAAACAACTAGGCTTTTGCTAAGACCAAAGGTTGCACTATGCAAACTGAAAGTAGGGCCCCATTTGCCAAGGACAATATCCACACTCTGCATTGAAATGAGGGTGTCATCCTGGAACCTTCTTGGAACTCTGGCCCCAAGTTCTTGTCTCTTTGGTGTGGGAAGATACTCTGCAAGCTTTGAAAGAGAAACATGGATACCAATCCAGCCACAAAGCCTTTGGCCCACAATCTGTCCTACTGGCAAAATATGCTAGTTCAGTGATGATAGAGAACTTGTGGGAATAGACAAGTAATGTTTGATTGTGTCTAAGGGTAACTCCAGAAGAAAGAACTCATACCTGACACTGCTTTCACAACATAGAACCAGAGACCAGATAGCCCAGAGGCCTAGGGTAAAACCAAACACTACTGGTCTTTAAAAATCCAGTAATTTAAATAAACTTTAAAATAAAATGACTCCTAATGATATTCTGTTAGACTACTGGATCAGTTCCTTACCCAGGCATCTTCAGAGAGGCTTCTTCTAAAAGAAGATAAGAACAGATGCAGAGACCCAGAGCTAGGCATTATGAAGAGAAAGAGAGTCTAAATGGGAGATCCCCATTAAATCCCTCTCCCTCAGAGCTCAGAGAAATCTGTGGTAAAGGTGGTGGAAGGATTGCAAGAACCTGAGGGAATGGAGGACACCAAGAGTTCAGAGATCTCTTAACAAGCTAAGAAAAGTACATATGAGATCACAGATGAAGCAGGCATCATAGGGCCTACATGGGTATGCACCAGGTCCTCCGTGTATATATTATAGCTATTAGTTTAGTATTTTTATAGGACTCATGGGTGTGTGAATGAATGCACCTCTGACTCTTGTGCCTGCTCTTGAAACTCTTCCCCTTGTTGTGTCCTAAACTTTTTCTAAAGTTGTGTCCAATTTTAATATGATGGGGTTTTGCTTCATCTTACATTTTATTTTGTCATATTTTGTTGTTATCCCTTAGAAGCTTGTTCTTTTCTAATGAGATACCTAAAGAGAGTAAATTGAGACAGCAGGGGAGGAGGCAAGGAGGATAGGACCTGGGAGGAGTAGAGGAATAAGAAACTATAATTAAGATATATTATATGAGAAAAGAATCTATTTTCAATAAAGAGGGGAAAAGTATAAATTTCTGCACCTTGAGGCTCATTTTATAATTGATAATGATATAGAACATTGTATGGTTAATATTTATAAAACAAGAAAATAAAATATTTGTAAGCAAATTCCTGTGTTTCTGAACCCATCCCATGGGCAAGCACTAATCTCTGATACTATTAATGCTACTCTGTTATGCTTGCAGACCGAACAGGAGCAAGTTGTCTTTTGAGAGACTCTATGCAGCAGCTGACTCAGATAGGTGCAGATACCCACACACAGTAGAACAGTGGATAGGGCATGGGGACTCTTACAGAAGAACAGGAGGAAGGATTGCCAGTCATGCCAGAGTCTAATATGTCCCACTATATCAATTGATTTAATTTACTATGTGATGTTTAGTGCTGTGACTAAGAAGTGAATCAAAGTCTGTGAAAAGTGACTTAGAGATGTGACAAGGGTTCATGAGACTTATGCCTTCTTTGGGAATAGAAACTTTGATTACGGAGACGATACTGCTAGTGGGAACTGAATAATATTAGGCAAAAGAAAATTAAGACACAAATGTAAACGACAGGTATGATTTTGTGTGTGGGGGGGGTCTGGGGAGGACACCATAGGTGTGATTTTGTTAGTGTTGCACTGATTGATAGGGAGACAGATGAGGACTGAGAGAGGGGCCCATCATCAAATCTTTTGTGGAGTTTGACATCTTTTTAATGGGACAGGCAGTTTGGGCACAGCTCCTCACTCACACTAAATGATGAAGCACAATGACCACATGTGGACGGTGACTGTTGCATTAGGCAGGGCAGGTTATTGACCATTTTCATCATTGCAGAAATTTCTATCAGCTGCACTGCTCTTGACCTATAAATCTCCCTTATTGTTGCTGAATTTCAAGCAATAAGAATGAGACCGGGCTCCCTGTGCATCATGACTAAATATTTATTTAAATGAATAAAAATGCTGGATTTTTATTTGAGTTGTCCATTGCCACCCTTCATGTATGAGTTTTGTTGAATTGTTCTATAGTATATTTTTGGTATACATCTCCAAAATTTTGATAAAACGACATACTAAAATTATACAGTTTTTCTTTACCATGATTTCTAAAGTGGAACATGAAAAATCCCATATGTTAATAAATTCAACCACTCATAGCATTTGCTATTTTACCCCCACTATCAATTCCTTAGGAAGATGTTTGTAATTCAAGCTGACAATGAGGGATGGTTCCTACCTGGTTTCTCCTGTTTTAGCTCTTTTTAATAGCCAGCTATCTATTGAGAAAGCCAAGTCGGTTCTACCTTAGCCGCTACCAACAGCCCCGCCCCTCACAACTATCACCAGTTCAAAGACATATCAAAAAGCAAGAATTCAGGAACAATATTGAGTACACAGAGAACTTGCACTCATGTTTTGGCCTTTAGTTTGTTTGATGAAATCTCTAATGGAGGCCAAAGTTATGTAAATCTGTTCAAACAACTTCAGGCAATTTTAAGTCCCAGCTTCTGATACACAAAATGGTCGAGGATCTAACAGTGTCTGATTGCATCTAAGGCCAACTCCACAAGAAGGAACCCATACCTGACACTCTTTGTATAACCAAGAGTCAGAGGTGTACTCATTCACATACCCAGGAGTCCTCTAAAAATACCAAGCTAAAAGCTATAATATATACACGGAGGACCTGGTGCATATCATGTAGGCCCTATGCTGCCTGCTTCATCTGTGATCTCATATGCACTTTGCTTAGCTTGTTAAGAGGTCTCTGAACTCTTGGTGTCCTCATTCCCTCTGGTTCTTGAAATCTCCATCTTAATTTCCACAGGATTCCCTGAGCTCTGGGAGCATGGGGGGGAGGGGTTAATGGAGATCTCCCATTTAGACTCTCTTTCTCTTCATAATGCCTAGCTCTGAGTCTCTGCATCTGTTCCCATCTGCTGCTGGAGGAAGCCTCTCTGATGATGCCTGGATAAGGAACTGATCTATTAGTCTAACAGAATATCATTAGGAATCATTTTGTTGGTTTTTTAAAAACCAGTAGTAGCAACAGTGAAGCTCTAGAGAACTACAGTTCACTTCCTGCTTGGGATAAGGATAATCTGTCTTAGTGCAGTGTGCACACTGAAAGTCTTTTTGCTTCTGAGCATGTAGGTAAAGCATGCACCACATCACTTACTCTACCGATAGTTAGTTATTGAATGCCCATGTGTCAAAGCCAAAGGGAGAATAAGAAGATGGCTGTGATGTAGACTATGAACTATACTTTCCTGTAGCTCATGGGATGAGATCTCTAGAGCATACAAGAGACAAAAGCCATGTAATCCCACAGACTTTCAATGCACCGTTGAAGCAAATGGGGAACACTCACCCTATATGACATAGGGAAGACCCTCATTCCTAAAGAGGTGATCCCGTGCAACTTAGAGCATAGGAGAGTGAACTGAGAGAGGAGGGGATGGTAGATGGAACTGTTCCTGAAAAATCAGGAAATAGCAGTTCAATATAGCAGAATGCCTTACTGAATAGATATAGACAATTTAGAAAGTTTGAACTCTTCTCAGGAATTTGGAATCAAATATATGCTTTCATAGAGTAGTGACCTCATGATACATCTATGTAAAATATGCCAGTCTGCTGTCAGCACATTGTTTAGAAAACATTTCAGTGCTTTGAGTATTGCCCAGGAACTTCAACAGCTTTGATATTGATAGCCATCTTTCCAGTGGTTCTACGCATAAAAATATTATTCCATTATCAGCTGTTGACAATCTACACCATTCTTGTCCCTTAAGAAAAATTTGTATGACTATTGACTTAAGTGGACGAGTCTCCCCATTTACAGAGAAGTTTTCACAGGCCATTTAAGCATTGGTTCTAATCACTTCTTTTAAACCTCAGTAGAAACCCTAAATGGACTTTATAATCCAGCACACACTGCCTATCTCCCTTCAATTAAATTTCCAATCATGGCTTATTCACACCACAACACGGAAATCAAGTGCTTTTTACTCTGCCTTTATACTGAATTACATGTAAATTTGTTTTCTGGGCACAGCTCTAAAATTACAGGTGCCATCTGCATGCTTAGTCTTAAAACCTTACTGAGATGCTTTTTCTGCTGTTGACTAGGCACTACACATTTCAGGCTGTCTTCTAGCTAACTGTCCCTGAAAAGGCTTGATTCTCATGACATAGTCTTGTTTAGGATGTTTCAATGCAGTTCTTGCTATGCATAAGCTCTCCAAACACCTATGCCTCACAGACATTATTCCAATAAAAATAAATACAACAGTAAGAGAATTTTTTTATGTGTTTGGCTAGAGATGGAAGTGAAAGTTATTGACCAGTCTGGAGTGAATTAAAAATGGGCGATGTTGAAAAAGGCAAGAAGATTTTTGTTCAGAAGTGTGCCCAGTGCCACACTGTAAAAGAGAAGCAAGCTTAAAACTGGACCAAATCTCCATGGTCTGTTTGGGCGACAGGCAGGTCAGGCTGCTGGATTCTCTTACACAGATGCCAACAAGAGCAACGGCATCGCCTGGAGAGAGGATACTCTGATGGAGTATTTGGAGAATCCTAAAAATATACATTGTGGAACAAAAATGATCTTCAATGGAATTGAGAATAAGGGAGAAAAGGCAGACCAGATAGCTTATCTTAAAAGGGCTACTAATGAGTAATTCTTCTGCCTTATTTATTACAAAACAAATGTCTCGTGGCTTTTAATGTATACCAAAATTTAATTCATACACCAAATTCAGATCATGAATGGCTAACAATGTTTTTGTTACACAGTCCTGATTTAAATAAAACAGTTGTCATAAAAGAAAAAAAGTGAAAAGTGAAAGTTATTCATTAACATCTTTGCTTAAGTTGTATCAGAGCTTCACCTAATGAAGTCAGAAACACATTTCTGGTGTTCATCCCATACACAAATGGCTTATTTAAAAAAAATCAAATTCCTTTTCTAGTATTGAAAGGTCTGTGATCTAGAATTCAAAAATTATTATCATCAAAATCAAGGAAATATTGCACTCCATATTGCAGGTGTCTAAAAAAATCCTAACCTTGTGGGAAATTGTCAAGTAATCATCTTGCAGATAAATGTGGAATTTTTAATACAAAAATTACTGAATAGGTGGCAGATAGGAGTGTAATATTTGTCTATCTGTATTTAGGTACCTCATAAATTAATATGAAAAAAAAACGTGGTGACTTAAGTAAGAATAACCTTCATGAAAAAAGTTGTCTTGGGAAACTTCATCATGGATTCTAGTCTTGGAGAATTTAAAAATTGCTCCCTTTCTCTACAATCTAAGCAAAATTTGTAGAAAAGTCAATATAGCCAAAATGGACATTTGGACAGGTGGTGCTCATTGAGAACCCAAGCCACGAGACAGTGATATTGGTCAGTTATGCAGCACCACTAGCATAGAAGAACCTGAAAGCAAGCCACAGGGAGCATTAGCCTAAGGCAAAATTGTGAAGTAAAAGAATGTTTTTCATATCTTCATAATGTTTCTTTCTTCCTTTTAAAAACATCTGGCAGGCTTTCTCTCTTCCTGTTTTAAAACATTCAGTGATACTCCTCCTATTTAAGAGCCCCAGTTTCTTACAGAATCCTGATCATTACGTTTGAAAAGTCTTCCATGAGCCACCTTTTTCCTTCTGCCTTCTCGACAGCTGCAGAAGCCCTAATAAAAACCAAATTCTATAAAACAAATACTAGCCAAAGTCTGATAATGTGCCTAGGATGCTTGGGATAAAATCTAGTATATGAGTCAAGCCTTGGTCCTTACAGGTTTATATCTGTAGAATAAATACTTTCAAAAATAAGCAACTAAAATGTGTGGGAAAAAACAAACAAACAACAACAACAAAATAGCACAGAGTTTTCATGCATTGTAAGGCATGTAATCAAACTTCCGGGATCCAGATGGTATTGCAGTGGATTAGTTTCTAAACTTAGTTTGAAGAAATGAAAGAAAATCAGAAGACAGAATATTCTAGGCAGAGGGCATGGCTGTGAAAATACTAGGCAGATTGTGCCAAAAGGGCATGACTGTGCAAAGACTGGAGCTTTGGTGGACAGCACACAGCCCATTGAGGATGTATAGAAAGGATCAGGAAGGCAGAGATAGCAATAAGGATGTCTCATTGAGCAGACTGTGGTGGCCTTGTCTCTGATGCCAGGGAGGTGGATGGAAAGATGCTGGCATGGTTTAAGTTAGAGTTCAACACAATTAGATTCTCAATCTGAAGAAGTTCTTGGGTACATTGTATAGAACAAATTGGAGAGGACACAAACTAGAAATCAATAACCTAACTCAATGAACACAGCAGAGGTAACTGCTCACAAGGAATAGACTCAGGAAATATAAAGAGGCAGAATCAATCGGATAATAGATTGGGTACAATAATTGTAGCGAGGAAAATTCTTTAAAAAGGAAGGGGAAGGAACATGTTAGATTTCTTAAAATGACTTCACACCTGTGATATAGCTGCCTACAAAGACCTCCTTGAGATCGTTTCTGCAGGAGACTTTTGGGAAACAGAAACACTGAATGCTTTGATCATATCACAAAATACTGAAGACACTAGGAGACTCAGGTGTTCCTCCTTTTTCAAAGTGCAAGCTCTTGTCATAAATTTTTACAATTCTCTTGCTTTGTGTCAAAAGTGTCCTCAGAACACAGTATCTAATAAGCTCATTTATTCTAACTTAATCAATGACTTAGTATATAGCAAGATGACAGGATACCTCATCTCATTTAATCTTGATGTGTAATTAAATTAAAAGGACTCATTTTGTGACAGGCCCATCTTCTTTCATCTATGGCCTTTCTGAAGAAGAGCATGCCAAACACAGATACCAGCAAATACATTTTTTTCTCAGTTTGAGAGACCTCAGAGAGATTCTCTGTTCTGTCCTCAGCTTTTAGAATCTTTAAAGTATAGATCAGATAGTTGTTTTTAGATGAGAGGTCTAGATTTCAGAAAGTCATTTAGACAGTTTGCAAAGTTTCTTTTCAAAACCAGAATGCCCATATCCCAGGATAACATAGGTCCTGCACAGGACGCAATGACTCGTATGTGAAAGCAGAGTTGTATGGTTGTAGGCCATGATCCAAAGTAATTTCCCTGGGATTGAGTAAAATACACATGTCCCTCTGAGCATGTACTTCGGATCTGAAATGGATACTGATGATCGCATCCAACTTTAGCCTCCTCACCTTATTTTTAGATGAATATTTCACCAAGGAAGTTTGAAAAGATTTTGTGCTCCATTTCATTTAAGAAGACTGAGATAATATGCTTAAAGATTAGCTTTCAAATCATAGTTAACACTCTATTCAATTCATCTCTTTTTCCTGAGGAAGGATAAAATGATTCTTATAGGGAGTGGTGAATGAATTTCAACTACATACAGGAGAATTTTATTAGGACTTCTTGGAATAGAGCACCCTAACAATCTTTATTTTAAAAAGAGTATTTAATACAAAAGAACACGAACATACAAAAAGGACTGGGTAGGATATCAGTGACGGTAGGAAAGGAGAAGAGAGGATAGCAGGTGTGCTGCATAGTTTTATGTCAATTTGCCACAACTAATGTCATCTTAGAAGATGGAGCCTCAATGTCAGGCTGCAGGTAAGCCTATAGGACACTTTCATATTTAATGATTGATGATTAAGGGCTCATCCCATTATGGGTGGTGCCACCTCTCCATGGCCTCTGCATCAGCTTCTGCCTCCAGGCTCCTGTGCTGTTAGAATTCCTGCCTTGACATCCTTAAATGGTAGACAGAGATATGGAAGTGTAAGCCAAATAACCCTTACTTCCTGGCTTGTTCTTTTGTCATGATGTTTCATTTCAGCAATGGAAACCCTAACTAAGATGCTGGGGGAGGGGAGTCATCAAAATATACCACGTACATGTATCAAAATGTCAGAATAAAATCCATATAATCAATCAATATATACTAACAACAACAACAACAACAACTCCTTTAAAAGACACTGCATTGTGGAACTGTGAAAGGCAGACTGTTTTGGTTGAGTGAGGCTTGCTCTGGAGACCCAGTAGAAAACTCTACAAGGGATGGAACAGTGAGCCACATTCCCGGCAACAGGTGCCTGACACCACAGAGCCCCCAACTCCATAATTCTGTGACTATCAGTCACGCAGACAAAGCCCCAAGCTCCTGGCATTCTAGCTAGACTCCACCCTCAGAGTTACCTGACAATGGCCAGGTGTGCTCCTCCCCACAGCTACCCTGCAACTGCAAGATAGCCCAGTCCACTACAAAAGTGGCTGCTTGGCCCCTCCTCTCTCTCTTAAGCTCTCACCTTTCTTACTCTCATCTCTAGCTCTCCTTTCCCCCCCCCCCCCCTCCCTTCTCCCCTTCTCTCCATGTGGCCATGGCTGGTCTCTCTTTCTTTTACCTTCTCTTTCTCTTTGCCTTTCTACAATAAATCTCTAAAACCTTAGACTGTCTCTGCTCATCAAGGCCCACTGTGCTTGAACAATTGAATAGGCTTTCCCCTATAGAGCTGCGTCTAACCTCCCGCCAGAAGGCCTTTGTACACTCTAGCCATGGACTGGACAAAGGACTCTCACCCTTGTGGACTCACCCAACTCCCCCATTTCCCCCTGCCTCCTCCCTTAGGCCTCGAGGATGGCCGAGCCCCCCATGGGGCCCCCACTTTGTTCTCAGCTCTTCTGCGACATACGACATACGGCGGCATCTGGGATGTCCAAGACTGAGAACCTGTTATCTCTGGCCTCAGTGAGGCCCAGAGACCTTGGACTACCCCTTGTCCAACCCACAAGGGGTGGGGTCTGTGGCTTCTCACAGACAGACACCCACCTGGGGCCATTTGGAGAGCATGCAGTCTGGGAACCCAAGGCACTGGAACTCTGGTGGGACTTGGGTTTTCTCCCATACCCTTATCCCCCTATGTCTGTTGCTTGACACTACATCATTGAGGAGAACTGCTAGCTTTTAAAATCACCAAGAGTCCTTTGTTTATTTATGTGGCTAGGATACTGCTGGGTTTCAATGTTTATGATGACCACATGAAAGTTTATCAAGATTAAATGTCTTAGGAGAAACAATCCAAATTCCCTTTGAATAAGTTAACATTGTTTTTCTCAGAGAAGCAAGTAGAATTAATAAAGAATAGAAAATTTCTGTGTTCCTAAGGAAAGGACTGTGTATGTCTTGGTGCAGAGACAGCAATAAACAGGAAAGTAAACATGTAACATTTGCCCACCTATAGCTAATGATTGATCATTTATTAGAATCCTTTTCTATGCTAAGCAAATGCTCTACCACTGAGTTGCATGCCAAGGACCAAGTTTCATTTACTTAAAATAATTTAAGAAAAAAATTAATCCTCTCTGTATCCTCAGAGAGTTGAAGAACTTTTATGACTGGGTGCCATCCATGCCTCAAGTTATTATATAGTATAAACAATAAAGGAAGTTGAAACTCTACCCCATCCCCACCAATGCTTGGACAAAACTGGCTGCTTTCAAAGTTGCCACTTTTGGCTTCCAGAAGAAAACATGAGTTCAATCTTAATCTTAGTCAGGCTATTGGCAAATATGGGAGATGTTATTTTGTCTTGTAAGACCCTCCAAGTAGTGAAACAGTTAAGTACAACCACAGACATGAATGTGTATACACACAGAGCAATGTAAGAACAACATTTTGTTATTTTTTTCCAATCTCCTTGATAAATGTGGCAGTGGAGCATGAAGCCAGGAGGTCTAAACCTGTTCCAGCCCCTCCACATTTTCCTCTCTCTCCATATCAATCTCTTCTTACTTAGTTTCATGTTATTCCTCCACATTTGCCTCCTCTTTTTCTCTCATGCCCCTGGTTACCACACAAGATCTTTAACAGCTCCTATATGGGACTTTTCTCTAGTCTTCTACTAATGTACAGGTTTTTTTTTCCAGAACTTACATAGGAATGAAACCATTAGCATCTATTTTTCTTTAGCCTGCAGATAGTGTGAATGTACAGGCACGCAATGACACTCCTTCCTTCAGTACTAAATGTGCCTACATTACATAGATGGATGTTTATAATTTTAATTCTTGCTTCATTGAGTGATAAATGTTACTTTCCTCTACTTGCTGCATGTGCATGTGTGTGTACGTGTGTGAGTGTGTGTATGTGTGTGTGTGTGTGTGTGAGAGAGAGAGAGAGAGAGAGAGAAATGATTCTGTCTTCCTTTCTATTGTATAGTGTGGTGGCATAACTGCCTTCAATAGTCTATTACCACTCCTAAACACCCCTTAAATTCTTAAGGAAAGAAAAACTCTCAAGTTGAATGGCCTGGCATCATATATAATACATTTCTTTCTCTGAAACCACTTGAAGTTGTATAACTGATTCCTGGACACCATAGTTAAATTTTCCTTCCACATAACATTTTGAATTTTGAATCATTACCTGCTACATCTACAGTAAATTAATCCAAGGAAATGGTCTTATACATGAGAATTTCATAAGCAAGGAAATGTTTTCAATATGATAACTTTTTGAAAGGTTACTCTTCAAGTAGCTGCATGGTGCTGTCTAATAGAGAACTACTCTCCAATATTCTATAGAAAGTCCTTGAAAACACATTTGAGCATATTTAGATTTTTGACAGAATTCTCATCTCTCTAAGGAACAAACATTTACTGGATAGTTGCAGTATCCAAATAATTTCATTTAAAAGAAAATATTTCAGTATTCTACAAAAATGAAAAAGATCACTGTCATGGTTTGAACTAGAATGTCACCCATAGGTTCATATATTTTCATGCTTGGTTTCCAGCTGGTGAACTCTTTCAGAAGGATTAAAAGGTGTACTCTTGTTGGAGTAAGTGTGGTCTTGTTGGGGGAATTGTGTCACTGGAGGTAGGCTTTAAAGTTTCATAAACCTAGGGTAGGCCCAGTGCCCCTCTCTCTGCCTGCTATTTGGATATAAAGCTCTCAGATAGCTCTCCAGCACCATGCCTGCCTGCTGGCCTCTGTGCTCCTTGCCATAATGATGGACTAATCCTCTGAAATGTAAAAAAATCCCTCAATTAAATGTTTTCTCTTATACAAGCTTCCTTGGTCATGGTTTCTTCACTGAAATAGAACAGTGACTAAAACAATCACCTAGTTTTTTAAATGATAAAATGGATTCTAGAAATTTAGAATTTTCCCAAACTTTGTTGATAATCAGAATTTAGGTTAAGTTTAGACTTAACATAGCTCCCAAGCATCAGGTTTTTAATGCAGACTTTTATTCTCTGGGAAGAGGAGAGAAACTCAAACCCAGGTGCTGAATTTGAAGGAAGGAAATAAACTATATTCTTTCGAAAACCACTTTGTCAAGAAGATGAAAGTTCATATTGAAATATAATATAGCAGAATGCCTTCTAACATTCCAAAATGTAGGAAGCTATGCCAATATTTTTAGGTCATTTATTGTCCACTAAATGGCAAGAGTCACCAGCATCACTTAGCTATTATTCTACTTTTTTCTGTTACTTTTCTTTGATGTCCAGGTATTATATTTAAAACATTAGTGTGCTGGTTAAATCTCCACATTCTCAGTTCCCTAGTGCTGAGCATGTTACTAAGACTCAATAAACACAAGCTAACAACAGCCTCCCTAATCTTGTACCAGGGGAAATTTCTTTCCAGCAGGAGCTCATGATTGACTTCCAACCTGATGCCTCACATAACCTCTGGCAGCCTTTCTTTCACTGGATTGTCTGAGAAGCCTGACTTCTCCACCATTGTTAGTACTGTGTGTCCCCTAACGGACATGTGCTCTGGCAGTCCTTTGCTTCTGTAACTGAGAATTTAATTGAACTTTGAATCTAGTGTAGATGAAATATAGCCTTTTAAGTAACCCCTTACCAATTAGCTTTTTTTCTAAAGTTAATGAACACAGCCGTATATTGGCTTAATCATTCCACCTATTTGAATACTCTTTGTACTGCGAGCTCCAGAGTATTCACTTAGTTGAAGCAATATGTAGGCAGACTGTGGCTCTTTTCAATGCCTCTCAGAGCAAATTGTTCCAATAAGGGAGGGAAACCTTTAATTTTTTTCTTTGCATCCATATCTTTGATATTGCAGCAAATGTAAAAGTAGATAAAAGATTTATTTGGCCCAGTAGCCAAAGGTTTTGACCCTCTCCGCACATCAACTTAATAGGAAGGGTGAAATGCCATCTTTTTCCACTTAAAAGAACAGGTCATTTTTGAACATCAGTGACCTTCATTTAAGGTAAAAGTCTAATACTTAATTGTGCTTTTTTTACTGGTTTTCTATGGCTCAGCTGCCATGCCCACTAAAAGTCTACCCGAAACAAAAGATGCAAGAACACAAGCAGCTCGTATGGAGATAGCACAAATGGGCCCAGCTTCCATCCCTAACCATGCACACAGACTCTCTAGGGCTCTTACTTAAAAACAAAAATACAAAGCTGACTCATAAAGATAGACATGATGACTGAGTTTTTCCTGTGCTACTCCTGGATTGTCTTTGTTTCAGCTATAAAAATTCAGAATATGGCTGTAAATATTGCTTGTACTACATATCTTGCCATCTCTTACTATCATCACCAGGCATTAGCATTAGTTTGGTATTAGTAAGACTTTTGGTCAGATCTTTATTGCAGGGCCAGCAATAAAGGGCTTGGTTAGTAAATTGTCTGCAGCTGAGCCTCATGAGCTGAGTTCAACCCCCAAGACCCACATGATGTAAGCAGAGAAAAAAATCCTTCCAATTACCCTCTTACCTTCACTTGAATGCCATAGCAAATATATCCACAAACATATATACATATGAGCACAAAACAGATAAATTAAAATGTATAAAAATTAAGATCTCCCTTTTGTTTTGATAACTTTGGATGTATGTTTTTCTTTGATCACAAATAAAATAAATATGTTTTCATCTGCTGTGCAAATTGGTTCCTACTATAACAGATTATGTTTGTTTGCTATTCTAGTTATGCTCTCAAACCAGTTGCCCATGAACAGATGAATGGATAATGAAAATTTGGTATATATAAAATGGATTACTATATAACTCTAAAAAGGAATAAAATGACAAAATTTGCCTAAAAGTAGATGGGTTTCAAATGTATAATATTCAGTGAAGCCCCATGGTCTCAGAAACAATAACAACAAAACTATGTTCTCCTTCATATTCAGAATCTAACCAATAATGCATGTGTCAATGTAAACAAATATCATGTGGGTATAATATTAATGTAGCAAAAAGAGAAGACAAAGCTAAATATTGGCGAGTAGGAAAGGAATGAATATCTATTCTAATTATATAGAAACCAACTGAGCTGTATGATCTTTAGACAGTTACTTACTTTCATTGTGTGGTTCTTTTTATTTGCAATAGTTTTATAATAAAGGCTATAAATATTATTTTTAAAAAGAGATAGAAGAGGAACAGCTGCTGGAATATTGGGCTTCACTAGGCATAAGAATCAGATTCTTTTAATTAAAAGGCTGCACATTAGACTGAAGGAGGTAATTCATTTCATATAGCCTACAAAAAGAGGATATTTTAAGGAGTGATCGATAATGAGAAACGATAAGTCTAAGGAAATCTGAAGGAATCTAGAAGTTCTTATCTAAAGACTTCAATCTTAGTAAGTAACACCAGCTTAGAATAAGGGCTTGGGGAAAATATGTTGAAAATTTGAAGACAGAAAATAAGATTTAAAATAATCATCAAAGGCAACATAATTAGTTTTATAGTTGGTTAGATAACAGAGTTAAAGTTTTACTTATGCTTCATTCATGAGTTGATAGGGAGTTGGCAGGGTTGTGCTTCAGACTGTCCAATTAGTCAGGATTATATTGAAAGGGGGTTGGGGTTGTGTTATTGTTTGTTTTTGTTTTGTTTGCCTGTTTGGTTGTTTGGTTTTTGCTTTGTTTTGTTGCAGTGCAGGACATGAAACCCAAGGACAAGCAACTTGTCCACCACTGAGCTAAAAACCTACAGCCAAGTAGATTCTAACAAAATGGAGAAGGCAGAGCAGGACAACAGGTACAGAGAAGAATCTGAACATTTAGGTTTGATAAAGGAAAGAAAAAGTAATCAACAGACATATCAAATGAGGGACAGTAAAATCGATGACTTGACTATAGACAATACAACAGTTGTGTATTGGGTCATCTATGCAGAGTCCACTGATTCATGGGAGGTGAAGGCAGAGGGATAAGGGTGAGATGAAGACTAGACTGGTATACTTACTAGTAATGCCAAGATCTCAGTTGATGCTGAAAGTGAATAGATATATTTAACACTATGTAAGATAAGGGTGACTATGAAAGGACAGACTTTAGAAATAAGGGTTTGGAATTTCATTTGGGATCCATTAGTTTTAAGACATCTATTAGAAACCTTGGTGATGATACAAATCTGAGTTTCAAAGAAAATTGTAAATTTGAGAGAAATCAACATAGAAAAAAATAGTAAGTGAAGACATGAGACACAATAAACTTACTGAAGATTGCTATAATGGAAGTTAATACATAATACATTCCACAAAGAATGGTACTTTAGAGTAGCCTCATAGTCAGAACATCTGAGTTCAAGTCCTGGCTCCAACCTTCTCACCTGGAAAATGTTGGGCTTATTTTTTAACCACATCATGATATAACACAGAGGCAATATACATTTCACAGATGATTATGATACATTTTTTTCTGATCAAGGCTCAAAGTTCAATATTTAGCACTATATTTATATAGGGAGAGTCCACAGACCCATTCTTGGTTTCAGGTGGATTATGTTGCAAAGCAAGCTCAGCCGGCAGTCTGCTCCTGTAGGAAATTGCAAATCCAGCAAGGCAGAAGACTAGGGGCCACAAGATTTACTTGTTTTCCATAATTCCATCTAGGGAATAGAGTGGCTAAGCAACCATGCTTGTCTTAGGTCAGTGTCTATATTGCTGGTGTTACTTACTAAGATTGAAGTCTTTAGATAAGAACTTCTAGATTCCTTCAGATTTCCTTAGACTTATCGTTTCTCATTATCGATCACTCCTTAAAATATCCTCTTATTGTAGGCTATATGAAATGAATTACCTCCTTCAGTCTAATGTGCAGCCTTTTAATTAAAAGAATATGATTCTCATGCCTAGTGAAGCCCAATATTCCAGCAGCTGTTCCTCTTCTATCTCTTTTTAAAAATAATATTTATAGCCTTTATTATAAAACTATTGCAAATAAAAATATAAGAAAGAACATGTCATAGAGGACAAACATAGTTTTTAATATATGTCTCTGTCTTAGGTCCATAAGAGCTCAAGAACACTCTTACCCATCTCTAGCTACTGGCCTTCAATAGTCTACTCTTTCCCATTCAGACCAAAGTCATGAAGGACATACGAATATGCACTCAATGTATTTCTTCATCGTGATGAATAACTGCCATGCTGAATAGCTGAACTTGCTGAAAGTGATTCTGTGTGAAAGCAACCAATCTGTTAAAGGTATAAGGTCAAAAAGTTAAAAGCGACACAATTATAATTAATGGTCCAAGCAGTGTAGAAATTAAATTTGTAAGCCCTGGGGAAGTGGAGAGTCAATATTCAAACCATCCCTGATTCTGTTCTTTTTCTCTTTTCCTTTGGCTAGCCCTACTCAAACTTTAGCCATAGAATCTTTTACTATTCCTGAATGATCGATGTAAAAGTAACATTCTTCAAGTACATAGCCTTCCCTGTTGAAGGAATAAAAGATTAGGAGCTTAAACAAACGCACTAGCACTTGTTTGAAATCTACATCCTGTCCAATTTTATCTACTGCAAATGTAACTTTATAAAGAACTGCAACTAGTTTCCAAATGTGTCTCTGAAAATGCTCAGAACCAGCCTTCCAAATGAAGACTGTCATTTCCTTTTTTCCAATATTTGATTGATTTCTAGACCAGTCCATGATTGAGTCAGAATAACTGGTCACATTAAAGGAAAGAGAAAAGTTGTTATAACTAAGTCAGTGTCCACAGTCGCCACGTTTTCTGTCCGACAAGGTCTAAAAGTTTGAAGCAAGATAGCTTCTCTAATCTGGGATATAGACAAACAAAGGTGGGTCAAGAATATAATTATGATACTTGAATGAAATTACCTGAGTAAAATCTTAGTGTGTACATGGTAGTAAGTTCTTAAGAAAACTAGAAAATACAAGATCAAGATGTAGGGAGAACAAAGGAATATAAGAAAGAACATTATTTTTTCTAGGTAAGGCAGGATGGCTTCAACATATGGGGAAATATTTGAGCTGAGTTTTGGAGAATACTGAGGGGGAATAAATAAAAGAGGTGGAAAATGTAGTAGAACCCAACAAGGACCAGCTTAGAGAGATGGATGAGACACAGGGTGTGTAGCGCAGATGAGGAGAGGCCAAGGGTGTGCAGAGCAGATCCAGCTTGATCCTTCTCAAACAAGGACAAACTCACCTCTCTTCAAGAGGTGAGGCCATTCAAATGAGAAATATGCTCCAAACACTTGTGCTCTTGGCAAAGAGGAAGATCCAGGGAGCACAGGGTTTTGTAAAGATGGGTTCTAGCATCTGAGAAATTTATACTCACACCTCCTAATAACCTAATACTTTATATGGTTTTAAGATTATGATATTCTTTGTGGATTTATTTTTAATAGATACGTGTATCTACACATATATAAACATGACATTCAAATGTCTAGTTCCTGTAGTTTGGAATATTTAGCTACCAGAAAATAAAATTATAGTGATTAATTTTAATCCAAGCCCATTAATGTACAATCTTTTGTTGAGTACAATACCCTGTCCCTGTACTTTCTGGCATTTAATGAATAAAGGAAATTGAAATTTTCAATTGTGAAATCTCCTGAGACTGTTGGCCAGGAAAGTATGTCTACAATATCCATTTGCTTATACTTCTCCACAAGCCATAGGTATGTGTTTGAAGCAAAATCCTCTAGGGTGTGAAACAGAAATTTTGCATTATTAAAAGCTCACTCCAGTTCATCATAACGTCAGTAGTGAAATGCTTAACAGGCTTCTTGGCGGCTCTCTAGATGACACTGAAAGTGACACCTCCTTTAAGGGTAGTTTTGAAATGTCATTACATTAAGATACATACATAATTAACCCAGAAGTATTTTGTGGCAAAGCAGGACCAGCTTAGGAATCATCCCTCAACTGGACTTAATGCAAAACTAACTACTATGAGGCAAGGATTCTGAAAGAGCCCTCTCACATCAGACACCTCTCCCTCTGGTTCTGAGCATCCTGTGAACACCTGCAAATGTCTGGTATGCTGAGGTCAGAGAAACTACTAGGAGCCTTTGGCTTCATAAATTTATCCTGGAGGGTAATATGGCTTTGACCCCACAAAGTGAGAAGATTCTTGATAACATTGTCCACAGTGAAGAAATAGACTAGAGGAAAGGAGAGTTCCACAGGGCAATAAAACCTAGCACATCTCCATGAAGCACCAGATAGAACGGTCCTGAGCCATCAGCTGATGGGGCAGCCCTCAGTGCATCACTGTCAATGGATCAGTCCCTATTCTACAGGGTTAAATGAGCCAACACCAGCCAACCAATCAACTCAGGCAATCTTTCCTGATCTTATCATGAACTACTTTTCCATTCATAAAACAGAAATAGCCAAACTGTGTTCAGGGAACATTCTGAGGACACACGTAAATGTGAACTCCTGAACTCAGAGAGTTTCTCAGGAATCATGCTACGTCAATTCAAAGAATGGTTAATTGTTTTTTTGCAAATTGAGTTACAGCTATGGAAAAGATTGCAATCATTGCACAGTTAATCTTTATCTTGTTGTAAGCAAGACGCTCTGCTATTTTCTGAGTAAAAATTGCCTTGGGGCAAGGAAATAACAGTTTTCATTTAATTGCTTGTGTTAAGGGAACTCAAGCATATTTAAATGTATGTTGACTAATCAAATAAATAAGCTATATAGAAATGTTTTATAATCTTAAATAAACTGTGTACAAACACAATATCATTTTTAAGTACTGTGAATAGTTTACTCTTCCCATGGAATAATTGTTTTGAGCATATAAAATGAAACTTTTCAACACCAAAAATTAAACTATGTTGTATTACATGTTTTTGAAAAATTGTCTTAAACTCAATGGAAGTTCAAATTTGTTATAAGTGGATATATTTCTAAAATATTCATTTCAACAACTATAACTGGTTGGATTAATTTTTTGTCTTATTTTAATTCATATTAAATGGTGCCTTGTTTCCAAATACATTTCATTCATTGGAAATGTTCTTTGGTAGCTTGAGGACATAGGCAAGAACTGACTGGGTTATAGATGCCATCTCTGACCGCCGCAAGATAAAAGCTCTGCTTTTTTCAGCCCATTTAACCTAAGAAAAGTTTAAAACTCCAAAGCAAGCCTGGAAGACAGTTATAGGATAAACTTTTAGCCATCTCAGAAACTACTTGACTCTAATAGGCTGTGAAAGTCATTCCGAGTCCTTGAAAACATTACCTTGAGTGTTCTGAAAGTGTGCTCACAAACCAGTAATCCAGAGATCGGGTGCCCTTCTTGCCAAGTCTCTCTGCCCCTAAGTAGGCCAGCATTATTTCCCTGCAGGCTCCTAGGTAAATCTCCCTGCAGCCTAAAAGCTTCCCCTAAGGTTTTATTTTTTAAAGGTTGGCAGTGCAGGGAGATGACTTCCCAAGGTCAAAGAAGCAAAAAGACAACCACGGGAGTGATCCTGTTCCTGGGCTATCTTGTGACTGGAGAACATTGTGCAGTTTTGGATGATCTCCATGCTGCAACCAGGACAAGTTGAGGGGAGCCAAGAAGCTCCAGGTCCAACCGCAGTCATCTTCCTGTGACAGTCACAGAGGGTGCTTGGATGGGTTTGCCCCCGGGGCACTGCCCAAGTTTCAGACCTTTCCAATCCATTTGGATGATCGAGGTGTAGAAAGAGTGGAAAATTCCAAAGTCCCTATGAGTTTAAATGGGTTCTAGAACTTCCTAACTCTCCTACTTTGTTTTGCTGGGCTAGCAACAGAGCCCAAGACCTTAAGCAGGCTAAGGTAGCTTCTTTCCCAAACGACTCTCAGTGCTCTCCTCTATGAAAGCTAAAGAATCAAGTCCAAGTCCAAGATGAGGGGGGAGTCAACTCTAAGTCTAATGTGAACGAGCACTCTGCATACGGAGGATATCGAACTCTAGTGATGGTCTGGAAAACTAAACAGGAAACAGATTATCTCTTAATAAAATTATCAGCTCTTTAAACCCCATCCTTGTAATTGCTGCTAACAGGAAAGTTATTTGGATTTTTTAAATTAAAATCTTCCTGTACTAAAAACCAACCTTTTACCTATTGCTTTACTTTGCATAGGCAAAGGAAAACAGACCAAAAGTTAATGACCAAAAAGCTACTTCCCTCAACCTTGCCTTGTCAGATCTACTCCTGGTCCAACATAGGTCACAAACTAAGGGGCCTACTATGATCAGAATCCCAGAGCATAATGTAGCTAGTAGATAAACATCAAAGCTCCAAACCATACATTCCCCCAAATGATTGTCTCACTGTGCCATTTGATATGTAATATTCATAGGAGTGGCTATAAATACATAGAAGCTTTCACAATTATAAAACAATATGCTAAGTCATATGTTTATATGTAGTTAAAACCTGTTGATCAAAGGGAAACATTGATGGGAGATTTGAGAATTAATCTGTTCAGGATTCTGAAGTATTTTAACATGTTCGATATCTTCGTCTTGTACAGTAAGCAAGTTAGCACTATACAGAGAGTCTTCTAGGAGTGAGAATCTTTTTTTATTCTCTCACAATCAATTTTAACAGAACATAGCTCTATTTCTGAGTTTGCTGTTGTTTCTTATATATAACTTTGCACTTACTTCTCTGAAAGTTTATTACATCAGTGTAGCCTTTTCCTCCCATAATTTGGGATCACCCTAGATGTTGGCAATTTTAGCCAAAGTGGGGAAGGTAGAGCTATCTCAGGAAAAAAAATAGACATGATGTGTGTAACAGTCTGTAAATGTACAGGGAGAGAGCAGGTGCCGCACACTCACCAACCACATCAGCAGCATCAGATACCAGAGGGCTGCCAAGAGCATGCAGACAAAGCACCCAGAGAAGAAACCAGAAGATTCTGGGGAAACTACAAGGACTGCAAATGTGTCTCTGAGCTCTCCTTGTCCTTTCCTATTTATTCCACTGGTTTCACTGTCAAGTTCAAGTGACTGTTTGTTTTTGAAACTTATGGACATTATGTAAAGCACTTAGCCCATTGGAAAGTCTCAAAAACAACCTGGGAAACCCAGAGTTCACAAACAGGCATTTGCTCTAATGCCAGGGACTTTAAGACTTTCATATGCTGTGGAATGAAGAATGAGGCTATAGGTAGGTTAAGTGGTCTACTTTCATCTACCTTTTTTGATGGGTGGGTATTTTAGAAAAATAATATTTTCTTGTCTTTCTTATGTGTATATATGGGCTCATTTAGACATAATTTGCTGGCCCAAAGTAATTTTGCACAATGAGTAACTTAATTTGCTTTCTTTTCCCTTTTTTCTTCCCCCCCCCCCCCCCCTGTGCATGGTAAAAGGAATGAAGCAAGGAATGAAACAAGCACAGGAGAACCAAGATGTTACACATGCATTTGTGTTTGTGATCTGTACATACACAGATAGATGTGTGTTGCCATCCACCCTCTGTCCTAGCTTGAACGTATTTTTAACCTGTGAAGTGAAGATCCAGGCTAGTGCAAACTTCTTGGTGCATGTGGGCTTTGCTGCACATTTAGCTTTGGTGGAAGCAGTAGCCTGATGTTCTCACTAAGCCTTGATGTTGGTGGAAAATTGAGGTCACAGAGCAAGGCTATGAAGACAGAAGGCACCCAATCCTCAATGTTCTTGACATAAAATTAAAAATGTGGAAAAACTGCAGCTTTTGAGCTAAAAAGAAAAAATTCTCAAAGCTCAGGCCACCTGGAAAGAGCTGAACATGCCACCTCTCTAGCCTGTCTCAGATACTTTCTAGAACAACATTACTCATGGTATTTCCTGTCAAATTCCTCTTCCTTGTCATGTGACACTTCCTCTCATCAACCTGACCTACAAAATTGGCTGCCAATAATTTAAACGTGCCAGTGGAAAGAGTTCAGAGAAATTCCCATATTCTTTAGAAAATACCCTTAACATTATTGAGGCTTATGGAGGGGGTGGGGAAGGGAGAGGTTGAGACCATTTTACATCATGTTGGCAATACATAGTTTTGAATGGGAACTATTGAAAGATATTATGTAAGAAAATAAGAAATAAGAAGCAGATTGTTTTCAGAGGAGAAATTTTTTTCTATGAAGCTCAGTCTTCTTTCACTCAATAATGGCCTTTACTGGGGAATTAGAGAGATCATAATATAACCTATTTCCTGTCAAACTCAGAGGTTATATTGATGCTGTGTGCTGTTGCACTTTTATGACTCTAAACAAAGGTCATTTCCATTCACAGATTGATATTTCAATGAACATATGTTTTATTTGAACTCATCCCCAGTAGCTATTCATCATCACCATTTCAAGAATATTTCATAAACTAAAAAGGAAATACTAATTACCTCATTTGTACCACAACAAACTCTCCCATAATATCCATCAAACTATTGGGTACCATTAAGCAACCCGCATATAAGTCATATCTTTTATTTAGGGTTTAATGGCATGGCCCCGGGAATCTCATGCAATTTTCCAGAATCTTGGCTGCAAAACCTCCAAGGGATAATCAAATATAGCTGCCAGGTCTACACTAATTTTCATCTACTTCTTAATAGAGTGAAACTCACAGTTCGAAATGGTGTAGCGGCAGGATGTTTACTAATTACAGCCAAGTAATGAGCTGCAGCTCAGGGAGGCAGCTGGGGAATATTCAGACCACAAGTTTCAGAATGCTTCTAGAACTTTTCATCTATTCCTCCTGCCTTATTGGGTACATCTCCATGTGAAATGGGTTAGAACATACCTGACACATACACACACACACACTTACACTCTCACACACACTCACACACACACTCACACACACTCACACACACTCACACACACACACACACACACACACACACACACACACTGGCAATCTCATAGTAGAAACCATTCATCCTTTTGCTCTTTTGAAACACACATTTTTCTTAACACGGACCAAAATCTCAAGTAGCCACAAAACTCGTTGCTGTAAAGCCATTTGGAAATGCCAATAGGACTACAGTCTTTATGAGATGTCAGCTTTGGCTTCAATAATATTACAACAAATCCTTCTTCTGAATTCTTTTGAACCTGAACATTTCTGTTCAGTATTAGAAGTTGCAGTTTTGGAAAAAGCCATCAAGAATTTTAAAATGATTTTGGAGCAATTTTTTTCTAATCCTAGTGACTTTAGATGTTCTTCTCTCTCTCATTCAGTTCTCCTCCTGTCCCTCAGACAGTGTGCTTATGCTCAGGATGTTGCCTCCACCACCATTTTTGCCATCTTAGATGCTATTTCAAGTTTCATCATTGTTAACTTGAGGAAAACACATAGGATAATCCTAGTTATGATTAATAAGCTGAAGATGCCAGGGTTAACCACTCCCGAGATATACAGTCAGTAATTTATTCTGCGAGATTACAGATTAAGCACCATATATTTTTTAATTTAGTTCATAAAAGACATAAATCATAGGAAGCCAAATCTATAAATGTATCAAAATAATTAGCCTATTTTCTATCCATGCTAACAGAGTAATGTAAAGAGAAACCCATATCTTTGCTAAACCTCACTCATTTAGTCACCAGCAATAGAAAAGAAGAATTTGGAAACACAATAGTAAATGCTATGAGCAAGCATGTATTAAGGCAGACTTTCACAACCTGTGGGTCATGACCCTTTGGCAAACCTTTATTTCCAAAAAATATTTATACTGTGGTTCAGACAGTAGCAAAGTTACAGTTACAAAACAGCAACAAAAATAATTTTATGGTTAGGGATCGCCACAACATGAGGAATTGTATTAGAGGGTTACAGCATTAGAAAGACTGTGAAGCACGGATCTGAGGCACTGTTGGCAAAGTGGAATTACTAGGTTCCAACAGCAGCAGCACGTGGCAACTTCTTGGAAATGCAGTTTCTCTGGACAGACTCGTTTCTTGTGGGTCTATCTGGACTGACTGCAGGAACAGCTCCTAAAACAAGTGTTCCAGGTGATTCTGATGCGTGGCAAAAAGGAGGAAAATTCCTGTGAGGGGACAACACTTCCAATTAAGGAGATGACAAAAAGCCACGAAGGATGTGGCATTGAACCCAGGCCTAGAGATGGGTAGGATGGGCACTTGCAGTGGGTGGGAGTGCGTGGGGTGTAAAGCAAGTCTCTTATCCACTACATTGTATTGTAGTATACACTGTGTCCACTACAACAATGTCAGAAAGGGCCCAAATACTATCTGAAGCTTCTTGCGATCACTGAAGACTTGAATTCAAGTACATCTCTGAAGTCTTGTGTACAAATTATTTCAAAAAAGTGTGATCCCCATACTAACATTATTGAAATTTATTGAGTCAAACAAATGCTAAATGTTTCATATTGTTTGTTTCTTAACCCTCTTAACCAGCTTTTTTTAAAATATCATACTAACATCCTTATATTATAAATGATGAGGTTGAATTCTTGGAAAACTTTGAAAACTGGATAAGGGCTCACAGCTAGCATATGTGGGATATAAATTAGAGTCTACATTTGAATCCATACTGTGTTACTCTAGAGGCAGTCACAACTATCCTACTACATTAAATATATCTATTCTTAGCTGAAAACTTAACTTAATCCATAAGGTGTTAACTGTAATAGTCTTTCCTGAAGACTGCAATTATTAACAGAACAATATGGTGGCCAGAGTCTAGAAAGAAAACTGGAAATACACGGGGGTCAAGAGCATGAAATTTGGGACCAGAAAGCAGATCTCAGTTTCATTTCCAATTAGTCCTTCACATTGTGACTATGTACAAGGTCATCATGACCTGACAGAGTGTTTTTATTTTTGAAGAGGTTGCTACAGTGAAATTTCCTGTGTAAAACTCATAATACACTCTTTGATAGATGACAGTAAGAGCTCAATAAATGAAAACCAGGAGAGGCAACAAGGTTGCAAGTTTTACTCACAGCTATCTATCTGTGAACCCTTGTGACCAGATTGTCTAGAGAAATGTACGTGCCAACTTTCTATGCTTTGACATAGAAATTTAAACACAATCAAATACTGAATTAGAAGCTGCAACACATGATTAGAACTGGATAAAGAGGGTCAAGTGTTAGCCTACATGATGCAATCGCTAGACCCCCACTGAACATGATACTTAGCTATAATGCCATTCAGAACTTGTAGTAAAGCTACTGTTACAGACAATTTGTCCTAGGGACAAAAGAGGAAGGAAACATCTGACACAAACGCATGACCAAAATCGTATCATTGATAAAGATGGGCTGGTGGAAGAGAAAAGGGGTTTTAGTATTGATTTAAATCCTTTTTATTTTAAAACAAAGACCACCTGAATCTAAATTATCTTGCCAGGTGCCTCTCTATTTCCATGCTAATATACTAAGTATTGAGAGACCAGATCTTGGATTCAAACTCCTTCTTAAAGAATCTGACCTAAGTTTGAACTCGAGTTATCTAACAAGGCAGCACCTAGCACCAGTTTCCAGGTTACTCCCCAACAAATCTGCATCTCCAGGTTACAAGCCTGCCCTTGTCACTTCACTTCCTAACAACCACCAATGAGGAGAAAAGCAGAAGTTTATGGTTTGTCTCCTAGCACCAGCCAGTGATGCTAGAGGAAAACAAAGTTCCATAATGGCCCCCCAATTAGATGTGTGTCAAGTTAGAAACCCCCTCACTTGTTTGGTGTTTCTTATAAAACCTGGTCCTGCTGAAAGCTTGGAGCCTCCCCATCCCCCACTGCCCTGCTGCATCAGGAAGAGCAGTGGACCCAAACTGGAGCTTGAATAAAGACCCTAGTGAGATTGCACCAGAATCGGCTGCTTGATGGTCTCTTGGAGTTTATGAATGCTTTTTAACTGACAGAAGAGTATATTAATGTGATTCATTAAACAATAGTAATTTGCTGAGTTATCTTTTTGATCTACTCTGATTGGGTCAGCTTGACAGGAAAGGCTGTCAGATTCCCTGTCCCAAGGTTCCTATTGGTGGCTCCAATATGAACTATAAACAATTGTCAGCCTCTGTTTTCATACTAACACTGTCATAGCTGGACAAGGCTGTGTGACAGTGTTTACATTTCTCACCCTTCTTTTGAAATATGGTTGTTTTTAATTTTCATCTCTTTAAAAAGATGTGGAGAAAGAGGAACACTCCTCCATTGTTGGTGGGATTGCAAGCTTGTACAACCACTGTAGAAATCAGTCTGGCGGTTCCTCAGAAAATTGGACATAGTACTACCGGAGGATCCCGCAATACCTCTCCTGGGCTTATATCCGGAAGATGTTCCAACTGGTAAGAAAGACACATGCTCCACTATGTTCATAGCAGCCTTATTTATAATAGGCAGAAGCTGGAAAGAACCCAGATGCCCCTCAACAGAGGAATGGATACAAAAAATGTGGTACATTTACACAATGTAGTACTACTCAGCTATTAAAAAGAATGAATTTATGAAATTCCTAGGCAAATGGATGGACCTGGAGGGCATCATCCTGAGTGAGGTAACCCAATCACAAAAGAACTCAAATGATATGTACTCATTAATAAGTGGATATTAGCCCAGAAACTTAGAATACCCAAGATATAAGATACAATTTGCGAAACACATGAAACTCAAGAAGAACAAAGACCAAAGTGTGGACACTTTGCCCCTTCTTAGAATTGGGAACAAAACACCCATGGAAGGAGTTACAGAGACAAAGTTTGGAGCTAAAACAAAAAGATGGACCATCTAAAGACTGCCATATCCAGGCATCCATCCCATAATCAGCCTCCAAACGCTGACACCATTGCATACACTAGCAAGATTTTGCTCAAAGGACCCTGATATAGTTGTCTCTTGTGAGACTATGCCTGGGCCTAGCAAACACAGAAGTGGGTGCTCACAGTCAGCTATTGGATGGATCACAGGGCCCCCAATGGAGGAGCTAGAGAAAGTACCCAAGGAGCTAAATGGATCTGCAACCCTATAGGTGGAACAACATGATGAACTAACAAGTACCCCTGGAGCTCGTGTCTCTAGCTGCATATGTATCAAAAGATGGCCTAGTCGGCCATCAGTGGAAAGAGAGGACCATTGGTCATGCAAACTTTATCTGCCTCAGTACAGGGGAACACCAGAGCCAAGAAGTGGGAGTGAGTGGGTAGGGGGTTGGGGGGGGAGGGTATGGGGGACTTTTGGGATAGCATTGGAAATGTAAATGAGGAAAATACCTAATAAAAATTTTAAAAAAGATTATTCTTTGGAGTTCAAATGTCTTTGTAGAAGTTTCAATGTTACTTTTCTTTCTATTTTTAGGTTTTACTAGTAAGGCAAGCAGTTAAGAAAAAAAAAAAAAACTAACAGGCTTGCTGTGAATGCAGTGGATGTCTCTAAGGTCAGAAGAGCATTCAGCTGGGTCAGCAGCCCAGAAGCCAGAGGCAGAGGCATTGGTATTATAATGGATCTTGCCTTCAGACTGCATCCTGACACTTAGTCACTATGACCTTGAGAAAGTCACTTGTTTCCTCAGTTTCCTCCTGTGCTAAGTGGTGATGGACGGCAGCAATTTTGTCGTGTTCAGTCCTTAGTGGTTTAGTACTGTAGAGTCGGTGTGCAACAACCTTTCAAAATTACAAATAAAAGTGGCTTTCTCTTTACTCTTTTAAAAGTCCCTTTTCCGTGTCTCTAGTGAAGTGTTCTGCACACTAAATATACTCAATGAGGCCTTTTAAGATAAATTAGACTCTGATTACTCACTGTAGAGATGCCACGGCAAAGGAATGATGTAATATATTCTATATCCAGTCTAATACTTCCCAGCTAACGTTGGACTTTTAGTCACTAAGGTCCTACAAAAGACAAAGAAGGGACGGATCTGATCACTAACAAATGTACTGATTCTGAACAAGGTTCACATTTTCATCCTGTGGTCATGAAGCACTAACTGTCTCCTCTGCCACATTGAATGCCAACTTCTAGTCTCACAAAGATCAAAAGCTCCCGTCTACTTTGAATTTTCCAGGTATACAGTAAATGTGTATATAACCATAAAAGAAACTTCCAGGATATTTTTCAGCATGACAATAAAATCTTGCTCCCCCCAAAAATATAGGCAAGTCCACTTGTTCCATGATATTACCACCACTTAGAACGATCATATTTTTTATATTAGCTTTTCCAATTGCTGTGTTATACTCTCCCTTGGTTGAACTGTATTTTTCCCCATAAACAATTAAACAACACGTAGTGTTTCTTTATCTTTATAGCATCTGAATACCTTCTTTCGTGAAGATTCTGTTTAAATCGTTTATTTTCTTCAAATCTACTTGTTCATTTGTCAGTTCTTGAATTGTAACAATACTTTACATGTTCCAGAAACCTGATTTCTCTTTGATGGTCATTTAACAAATGTTTTCTTTCTGTTTATAGCTTGCTTTTACAGCTCAAAAATTCCATTTGAAAAGTAAAAGAAAGATACTTATGATGTGGAGTCCATGTAGTAATTTTGTCTCTTTTCTACTTCAATGTTTTTGTACCTTAGCTAATATATTGTGACTGACAGCTGAGAATCAAAGCTCAGAAAAGAAGCTAGCTGCTCCAATGTACCCCTGAGGAACTATGAGTCACTTAATTTTTCATTCATTTTGCTGGTATAAATCCCTGTACGTCTTTTTCCCTAAATAAAAAGAAATCTGTTTTGAACTATCTAACAACAGCTAAAGTCATCCAGCTGACTTCTTTCAAAAACAAAATTCCAAACACAGCTACATTAAGATATGCTGCAGATGAAGTTCGAGCCTGTGACAAGGGCCTATCCCAGCATCCCTCGGCCATTTGATCAATCACTGGAGTCTCAGGGGGAAGTGTTCATCCCTTCAAGCAAAGGAAAATGTCTTCTTCCTGGCATTAGTTTTTCAGATGGTGTGAGATGCTTGGCCATGCTTCCTAAAGAGAAACTTCCTTGCTTTTCATCAGCATGATCACATCTGCAGAGTATTTATGTCTGTTTTGAAGAGGGCTCCCAAGTAGTAGGCTGTGATACACACTGCTTCAATGAAATAGATTACTAAAGAAACCTAGCAGGATGCACAGCCAGATGGATGGCATCTGGCCAGACTGAATAAGAACCTAAGTACCAGTTATGGGGGTGTCAGTTGATGTACATCTCTCTTATCCTTTCATAGTATGGGGTAGGGGGCATGCACAAATCTTGAAAAACTTAAGCTTTTTTATGTAATTTGGGCATGATGACCCAGAAATATCTTCCAAATTTATCTCTTTAAAGCACTAAGATGTGATTGATTTTTAAAATGATAAATTTATCAGTACAAAGTTTATGTAATAGGAAAATATAGCATGGTTGATGATTGAACCAGAGGCCTCTGAAGTCAGGTGACCCAAGCCCAAGCTCTAGTCTGCCTCCCACCATCTATGAGCCCTGACTTATGCTTAAGCTCTTGAACTAGGAATTGATAAGAAGAAAACCTAATCAATGAAAGTTAAGCGAAATGCTGTCCTTTAGCCACCATGCTCGCCATACAGATGCCCTGTAGTCACCAGCACTATTTATAAACTGTTATTGTTGACATCAGTACAAATTACACATGAATAGTGAGTAACAGAATCCTACATTCCCATTGCAGCAATTACCTTCACTTCCCAATGACTGGTTCTAAAGCTTATCATTTTATATAGGCAAATCTCAGAAGTCATACCATACTCCGATTCTATCAGATTTCAGAGGTATAGGCTGCACAGCCTATCAGTCACACTGTTTGCTCTGACAGACCTTCTCCAAACATGTCATAGTTGCAACCTCACTTTCACTTAGCATTGATTGTGCTAACACAGTGTTGGTCCCTGCTTCCCTCTCTGCTGCTGTTTCCTCTAGGCAATCACTGACCTCTAAATGCTCTTAAAAGGATAGCACTTCAATTTTTTTTCTCCTAATGGAAGATTTTTATTTATTTATCACAACCTCTTCAAAACAACCTGCGTCCTGTGGTTCACACCCTCTGGGAACTCAGAAGTTAATCCTGTCCAATAAATGTTGACAATGGCAGGAGCTGTGCATGTGGCATCATCCCTGGCCATGATGATTTGGTCCTTTGTTTGCTCTTAGATTGGATGCCTTACATGCCTCCTACTTGCCCTGACTCCTGGATCTCTCACTACTCAGGCTTTTCATTAAGCTATCTTCTAATAAACGTGGGCACTAGGATGCACACAACACACTGATGTGGAAGATGACCAGACGATAGCATGTTCCCTCAGCTTGCTTTAGGCATCATCTTTGGGAAAAGCTGAGTCACTGTGGTGGTTCCAACTCCTGATACTTGGTCTTTCTAAGGAAGGCCCAACTCTTTTGGAGGGTGCTCCCTGGTGATTTTAGCTCTAGACTGCTGGCTCCGGCTCCATGATTTGGGTAAATCTACTTTTCCTTTGGCATCCTGCACAGAGAATGCAGCAAGGCCTTCTGCAGATGGTAGCATCTAAGTCACCCCATTTTTCTTTGCTGCAGAGCTCTTGTAACACCTTTGTAACTAATGTGGATGTGAACTTGCTTTCCTCTGAATCCTATCCTGTCATTACTAATACCAATTCTAAAAGCTCTTGGAGGACATATCTATTTCTGGGGAAATGTCTACCTCCCTAGAATGCATATTCCAAATGGAAAAAAACTTTGGATCATTTCATGTTCAAGAGCAATATTAATTTCAGCATCCCAAGATCCTTTCTTTGCCAAGGTCAGTCCTTTGTTCCAGGACATGGGGACTTACTTGTGTAACTAGAACCCAGGTCAAGTATGGGAAGACAGTTGATTTTAGCAGTGACAGAAGCAAACTGACTGTATGACACAGTTCTAAAGCACACAAGTTGTGGAGCTAATCTTATAACCAAACCTCAAGACTTTTCCCAGAAGCAGATTCCCAGGGTTGCTTCTGTGAAAAAACATGGTATTTCTGGAAGCCTTAAATTTTAAAATAAAATGTGGTACAGTAAAAATTATATATATTCCCACATGTACCAGTTTTCCACCTTTCATTTTTTTAAAGCATTAACTGACAATTTAGAGAAATCTTAACTGGCTTCTCTGTTGTTTGATCCTGGTTAAAATATCATTTCTAAGGAAAGAAAGTTCCAGTGTCATTTGGACAGACAATCATATCTGAAGTCAGATTCTAGACTTAATGAGATGCATATTTCCTTTCCAATTTAATATAGAACACGTATTTTGTGTCATTTTATGCCTATTTTACTCTTGAAACTTTTTTGAAAATACTCACTAATAAAAATGTTTGTTTTATTATGGTTGCTGACCTTCAAGGTAATAAGACCTGTCTCTTTGGTCTCTTGTGTTATTATAAGGTGACACACTTGACTTTTTCTTCTTGAAGGTCATGAAATGAATCATTGTGTAGGTCCATGTCTGTTCTCAATGGCAAAGGTTGCTTTAACTCAGTTGGGGGAAAAATGGAACTTTTCAACAAAGCAGTGTTTCCAGTGCATCTTTAGTCATAAATGCTACATTAGAAATTATATGTTCACAAGGACGCTCCAGGCCAGTCAAGGCTATATAGTGAGAACCTTTCTGAAAAAATACATATTCATAAGAAAACCTTTTTTATATATCTTAAAGTATTCAGCCAGATTGCTTTCACCTAGAAATTCAACCTTTTGTGTAGAGTTATTTTTTTTTGTTTATAAAATAGTGAAGGATAAACTTAATCTGCATAATAGACCTAAGACTTTCAAGTGCTCCTGCAAATTTAAGCAAAGTACAAACAGCAGAACCAAGTCATCCTAAGGTATAGGAAAGGAGCAGGAGGCGGAGGAGTGCTCTCTGGTTTAAAATAGGGAAAAGATACAGGGTATACCAATCTTAAGCACTTTACTTCACACTGCATTGAAGATGTTAATGTCAGTGTCCTCTGGCTTCTAGTCTTTATAACAACCTGAAAGAAAGAGGCTGAAAAGAGCCCCGACAAATGCAGAGAATGGGAAAATTGACAAAACAAACAAACAAAACCAACTAAATAAATAAAAAGAGGATCGATGGTCTTATTATTTTGTTTAGTAATTCATTGGTTATTTATGATAATAAGCCTAAATAATACAAAGCAATTTTCAGCCTTCAAAAATCCTGAGTAGCAGAACAGATAGTGGGACCTGGATGCTATTTTATATAACCAAGTAAAGTTACCTTCAGTCGTAGGTGATAGGGTTGATGCACGTTGACAATATCTGGGGGCTGAAGGAAAGGGTTAATCTTACAGCACTTGCTGCATAATCACAAGGACAGAGTTGGGATCTCAGCACCCAAATTTAAAAAGATAGGCACCCAGTATATACCCCTAACTCCAGGAGGTCTGAAGATTGATAGCTTCCTGCCTATCTGAGAAGATACAAGCCATGAGATGAGGGAAAGACCTCATCCTCCACCCCCCACCCTCTGCACATATGCCACCTCAAGAGAACAGGTCAAGAATGATACAGGATACCTGACAACCTCTTCAGTCCTCCATGAAGATATACACTACACACACACACACACACACACACACACACACACAAGTAAACATTTTAAAAACAGAAATAAGAGCTGGGGAGTGTAAATCAGCTGAAGGCATGTTTATTTAGTGGGCACAAAACCAGTATTTGATTCCCTGTAACCCATAAATACAGAAAAGAAATATTAGATATAAAATATAAAATACTCTGAAATGCTGGTAGTAACCTATTCCTGCTGAGTAAGAGTTTGGGGAATAAGTACAAAGATGAGTAGATATAGACATACACATATTTTCCATTTTTATCTACATCGACCTTATGATATTCTCATAGCAGAAAGAAGTGTTAGGGAGCTGAGGAGACAGTTCAGTGGCACAAGTGTGAGAATCATAGTTCAGATCTCTAAAACCCAAGCAGCATGATGGCTACCATGCAATGCAGGCACTCAGGCACAAGAGACAGGGAATTCCTGGGGCAAATTGCTTAGCTAGACAAGCCACAACTGGCAAGTTCTTGTTAAGTAAGAGACCCTACTTTAGTAAATAAAACTGAGTAGAATCAGGACTACATCAGATGTTAAGTTCAGGCCACTCCACACATGCACAAGTGCATATATCTGTATACACATTCACCCAAATATATGTGAATGCACATAGATGAACATATGATAAAAATATTGATGATAGACAGATAGATAGGTAGGTAGTAGGTAGATAGAGATTTGTAATATTTCCTACATTTTGCTTTTAATGAGCAGTGTTATTTTAGAATATGCCTACTGTACTAGCTAGTTTTGTGTCAACTTGACACAGCTGGAGCTATTACAGAGGAAGGGGCTTCAGTTTCGGAAATGCCTCCATGAGATCCAACTGGAAGGCATTTTCTCAATTGGTGATCAAGGGGGAAAGGCCCCTTGTGGGTGGGACCATCTCTGGGCTGATAGTCTTGGGTTCTATAAGAGAGCAGGCTGAGTAAGCCAGGAGAAGCAAGCCAGTAAGGGACATCCCTCCATGGCCTTTGCATCAGCTCCTGCTTCCTGACCTGTTTGAGTTCCAGTCCTGACTTCCTTGGTGATAAACAGCAGTATGAAACTGTAAGCTGAATAAACCCTTTCCTCCCCAACTTGCTTCTTGATCATGATGTTTGTGCAGGAATAGAAACCCTGACTAAGACACCTACTGTCTCGGTAAGTTCTTTACTGGTATTATAAAAAAAAATAATAGTTTGAGCTTTAGATGGCTTGTGGTATATGAAATTCAAACTATGTCTCATGTTATAAACCACCTTTAACCATTTATTTGTATATTTATTTACTTATGTTCTGAAGATCAAACTCAGGGTTTTATGCATGCCAACAAGAACTCTACCATTGACATGTATTGCCATCCCTTGGCCTTTTAAAATCAATATAATGAAATAATATAGATACATTGTCATGGTAACATTGTCAGGTATGCAGGTGTATGAGTTCTGGCAAATGCATGCATTGTCAACGCAATATCAAAATCAAATAAAAGAACATCTCCATCTGTCTAAATCCTTCTTAGTGACCCTGGATCTGTCACCAATAAAGGTATACTTGTTAATAATTTTACTTCTTACAGAAGGACATCCCAATGGATTTGTGATGTGTAGCTACTTAAAATGGCCCTTTTCTCTCAGTGCATCTACTCACAGTTAATGTTCCCTCATGCTCTTACTGTTAACCGATATTTGCTGAACAGACAAACCAGGGTTGGATTATTCGCTCATTAACTGATGGACATCTCAGTTCTTGGACTTTAGCAATAAGGAGTAAAGTCAGCACAAACATTTATACAATGCCTCTGTGAGGCCATACATTTTCTTTTCTTTTAGGAAAAGAAATGTATAGTTAAATTTGTGAATCGTGCAATTCAGTGTGGCATATATACTTTCAAATCTCGCCAGAGGCTAAGTCAACATTCCCCTGGCCTTGGCTGGTGTTGCCTTTCCACTTACTGTCACATCAGTGTAAGCGTCTGTGGGACAATCCTATCTTTAAAATCATAGGTATTTATATAACCAGGTTGACGTTGCCATCCTTGTCTCCTACTGACAACTGCTTCTCAACCTCTTGTCGTGGTTTTTCAATCTTCTTTGGTAGAGTCAAACATTTTTGTTTTAAAACCTCAGTGTCTTATCTGAGTGGCCAGGTATTCCAGACATGTGCTGAGAGTACTATGGTTCCCTGATTTCTTGACTTATGGGAGTTATTGGTATGTTGCAGATAGTGGTTGTTATTTTGTGGTTGTTTCATAACTTTAATTTTCTTCATACTTGCAAAAAAGAAGATATAGTTGTAACCAAGTCCATGTTATCAAGCTCAACATAATATAATCATATACTCACTGGAAATCCTTCCAGTTAGTTCTCAACTATTTTCAGCAATCAGATCCCACATACTCTTATTACACCCACAGAAAATGTGTTATGGTTTTAATATTATAAGAATATACAGTATTGTGATATAATTTCAATTTTATTACTAATTTACAGGCAATCTTACACCTTAAAGTCTACTACATTTCCACATTATCTTTTCTGTTGTATTTGGATATTTTATGTAATCAAATAATATGTAAATAAATATAATTTTAGGTTGTATTTTTGTAAGCACAAAATATTTCATCTATTTTTCCTGTCTTTTTTGTTCTGGGTAAAAGGGGAGTTGAAAATTGACATCTTTGTATTATTCCCAACCTTGATTATGTAGTCTTTTGCCATTTAGTGTGAAGTCAGCTGTAGCAATTTTACATTTTACATGACTTATTTCAGTCTGAGCCTGTTCTCCTGTGTTATTTAGCTTGTGAATGGATTTGGAATTTGACAACAGTTTTTTCTGATTCTTGACCAATTGAGATTTTCTATTTTTGTTGACAACAAAATTCATTTACAAATTTCCAAATGTCAAATAAACAATGAATTTCTAGATGATCCCCATTTCTGTGATGTATCTTTTCAGCCAGCTGGTCTCACTTGGCTAATATCATACTGCAGATGTTCTTTATGATAGTTTTTATTGTGTGTTTTCTCTTATAACTTCCTTTTTAAAGTGATTTTAACACTTCTTTCTAAGTTGTAAAACGTTTCCTGTGAAAGCTCTCTAAGAAAAAGAGGAAGAGCAGAATGATTTTGAGCAGGACAAGGGAGATTTGCACTCCTCACTTTGGCCTCAGCACTTATACATCTTTCAGAATACATGATCATATGGGAAAAAGATCACTACAAGTTTACACATAAATTCAAATCATAAATTGAATAAGAAGTTTACAACAATAAATGTTTACATGCATATCCATGACGAGTAATTACCTGGCTAAATACTCATCACCTGTCACAGCTCCTTCATAGAGGGCTAAAATCATAAATAAGTTAGTAGTTAAGTTTTGTATACATAAACCCAGTCAATATTTTGTCTTCTGTCCTACACCTATAATAAATCACTAGTTCCTTTTTTAAGATGTTTGGTTATCATTTTTACAATCTCTGAGCAGTAGAATGTCTGGTTACTATCTCAGTGGATACTTCATTCCTTCTTAGAATGGGGAACAAAATACCCATGGAAGGAGTTACAGAGATAAATTTCAGAGTTGAGATGGAAGGAAGGACCGTCCAGAGACTGCCCCACCCAGGGATCCATCCCATAAACAACCACCAAACCCAGACACTATTGCATATGCCAGCAAGAGTTTGCTGACAGAACCCTGATATAGCTCTCTTTTGTAAGGCTATGCCAGTGCCTGGCAAATACAGAAGTGGATGCGTACAGTCAGCTCTTTGATTGAACACAGGGCTCCCAATGAAGGAGCTAGAGAAAGTACTCAAGGAGCTAAAGGGATCTGCAACCCTATAGGAGGAACAACAATATGAACTTACCAGTACCCCCCAGAGCTTGTGTCTCTGGTTGTATATGTAGCAGAGGATGGCCTAGTCGGCCATCAGTGGGAGGAGAGGCCCTTGGTCTTGTGAAGATTATATGCCCCAGTATAGGGGAATGCCAGGGCCAGGAAGCAGGAGTGGGTGGGTTAGGGAGCAGGGCATGGGGAGGATATAGGGAGCTTTCGGGATAGCAATTGAAATGTAAATGAAGAAAATATCTAATAACAAACAGTGGAAGAGTTCTCATTGCAGTTCTGACTATCAGAAAGGACTTAATAGTGCTATTAAAAGAGCTTAATAATTACTATAAATTTAGAAATTCTTATAGGACCATCACTGAGGATAAACAAACCATCTATTTGTCTATAGAGTATCACTATAAGATAGTACCTCTTCATAGTTCTGCAGAGATCTTCTAAAAATCTTATAATTTCTTTCATTGATTTTCTACAAAAAATATTATTGTCCTCATATAATCAGCACAAGGAATGTTTCCCATCTTAGTGTAGATTTTAAATTATTATTATTTACAGATTTTTAGTAGCTTACATAGAAATCCCCTAAACTTAACAGAAAGACTACATTGTAAAGTGCAAATTGAATAGACCTCAGAATATAATATTACTTGTATTACTGTACACTACACATAAAAGTGAAAATAATATCACAATACTGTGTATTGTCATAACAGTAAGTCAGTTTATGCAAATGTAATAAAACATGTTTTCCAGAATAGGATGTATAGACTTGGCATTTCGCCTTTACATATTTGAGAACATTTTACAGCCAGTAGTTTTCCCAAACAGAAATAGCACTATTCCAATGACTTAATTAACTATTTCAGTAACTTAATTTTTTCAAAGAACTTGTGCATCTCAGGTAAGCTATTGAATTCATGATGTCATTACTTCATGTATTTCCTTACTATCATTTTTAATAGCAGTAAGCTCAATGGTGCTGAACCTCTGTTATTCCCAATGTTGACTTATAGCCTCCCCCATACTTTTTATCTGACCTTGAGCAGTGGTTACTGCCTTCTATTGAACATTTGGCAATATCTGGAGATTGTTTTAATGATCTTGACTAGAGTGGAGAAGCTATGAGCATGTAAGTGACAGAGGCCAGGCATGCTGCTACCTTTCTACATGTGACAGTGTAATTCATAACCATCATCATCTTTGTCATCATCGTCATCCTCCAGATCCAAACTCATTGTTTTTAGTGTTGAAATTTTTTTTGGTCTAACGGTTTTTCCACTTTGTTCAGTTCCCCGTAGGAATCAGAATTTTCGTCCAGCAGGTTTGTTAATTTTTCTCTTACCAGATGTCACTGCCATCGGCTCCAGTCCTTACAATTTCTCCTGACTCTGGTGGAGTTCTTTGCTCTTTCTTTTCTCCTTCTTGATGCAGAACCTTAAGTTATATTAATTCAAGGCTTTTTGCCACTTCTAATATAAGGCTTCATTTTTCAAACACTGCTTTAGGTGCCAAATTTTGTTATTGAATTAATGTAAGTACTCATTCTTAAGTCATTAAAAATGCCTTTAATTTATCTTGGACCCTCCCCATTAGCCAATAATTTACAAGCATGTTGTTTAGTTTCCAAATATTTGATAATCACCCAACTAGATTTGCAGTAATTTTCAATTTAATTCCAGAGTGTTCATAGGACATATCTTGCAAGATTTTAATTATTTTGAATTAGTCACAGATATGGTCTCTTTTGGAGAATTTTACACTACTCTCTAAGTGGTGCAAAGCAAAGCTTACCCTACTGCTAGTGAAATCACTTGGGAGCACAAAGTCCCCGGTGATGTCCTTGTCACTGCTGATCATGTGTCCATTTGCCCAGTGATTGCTGGAAGAAGCATCTCACCATCTTTAATGATGACTGCAGCTTTTTTTTAAATTCCTTTGACCAGTCAGGATTTTTTGTTTGTTTCTTTCTTTCTTGTTTTCTGTTTTTTTGGGTTTTTTTGGTTTGTTTTTTGTTTTTTTTTTTTTTTTTTTTTTTTGGTTTTTTCGAGACAGGGTTTCTCTGTGTAGCCCTGGCTGTCCTGGAACTCACTCTGTAGACCAGGCTGCCCTTGAACTCAAAAATTCTCCTGACTCTGCCTCCCAAGTGCTGGGATTAAAGGCGTGCACCACCATGCCCAGCTAGGATATTTTATATATAGATTTTAAACCTGTTTTTTTTTATAATAAGACATATTTAAGGATTGAATCATATTTTTGTGTGAACTGACCATTTTAATCATTTTCTGTCTTTTCCAATTGTAGAACTGCACATATTTTCTGAAATTTAGCATATATAGTATCAGCATTAACTCTTTTAATTTGCATATACATGTTCTATATATGCATGAATGAATGTGTGTTTTTGTGTGTGTATTTTCTTTTTACAACATTCATGTCTTTAAAATGAATTTGTTGAATTAAATCCTGCCTGCTCCCTTCTTCAAATCTGTTAATCTCTCATTTTTACTTTGGGTGTTTGGAATTATTTCATTCAAGTATTGATATGTTTAGATTTAAATATGCCATTGCTTAGATTGTTTCCTATTTTTGACCTGTCTGTACTCATCTCTCCTTCTACCTACTACTGCTATGTTTTAATGATTCAACTTATCTTCGTTGTGTAATTATTAACTACTCCCAGTTGGGTTGCCATAGAACATCTTTAGTTTACAATCTACTTTAAATTAATATCATACCAGTTCAAGTGTAGTATGAAATCCTTTTAATCTACATTTCCAGTCCGTCCCCCCATTGTGATACCATCTTCCTATGTTCTCAATTTACTCGCTTTGTTTATATAATAATGTTTTCCTATACTTTTTATCACTTACCTATTGCATAAAATGCAAGTGAGACCATTCTGTCTAATATTTTACAGGATCTGGAACACTCCCTTTCTCTTCATAGACATATATTTCAGTTATCCACCTAAGAGATTTTTAAACATTCTTGCTATTGTAGATCTTATAGCAGCAGTGAGAGGCCAAATCTTTTAAGTTCAGACTCCATTTTAAAGAACCTTCACTAACTTTGAACTCAGGTAAACTAATAAGCTACAGTCTCTGGGCTAATCCCCAACAAGACCAGTGTCTCTAGGTTACACCCTCAATAAGACCAGGTTATTCCTCAAACAAACCTGCACCCCCAGGTTACAAACCCACTCCCTGACTAATGACCACCAATGCAGAGATGAGCAGAAATTAAGTTTATGATTACAAGCACCAGCCAATTATGTTAAAGGCCACAGTAGCTTTCCAGTTAGATGCTTGCACATGTACTTCCTGCTTGCTGTTTAGTATAAAACCTTGCCCCAATAGACATTCAGGGCTCCACCACCACCAAAACTGTCCTGCGTGACAGCAGTGCACTGCGGAGGCAGGGGGCAGGAGGTCAGGGGCAAGCTAGTTTGAATAGAACAAAGACCTTGATGTGAGTTGCACCATATTGGCTCCTGTCTGTTTTATTAGGGGACCACTAACATTTCACTGCCACTACAGTAGTGCCTCCCAACTTTATAGTGCTTTAAAAGCCATCTTATTAAGGATACTGTAAGAGTGGTATTTTCATCAGCATAGAGGTCAATTAATGAGGCAATTTTATTTATTTATTTATTTATTCATTTATTTATTTATTTATTTATTTATTTATTTATTTAAAATAGGTATTTATTTCATTTACATTTCCAAATCTATCCCAAAAGTCCCCCATACCCTCCCCCCACTCCCCCAGCCACCCACTCCCACTTCTTGGCCCTGGCATTCCCCTGTACTGCATATAAAGGCATACAAAGTTTGCACGACCAATGGGCCTCTCTTTCCACTGATGGCTGACTAGGTCATCTTCTGATACATATGCAGCTAGAGACACGAGCTCGAGAGGGTACTGAGTAGTTCATATTGTTGTTCCACCTATAGGGTTGCAGACCTCTTTAGCTCCTTGGGTACTTTCTCTAGCTCCTCCATTGGGGGCCCTGTGTTCCACCAATAGCTGACTGTGAGCATCCACTTCTGTGTTTGCCAGACACCGGCATAGCCTCACAAGAGACAGCTATATCAGGGTCCTTTCAGCAAAATCTTGCTGGTGTATGCAATGGTGTCAGAGTTTGGAAGCTGATTGTGGGAAGGATCCCCGGATATGAGTTTCTAGATGGCCCATCCTTTAGTCTCAGCTCCAAACTTTGTCTCTGTAACTCCTTCCATGGATGTTTTGTTCCCAATTCTAAGAAGGGGCAAAGTGTCCACACTTTGGTCTTCGTTCTTCTTGAGTTTCCTGTTTTGCCAATTGTATCTTATATCTTGGGTATTCTAAGTTTCTGAACTAATATCCACTTATCAGTGAGTACATATTATGTGAGTTCTTTTGTGATTAGGTTACCTCACTCAGGATGATGCCCTCCAGGTCCATCCATTTGCCTAGGAATTTCATAAATTCATTCTTTTTAATACCTGAGTAGAACTCCATTGCATAAATGTACCACGTTTTCTGTATCCATTCCTCTGTTGAGGGGCATCGGGTTTCTTTCCAGCTTCTGGCTATTATAAATTTTAATAATATTATTTTTGTTTGTTTGCTTGTTTATTAGGTATTTGTGGGGAGTCATTCCGGACTACCTGGCCAGCCAGATGGAAATCTACTCCAGGAAGTAAACAAGCCCATGTTTGGTGGATGGCCCACCCTTAATCCCTGATTGGCTGAGCAAGCCTGCCTGGTGAGGTGATGTGACCTGTGGTGGTTGGTGGGGGCATGGTTGTGGCTGGAGTGGAGAAAAATACTTGTAACCAGAGAGGCTGGGGGATTTTGTAAAGAGAAGCTGCCTGAGTAAAACTGCATTAAGAAGAACCGGTGGTTGCGTTTTGCTTGCTGGTCGAGTGGGACGCGACAAGTGGTGCCAAAGAAACCCAGGACCCAATTCCTCCACCAAAGAGGTTCAGAGCTTTCTGCAGTCAGGGTCTGTCGATAGGATGAGTATGGTAAGTAACTCAGTATCCCATGATTGGGATTAGGCTCTCGGTAAAGAGACAAATAGGCTCTCCGACTCTGGAGACAATAAGGCTCTCTGGCTCTGGAGACAAGAAAGTGAAAGTAAGAGAGAAAGTGAAAGTACGAGGGTAGTGAAAGAAAGAAGGTAATAGGGACAGTCTATGGGTTGCTTTCTTTTTCTAGCCATTTGAGTAATTTTTCTGAGGGCGTGAATGACTAGGTATGGGGTCGTCACAGTCACACCCAATTTTTTCAGCGCACAATGAGCTGCTAAGAGCAAAGGGCGCAAAACTCAAAAAGCATACCATTCAAGCCTTCCTTGAGGAGTGTGACAAGTTTGCTCCTTGGTTTGCCGTGTCAGGCCATTTGACTCCTGCTAGCTGGGGTAGGTTAGGAAGAAACCTAGATTTCTCCTGGGAGCAGGGTGTCCTTAAAGAAGGTACTAGAGCAGTGTGGAAACTAGTGAATAGCTGTTTAGAAGAAGATGATAGTTGTTGTGAAGCAGTGGAATCAGGCAAGCAAGCACTAGAACAATTGAAGGAAGAGAGATCATTAAAGTCTGAAAAGGAGAGCTCATCGAGCTCTGAAAGTGGATTAGAGGAGGATATAGAGGAGCTAGCATGGGAGTTAGGAAGAAGCTCCTTGTATCCTGATTTTACAAAATTAAAGAAAGATAAGGAAGGGCATGATGGTATGTTTCAACCATATGTGTTTGAGCTGCCTATTACCTTACGGGGTAGGGATTTATCAAAAATAGTATCCTGTTTAGGAGCAAGGATCGCCCCTACAGCCGTTTAGCCTCAAAAGATACAGCTGAGGGTTGATTCCTTGCATACTTTGTTTCAAATTTTAGAAGGAGACTCAGAGTTAAGTTCCAAAAGGGAATTAACACCTGAGGCTAGAAAGGCCCTTACCCTAGTGGAAGAAGAATTGATTAAAGCTCAGCTTCAGCGTTGTAGAGAAGGGTTACCCATCATTTTGATAATATTACCTACTGAGATGCAACCCACAGAATTATTGTGGCAAGAAGGCCCATTGTTATGGATCCATTCCAAAATATCTGCTGGGAGGACATTAGATCATTACCCTACAACAGTTGCTTCTTTAGCTTTGTTGGGAATTCAGCATTGTTTACAATTTTTTGGTATAAAACCCAGCTCTATTGTAATCTCTTATGATAGGTATCAACAAAAGATCCTAACAGCAAATGTTGATGAGTGGGCTATTTTAGCCTGTATTAATGAGGGCCCATTTGATAACCATTATCCCAAACATCCGTTAATGACTTTTTTAAAGGAACATCCAGTCTTTTTCCCTCAAGTGTTGAGGAAAACACCCATTAAGGATGCAGTTAACATGTTTACTGATGGATCAAAAACCGGATGTGGAGTATATATGGTAGAGGGGAAAGATCCTGTGGTCAGGCAGTATTATCCCTGTACTCCGCAGATGGTGGAATTATAAATAGTTGTTGAGGTCATTAAGGATTGTGATTTTCCTTTTAATCTAATTTCAGATTCACAATATGTAGTTAATTTAGTTTTATCCCTAGAAGTGGCAGGCCAAATAAAAGCTCATAGTACCATCCAAGCCTTAGTCTTACAATTACAGAAGTTGCTGTGGGAAAGACCCCAACCATTATATATTGGACATATCCGTGCCCATAGTGGGCTTCCAGGACCCTTAAGTAGGGGAAATGATATTGTGGATAATTGTACTCGTATGGAGTTCATATTTTTAGCATCCCCTGTGGAGTTAGCCTCACAATTTCATTCTAAATTTCATGTTAATGCTAAAACTCTGCAGAGAAAATTTGGAATCTCTAGAGCACAAGCTCGGGATGTAGTCACTACCTGTGGACGTTGCCTTGAGTTTCAACATCCACCTTCTTATGGAGTGAATCCTAGAGGATTGCTCCCTCTACAGGTGTGGCAGATGGATGTGACACATTTTTCAGAATTTGGCAAATTGAAATACGTTCATGTATCCATTGACACATGTTCAGGAATAGTTTATGCATCTCCCATGGCAGGGGAGAAGGCCTCCCATGTTATACAGCATTTTTTGGAGGCCTAGGTAGCTTGGGGTAAACCCTAACAACGTAAAGCAGACAATGGCCCTGCCTATACTGCCAAAACCCTGGTGTCTTTTTGTCAACAGATGGAAGTACAAGTTAAACACGTCCTGCCATATAATCCTCAAGGCCAGGGAATCATTGAACGAGCACATAGAACCTTAATAGAATTTTTAATAAAATAAAAGGGGGGAATAGGCTATGGCCATACCCCAAAGATAAGAATTTCATTAGCTCTTTTTACCTTAAATTTTTTGCAATTGGATAAGGAAGGTCGCTCTGCTGCTGAACAACATGCTAATACCAACCCCAGTAAACTGGGGTATGCTAAATGGAAGGATGTGCTTACAGGATCATGGAATGGTCCGGATCCTGTGTTAGCCTGGGGGAGAGGGTCTGTTTGCATGTTTCCACAGAATCTCGCAGAGCCAGTGTGGGTTCCAGAGCTGCTAGTGTGACGCTGTCAAAATGAAGACGATGACCTTGCTGGTGATGAGCATGTGTCTGCCCCTGATAGGTGCAAAACCCAGACGGGGAATACTGTAGGTGTTAAGAAATTGGACTGCAAATTTTGATGGCAAGATGAATGAGCTTCACTCGGCAATTGTCACTGTGAATTCTACCCGAGTGGATCCTGGCTTGGCATCGGGAAAGAATGGACTGGGATAGGTGCCCTCGCTGTGGCCCTTGTTTTGGCATGCATGTTGGGTGTATGGTGTATGTATCGGTTGCGGAATGCCCAGGTCCACACTGCTGCCATCGTGGTGCAAGCTCTTGCCACAGTGGAAGCAGGGCAGTCACCTCAGATTTGGCTTGCTGCCATGAAGAATGAACAATGAAGCCATCGCTCCTTAGGGTTGTATGGCTAAGCACTGCAGGGAGGTTAATCTGGAAGCTGTTTGACAATCTCTGGAAGGTATGTCTAATTGCATGAGGGTTGAGTGTCCTAGTGTCCTTCCCCCAGGAAAAACGGCACAGGAGCAGGTCAGGGTTGCTCTGGGTAAAAACCTGTGAGCCTAAGAGTCAATCCTGTACATGGCCCCTATTTCTGCACACTGGGGATCAGACCTCTATCTTCACCCACGGAGCTTGTTCAAAAAAATAAAAAAGGGGGAATTGTGGGGAGCCATTCCGGACTTCATGGCCAGCCAGATGGAAATCTACTCCAGGCAGTAAACAAGCCCATGTTTGGTGGATGGCCCACCCTTAATCCCTGATTGGCTGAGCAAGCCTGTGTGGTGAGGTGATGTGACCTGTGGTGGTTGGTGGGGGCGTGGTTGTGGCTGGAGTGGAGAAAAACACTTGTAACCAGAGAGGCTGGGGGATTTTGTAAAGAGAAGCTGCCTGAGTAAAACTGCATTAAGAAGAACCAGTGGTTGCGTTTTGCTTGCTGGTCAAGTGGGACGCGACAGGTATTTTCTTCATTTACATTTCCAATGCTATCCCAAAAGTCGACCATAACCTCCCACCCCCCACTCCCCTACCCACCCACTCCCACTTCTGTGCCCTGGTGTTCCCCTGTACTGGGGCATATAAAGTTTGCAAGACCAATGGGCCTCTCTTCCCAATGATGGCTAACTAGGCCATCTTCTGATACAAATGCAGCTAGAGACATGAGCTCCAGGGGTACTGGTTAGTTTATATTGTTGTTCCACCTATAGGGTTGAAGAACCCTTTAGCTCCTCGGGTACTTTTTCTAGCTCCTCCATTGCGGGCCCTGTGTTCCATCCAATAGCTGACTGTGAGCATCCACTTCTGTGTTTGCCAGACACCGGCATAGCCTCACAAGAGACAGCTATATCAGGGTCCTTTCAGCAAAATCTTGTTGGTGTATGCAATGGTGTCAGCGTTTGGAGGCTGATTATGGGATGGATCCCCGGATATGGCAGTCTCTAGATGGTCCATCCTTTAGTCTCAGCTCCAAACTTTGTCTCTGTAACTCCTTCCATGGATGTTTTGTTCCCAATTCTAAGAAGGGGCAAAGTGTCCACACTTTGGTCTTCATGCTTCTTGAGTTTCATGTATTTTGCATATTGTATTTGTATCTTGGTTATTCTAAGTTTCTGGCCTAATATCCACTTATCCGTGAGTACATATCATGTGAGTTCTTTTGTGATTGGGTTACCTCACTCCAGGTCCATCCATTTGCCTAGGAATTTCATAATTCATTCGTTTTAATAGTTGAGTAGTACTCCATTGAGTAAATGTACCACATTTTCTGTATCCATTCTTCTGTTGAGGGCCATGTGGGTTCTTTCCAGCTTGTGGCTATTATAAATAAGGCAGCTATGAACATAAGCATGTGTCTTTATTACAAGTTGGAACATCTTCTAGATATATTCCCAGGAGAGGGATTGTTGGATCTTTTGATAGTACTATGTCCAATTTTCTGAGGAACCACCAGACTGATTTCCAGAGTGGTTGTACAAGCTTGCAATCCCACCAGCAATGGAGGAGTGTTCCTCTTTCTCCACATCCTCACTAGCATCTGCTGTTACCTGAATTTTTGATCTTAGTCATTCTGACTGGTGTGAGGTGGAATCTCAGTGTTATTTTGATTTGCATTTCCCTGATGATTAAGGATGCTGAACATTTTTACAGGTGCTTCTCAGCCATTCACTATTCCTCAGGTGAGAATTCTTTGTTTAGCACTGAGCCCCATTTTTTAATGGGGTTATTTGATTTTCTGGAGTCTACCTTCTTGAGTTCTTTATATATATTGGATATGAGTCCCCTATCTGAATTAGGATAAGTAAAGATCCTTTCCCAATCTGTTCGTGGCCTCTTTGTATCATTGACACTGTCTTTTGCCTTACAGAAGCTTTGCAATTTTATGAGGTCCCATTTGTCGATTCTCAATCTTATAGCACACGCCATTGCTCTTCTATTCAGGAATTTTTCCCCTGTGCCCATATCTTTGAGGCTTTCCCCCAGTTTCTCCTCTATAAGTTTCAGTGTCTCTGGTTTTATGTGGAGTTCTTTGATCCACTTAGATTTGACCTTAGTACAAGGATATAAGAATGGATCAATTTGCATTCTTCTACATGATAACTGCCAGTTGTGCCAGCACCATTTGTTGAAAATTCTGTCTTTTTTCCACTGGTTGGTTTTAGCTCCCTTGTCAAAGATCAAGTGACCATAGCTGGGTCTTCAATTCTATTCCATTGGTCTACTTTTCTGTCTCTGTACCAGTACCATGCACTTTTTATCACAATTGCTCTGTAGTACAGCTTTAGGTCAGGCATGGTGATTCCCCTAGAGGTTCTTTTATCCTTGAGAAGAGTTTTTGCTATCCTAGGTTTTTTGTTATTCCAGATGAATTTGCAAATTGCTCTTTCTTGTATGTTGAAGAATTGAGTTGGAATTTTGATGGGGATTGCATTGAATCTGTAGAATGCTTTTGGCAAGATAGCCATTTTTACTATATTGATCCTGCCAATCCATGAGCATGGGAGTTCTTTCCATCTTCTGAGATCTTTGATTTCTTTCTTCAGAGACTTGAAGTTCTTATCATACAGATCTTTCACTTCCTTAGTTAGAGTCACGCCAAGATATTTTATATTGTTTGTGACTATTGTGAAGGGTGTTGTTTCCCTAATTTCTTTCTCAGCCTGTTTATCCTTTGTGTAGAGAAAAGCCAATTAGTTGTTTGAGTTAATTTTATATCCAGCTACTTCACTGAAATTGTTTATCAGGTTTAGGATCAGTTTCTTGACATTAAAGTTGTCCTGTGGCTTTCCTCTGGTACAAACAATGTCTGGTGAGCAGCAAGTAGTCATTTTTAGCTTTTTCCCCCTTTCTATGTATATAAAATGAGTTTTCAATCCCGGAAGCTGCTGTACACATTTTCATCCTGATTTTCAGCAGTTTGGATATAGGTCCACCTTAATTTCATATGTGTATTTTAATCTTTGTGATTCTTGGAGTTCTTTAGTCTGTTATTTGATACCTATTTTGAAGTAAAAGGTCTGGTTTTATTTTTCCTCTTCTTCCCTCTCCTGCCTCCTGAAGAATAACCCTGTTACGTTACAGAATCATTAGTGCTGCTTTGGACAGACCGGATAGTTTATATGCCCATCAGTTGGAGCAACCCTCTCAGTCAGTAGAAAGGTCTCTTCAATGTAGTTAGGAATTAACTGAGTTCAGCTTTCCTGTTGCTATGCCTGCCATCCATGTATATGCTATGGGAACACCAAATGGCCTTTGGTGTCAGCTGGCAAGTACTTTGCCACAGCACTTCTCTAGTATTAAGGAATTTTTGACCCAACTCACTTTTCAGCCATAGCTTCATAACCTCAGCCACTACAGAAATGAGAGAAGGAAATGTCTTCTGGCTTTACCCTTAATTAGTGGTCAGAAGACTGGTGCCCCCTGCTAGACTGCTGGTCAGGGGTTCTATAATGCTATTGAACCTCAAACTTAGAGAAGCTTTGAGCACTGGAGCCAGGTTCTCTTGCTACTATGCTTTCTCTTCTCCAAGGTAACCAGATTATCCGTAAAATCTGTGATGGGCATTTGTGGTTGTGTGCTTTCTACTTTCCCAAACAGGAAGAAATGCCCCAGTCAAATCAGATTGACAGGGTTTCCTGCCTGCCACATGGAGGAATGTTTCAGGTTTTGTTTGGTTTGATCTTGTTTTGTTCCCACCCCCCATTTTAAAAACATATTGATTCTTTGTGATTTTCACATCATGTACCCCAATTCTGCTCATCTCCCACCCCCTCATATTTACTCTTTACCCTTGCAGCCTCCTTCCCAAATAAAACCCACAAGCAAAAAAATCAAAAGGCATAGAAAACATCTCATTGTGGAAGCTGTAGTGTTTCAAGAGTGTGTTCCACAATATCTACCTCTGTCTGCACATCTTCACTTGCAAATGTTCATTGCCAAGAGTCATTGATCTGCTTTGAGATCTCTGGTTTCTGTGACCATCGATAGCAAATCCTCATCTGGACTCTTCCCTTTATCCTGCTGTTGTTCTGGTTCGTGGAGATGCTGTAACTTTGGAACACCATGATTGGCCCTTTCATATATATATATATATATATATATATATATATATATATATATATGGTTGGTTTGGTTCTTAGTCCTAGCTCCATGGTCCTAGAAATAAGACTCAGACTCAAAATATATTTACACATACCTTGGCCATACAGCTAGGCTCTTCTCTGACTAGATCATAGCTTAAAATAATCCATTTATTCTAATCTATATTCTATCATAAAGCTGGCTACCTGTGCTCAAGCACCATGTGTCTATACTCTTCACATCTTTCTCGTGCCTGGAACGATCCCAGAATCCTTTCTGCCTCTTGGATGCCCTACCTACTATTTCCTGCCTAAACCATAGGTCGTCAGGTTTATTATTGACAAGTGCCACATCTATACAGACATAAGATATTCTCTCTAAACACATGTCCCAACCATTTGCAGATGGTATAGATTTTGGGGTGGGCCAATTCAGAGCCCTACATCTGGGCCTGAGTGGTTGTTGAGTTGGTCAGCCTGTTGGCTTTGCCTTATTCACACCACCAGGATGAACTCTCTGGCACTGCTCTGCCTAGACTACCCAATGCTGCCGGAGGCAGGTCAGCTCTCCTGCTCTCATGCCCTCAGTGCTGGCTCACTTGCATTCACACCTCTGGAGCCAGCTCTGTGTTACCAAGACTAGATGTAGGGCCCACTCTCCCAAGTGCTGGATCAGGGGAGGGAAAGGGCCAGGTTATCTACTCTCATGACTTCCCAGGTGTAAGAGGCAGAGGGGATTATAACCCCCACACCAATGCCACCTTGCAGCAGATAGTGTTGGGACCAGCTCTCTTGTCTTCTTACTCTGGCTGGCTCACTGCACCCCTCTGCCAGGGCCAGCTCTAATGCCCCCACCTCATCCTTAACCAGAAATATGTTTTTTCTCACCTGTGACCTCAGTATGACAGTTTTTGACTCTCTTTCACATTGTATCCAAAGGTCTTTTTTTGTTTGTTTGCTTTTTCTTGAGCACGAGGTGGAAATGAAAAGGAAGCTGTGAAGTTCCTTGTAAGTTCCCTCAAGGCTTCCTTTGTCTGTTACACTCTCCAGAATTTAGCAATTCAGAATTTTAGCTTACTGTTCTTTTATCTTTCTTCTTACCATGCTATTCCAGGGGTGAGAAATCTATGTGTCTCACAGCTCCTTGGGCTGTGAATCCTATATTCTTGTACTGGTACCCCAGTCACCTCAGCTCCCTGACAGATTCACACAACAATGAAATTTGTAATTCATCTGGGTGCTTCTCACTGTTGGTGAGGGATCCGTGTTATATATTTTTAAAAAGCTTGCATTCTGTGTTTGTTGTTTGTTTGTTGCTTGACAGGAACAGGTACCAAACCCAAAACAGGCATTAGTAAAGCATTCTTAGCAGAAGAAGAAGGAGGAGGAGGAGGAGGAAGAGGAGGAGGAGGAGGAGGAAACAGTGTGGAGCACAAGATGCAGTGTGGAGCACAACCTCAACCCTCCAACTCACCCCCATCAAGTTGGGTAGGTCTGATAAATATTGGATCTTAAAAGGTGACAGGCCCTATAAGTTGAATGTTTGTATTTGCCCATGAGGTTGAAATGGTAAAGTTCTCAAGTGACAGTGTTACCCTTCTAAGAAAAGACAAGAATGTGGTCTTCATCCTGCTCTCTCCTTCCTATATCCGCATCTACCTTGCTCAGTGTATGGTCTCCATCCCGTTAGGATATAGTGAGAAAGCAACTTGTCTTGACATGCCCAATGCAGCACTCACAGTACTTTGTTCTTAGACTTTTGGCCTCCAGATTTATGAAAAGACTTGTGTGCTGTTTAAACCACTAGGACAACAGTAAAATGTATCTTACATGATCTGGTGACGAGGAATTGCACCTTTTGGAGTTAGATACAGTTACATAAAAATCTGAATCAAAATTTAGAGTGTATCCATAAGAGCAAGTAGTGGCTGAGACCTAGTCAGCTTCCCTACCTCTATTCTGAGTGACCTCACTGAATGCCATTCTCCTAGCCTTTCTCTTGCAAAGTTATTTGCAGCACAGAAGAACTTTTGTTTCACAAAAGTTTATATTATTTCTTCAGGGAGCAAATAAAAAAATCAATTTATTCACATTGGAAACAAAAACAAACAGAAGACAATGGTCAGGGAAAGTAAGGAACTCCTGTCCTAGCTACAGGCATTCATATTGCCTTCCTCCCACCATAAGATCGCTGGCACCGCAGACACCCACTGACAATATAATGAATAGCAAAGGAAACAGAACAGCAAGGAACTGTCACTTGTCAATTAAACGTGTGGTTTCATTACTGACACAATAAAGCAAGATTGTCACAGAGGAGCCTAGCTGATTTTTTTTTTTATCACATAAAATGGGAACAATTAATTTGAAATATGTTCCCCTTTGGCTTACCAGGCTGCTGGAGCCTCATGGGAATTTTCAAAAACACATTCCTGGTAGAAAGTGGTTCATCAGCATGCAGTTGCTACAGTTACATTATCAGTGTGACAGCATGTGACAGTGTCCAAACTGTGATGCCATGACATCCTCCCACTTAGACCAGAGAAAAATGGTGTTCAAGTGTCTAGTCACCTTTGAAATTAGTAAATATTTTAAGTGGGCAAAGTTATTGAGCCAGAAAAAAATTTAAGTCTTACTATAATACAAACATCCTCTATGATTTAGGGTAAATTACTATGTCCTGTATGGGTAATTATTAACTAAAATTTCTACTAAAAATTAGGTATAGCATCTGGTTACATGTCTCAGTGATTACAGTGTTTGCTGTGAAAGCCTAAGGACCTGAGATTGATCCCAGAACTCATATGTGGAACCTTACCGTGATATCACACACCTGTAATCCCTGTTCTGAGGACTGGAGACATGCATACTCCTGGGACACTGGGCCAGCCAGCCAGCCAGCCAGCCTATCAGTGAAAAATTCTAGTCTCTACACACACAAGTATATAGGTGCATGCATTCTCCACCCCCTCATACACATACACACAACAAAATAAGATGCAATTTAGTAGACATTTTCTTGACTTTTTATTTTAAAACTATTTTTTCAATGAAGTCTAGTATGCTCCCTCTTGGTGTAACTATGGAATTGTGCCTATTTTCTTATTAAAAATATGTCTTCATTTCCATGATCTCTAGTTAACAGCAAAATTTACCATTTTAAGATTACTGGTTATCAGGACCTGCAAGGGTCTGCATCAAATGAGGTTCTAGAACTGAAAAGAGAAATAGACATGTGACCCCCTCCCTAACACAGAAGCAAGTCCCAACTGTTAACCACTTAACAAAGGAAAATTTAGGTTCCCCCAAGGAAGTCTCACTGGGGAAGCGAACCGCTCATAAGCATAGGCTGTGTGCCCAGCAGTACAGGTGATCAAAAGAAAATGGACTTGGTGGCATCTTTGGAGGTTCCTTGTCTCATAATGTCATATCATAGCTCTTGTTTTCTTTTATTCTTTTCTTTCTTTTTCTTGTTTTTTACTTTATCTTTTTCATTTTTTTAAATTTCTGTTTAATTTTCTTTCTTTATCCTTTAGGTACTTTGCATGTATATTATAGCTTCTAGTTTGATTTTTAATGGACTCCTAAGTATTTGAATGAGTGGGTCTCTGTGTCTGCATGTTTCTTCTGCCTTTTCTTGGGATTTTTTTCCTTCTATTTCTTTTGTCCTATTCAGATATATTTATTTTTGTTTTATCTTATTATATTATATTGTTTTGAAAAATGGTGCTGATTGTCATGAAGGAATGTTCACTCATTCCAGGTTTCCCTTTCATTTCTGTTCTCTAATTTGTTCCTGCCCTTTCACACCATTAGAAAATCAGTTCCCACTTCCTGCCAAATTTCTCAAATTTCAAAACAAGCATCTGACAAAGAAGATGGATTTTGTTCTCACATGAACACTTTCAAATAGGGATGGATCAAAAACAACTTTGCTCTATACTTCTCTGGTGTTTCTAACAAACTAGAAACTTAACTATGAGAAAACAAAGCTAATAAACTATTCCACATCCAGACTGGCATTTGGAAAAGGACTTAATACTATTTAAAATATCTTTACCAAAGTAAAAGAAAAAGGAAAATGAAAGAGAGGATATGGCATGGATGTAACATTATTGTGTTTTGCCAATAAGAAATGATATATTTAGCCAATTTGTTCTTCCTTTTAGATGAATATTGCTATATGTACAGAAGCAGTTCTATACAACAACATAAAACATAACCTCCAGTTTTCTACATATTATAGTTCTTGAATAATTACAATCAACACTTTTTTAAGCAATATTTTTATTTCTCCCAAACAGTAAGGGAAACACAAAAGAAAACAATGTCATGTTTCCTGATAGTTATGGTCTTCTCTTCTAGTTAAAACAAGGATTTTAAAAGGATGCATGTATTTAATTGGTGACTAAATTATGAAGTCAAATATATAAGTGATAAAGAAAAAGAAAGTACACAGTAAAAGTAATATTAAAAGGACTTGTCTTAGTTAGTGTTTCTATTGCTGTGATAAAACGCTATGACCAAAAAGCAACTTGGAAGGAAGGGTATATTTCAATTACACTTCTACACAATACTCCATCTAAGGAAGTCAGAATAGAACCTCAAGGCAGGAACCTGGAGGCAGGAACTTAACAGAAGTTATAGAGGGGTGTTGCTTGCTGCCTTGCTTGTTCTGATCTCTTCAAGATGCTTCCTATACCACCCAGGACCATCTGCCTAGAAATAGCACTACCTGCATTAGGTTGCTCCCTCCCACACCAACCATAAATCAAGAAAATGTCCATAGACTTGCCTACAGCATGATCTTATAAACATATTTTTTTCAAGTAAGGTACCTCCTCTCTAATGAATCCAGTTTGTGTCAAGTTAACAAAAAAACTAGCCAGCACAGACTTCATAAGGAAACTACGCTTACACTGAGTCTTAGAGATATTCACTAATGTTTTTACTCAACTTTCATTTATTCAGGACTACTTAGTCAAACATAGTAATAATACATAAAACCACAATGACTTCATGTACACATGTCATTCTTGGAAAAGTAAATATATTAAAAAGGGAGTAAGAAATGAACATGACATTTCTAGGATAAAGTGCCTTGACCAAGTTGAGTAATATGCTGGTAAAAGAGAGAAAACTAGAAAGGCTAGTAAGCAAAATCAGTATCCTTCAAAGACACTCACTAATAACTGGATATTAGCCATAAAGTACAAGATATCCATGATACACCCCACAGACCCAAAGAAGTTGGACAAAAAGGAAAGCCCAAGATAAGATGCTTGAGTCTCACAAAGAAGGGGGAACAAAATAGTCATAGGACGCAGAGGGAGGGAGGGAAGTGGGTGGGAGAGGGGACAGGGAAGGAAATGGGAGGAACAGAATCAGGTATGGGGGAAAATAGGGGAATGACCCAGAGGCCAGGAGAATGAATGGAAATCTGTAGCTGCCAGGGGTGGGTGGTGGGGTGGAAACTCTAGGAAATCCCAGAGACCTGGAATTGGGGAGGCTTGCAGGATTCAATTCAGGTGGAGACCTGGAATCTGAAGAGGCCACCTCTGGTAACCAGGCAGGGCCCCCAGAGGAGTGATAAAGACACCAACCCACCCACAAAACTTGTAACCCAAAATTTATCCTGTCTAAAAGAAATGCAGGGACAAAGAAGGAACAAGGACTGAAGGAATGGCCAACCAATAACCAGCCCACCATGAGATCCATCTCATAGGCAAGTACCAATCCCTGACATTATTAACGATATTCTGTAATGCTTGCAGATAGGAGCCTAGCATAACTGTCCTCTGAGAGGCTCCACCCAGCAGCTGTCTGAAACAGATGCAGATATCCACAGCCAAACATTGGACAGAGGTCAGGGCCTCTTATGGAAAAGTTGGTAGAAGGATTGAAGGCCCTGAAGGGGATAAGAACTCTACAGGAAGAAGAAGAGACCCAACTAACCTGGAACCCTGGGAGCTCTCAGAGACTGAGCCACCAACCAAAGAACATACATGGGCTGGATAAAGTCCCCAGAACATATGCAGCAGATGTACAGCTCAGTCTCTATGTGGGTCCCTCCACAGCTAGAGAGGAGGCTTACCCTAAAGCTGTAGCCTGGTTGTGGTATCTGTTCCCCAACAGGACTGCATTGTCTGGACTCAGTGAGAGAGGATGGTCCTAATCTGGCAGATACTTGATACTCCAGGTTGGAAGGAATACCCAAGGGTTCCCAACCCTCTCAAAGAAGATGGGAAGAAGGGATGGGAAGAAGGACTTAATAATAACAATAACAAAAACAAACTTAGGAAAAGGGGATTTGGTTTTGTTGACAGTAAGCGGCAATAGAGGGCTAGATTTTGTAAAAGGAATCTAATACAACTTTTCACATTGTAAGACTTTTCACATGACTGACTGTAAGACTGAATTAAATCCAGGGATAGAAACATTTTGATAAAGAAGTTGTATATGAATAAGAAAATGCTTGTTCAGGAGAAACAATCTCAATTCAGTTAGCTTCAAGTAAAGAGAGGCTTAATACGAGAATATAAGATTCAAATTTATAGGCATCTCAAGAGACAAATCTCTTGAGCCCCTGGGGCTGGCCAGTATGGCTTCACCTTTCAGTTCACAAGAAACTATTCAAGTCTCAGCAAGCTTCCTTCCACTAAATGCCAAACTCTTCCCGCTGTATCTAGCCCTGTCTGCCATCTATATGTACAATAACAAAGCATGGCTATCCCAATCCAACATAATCTTTTGCTCCTCAACCAAATTCCTATTCCAAATCCCGGGCTTATGTTGCAGCCCAGACATGCTCTAATCAGCTGATGGAAGGATGGTTGAGTTACAAGCTACAGGGCATCATCTTCTCCTTTCATGTTTGAGGAGTGGAGTCTTTGGCACAGAGACTCAGTGATTGAGATGTCCACTAAGATGAGACTGGATTTGGACAATACCATAGAGAACTCCAACAAAAGAGGTGATGTTTGAACAAAGACACAAAATGCATAATATAGTTGGTGGCCAGTTGCACATGAGAAATTTTTTAAAGAAATGTTTCAAAACTAGTATAAAATATTCAATTCAGATGTTTGAGAGAGAATGATTATGCTTCAATATGGACAGAGAATTTAGGAGGAACTTCAGTTGGAGCAAAAGGTCAAGGATCTCATTGAAGAAAGAAAAATAAGTTTGAGGGAATGAAAGGAATGTACATAGAATTAAGCTGTTAACTAAAACACCAGACTGGTTTTGAGACAGTAACTATCACTGGGTATTACATATTGGAATTAAACCTTATGCTCAGAGCTAAAGACGTGGTCTAAGTACAAATGGCACTGCACATATTTCAGAGGAGATTGTATATTGGGAAAAAGTAATAGCCTCTAGTGGTAACAGCAGGAAGAGAAGGTTGGAGGGCCATTGATTAAAAGTCCAGAAGAGAAAATAATTAGAGGTCATAGAAACATTATATTTTTATAAATAAAAGAATATTATCATAAAACAGAGAAGATGGGCAACATCTGCCTAAACTTTGTTTGTATTCCTTTGCTTCCTGTTTCTACTTCTAAAAATGAAACTCTGAAAGTTTTCAGGCTTAGTGCTAGGATTTGAACATGGAGTTCCTACAACTTGTATGTTTGAGTACTGGGCCCCCAGGTACATTGGCTATGTTAGGTCTGTAGAAAGTTTTGGTCATAAGACCTATTTGGTGATGCATATCACTAGGAAGGAGCATAAAGTGCTTGTAGCTGAGGGATGGCTTCCTGCCAAGCTCTCTGATTCCATGTCAGTGTTACATAATATACCACAGACAAAGATGCCTCAGCTGCTACCATGATGAACTGTACCCTCACACTGTGAGTCAATATAAACCTCTCCTCTGTGAAACTTTGTGTTTCAGTGGTGAAAAATGTAACTACATTTAAAAAAAAAACACTGCTCCTTAAAAGAATTATCAGTTTCTTTCTTTTTTTACCCCCTAAGAAAAAAAATGGCTAAGAAAAAAAATGATTTTTACTTAAATCACTCTTTCAATGATCCTCTTGCTTTATAAAAGACTAAACTTATAAACTTAAAGTACAAAGAAGACCCATTTTAAAATATTAGGGGCTGGTGAAAGAGACATGAATAGAAGGAGTCTATTTCCAAAAGTACATGTGAATCTGATGATGGTTCCCTTTTACCCACAAAAAGAAAAGTGAAGCTAGTTAAAAGTTTACTGTTCTTAAATTAAGAGGAAATAAATGAAATCTTCGTGGAGTCAAATTAAAGAAGGACCAGATAAAAGCCTGCATTCTGCGGGGACACTAACTCAGTCACACTAAGCTGTCAGAACATGAACCCAGCTCCCAATCTTGTTCCTTTCTTGTAGACATTGCTCTTATCTTTAAAATTAGAAAAAGCAAATACTGTGCTATAGCCAATAGAAATGGGACCCAGTAGTGCTCTGGCTGTTTGAGCTGCTGTGCTGCATTATTGATTCCATTGACCTAAAATTCCTATGAATTTTCCACACCAATTTCAATAAAGATTCTTTGTCTCTGTTCTGTATTTTATTAAATGATTTCCTGAAGTTTCACATTTTCTTTAAAGTGGTTTATATCTTTCATTTTGGCTGACACCTTTGAATATAACCTTTGTATCATTTGAGCTTATAAATTATCAAAGACATACTGTTTTCATATCTTTCTGGAAACTACCAACATAATCACCATGCCACATCACTGCCTCAATCTACAGTTTAATGTCAGACACATTCCTAGCTGTCTGTAGGACAGAGAAATATCAAGAAGCCTCTGCCTTTCAGAGATCTGTCTCTGGATTTCCAAGAGGAAAGGAGGACATTTGTAACATTGTGATAAGTGCAGTAACACAGATGGCTTGGCCAGTGGGTTCTTGTACTCAAAGGGTGGTATCCTGTATGTGTGAAAAGAAACAAAATTGCCTGAATCTTCCAAAAGCTAGCAGGTCGAGACTGTAGGGGGCAGACACAGCTCTGTAATGGAGTAAACTTTCCATAGAAGGCAATCTTTACCTTCCTCCTAGTCTCTAGAGTAGTGCTGTGGAATGACTAAAGTCCCGAGACAAGCATAAGGAACTCTCCAGATCAGAGGTTTCTGACTTGTCCTCTGAGCAGTCCCATGGGCATTACCTTGATGTTTATTGGCTTTTCAAATTCTTGGGCCTCACCCTTGTCACACTGAACCTGGAACTAGGAGGTAGATAAAGAAATCTGTGTTCTAGCACACCCTCTCCATGGCACCCACTCAAGAGGAGCTCTAATATTCTAAGCGCCAATCATTCCATCTGAACTTTACAGATGGTGTATGGCTCCGCTGGTAGGGTTAGAGAAGTAGAGACATGAGGATGATGTCAAATGACCCCTTTGGAGACATTGTTTCAACTGCCCACTGCTCTGAGATTATTGGCAAATTACTTAAGCATGATATCTGGATCCCCACTCATCCATACCTACCTAGGCAGAGTATGGTGATTTCAAATGAAAATAAGTGTCAACTATCTTTAAAGTGAACTAGAATTAATAAAATGGTAACTAATACTTTCCTCTGGATGTATGACACAAAATTTGTCTTCAACTATTTGAAACAGCAATACCTTCTCCCATCCTGCAATGGGGTTTTGCTTACCATTCTAAATAGAAATTGTTGATGTGGTTTGGATGTGAAATGTCCCCTACAGTCTCCTGGGTTTCAACTTGGTCCTCAGCTGGTGGCTGTTTGGAAAAATTATAGAACCTTTCGGAGGTAGAGCTTTACTGGAGGATGTAGATCACTAGGTACATGCCTTGAGATTTCATAGCCTCGCTTACTGTTCCTTCTCTGCTTCCTGGAAGCATGTGGAGAGCCCTTGATGCTGCCTTAAGGATGCTGGCAAGAATATTTACATTGGTCTAGGAGGACAGGGGAGTAGGTTAAGACAAGAATATTTGCATTGGGCTAAGAAGCGGAATACAGTTGAGGAATGTATTGTATTCCTTGTATCTTGGTCATTCTGATAAACCCCTAGACACAGTGACCACGGGACTTTGTATACTTCCTTGTTTGACTACTTTGTCTATGCTTTGTTTGTTTCTTGGCTACTCTATCTTTGATCTAGGAACTGACCCTACTCTTTGCATGTACCTAGAAGTGTATTAAGAACAGACTGGGGAAAAAAAATAGACCCTCTTCAGCACTGGCTAGAATCATGTTATAAAGTGGTCTAATTGTCTTTTCTTTCTTTAATCCTCCCTCTCTCCCTCGATACCCTGACTGACAGAGCTGGCTTGGTCAACAGCAAATAAATGTGCTAACTAGCTGCCTGCTCCTACTGTCATACTTTCTCCACTGTGTTCAAACCATAAAGCAAAATAAACCCTTCCTACTTTATGCTGTTTTGTCAGTGTTCAGATACAACAAGGATGAAAACAATTAATACAATTGATAAGAAAATTTAGAATCAGAACAGTTAAAATGTTCTCATAGTCAAAGGAACTAGAATCAAGGTTAAGAGGGAGTCACTGAAATTTTCTCCCAGCTAAGGATGGAATGTCACTGTAATGCCAAAAGGTACTCTCTACCTCCAAAGGAACCGTCAATATCTAATTCCTGTCATTATTGCTTAACAAATACACTGCATGGTTTCTGATGACCCACCAAACATTTCATCTGCATTCTATAAACAAAAAAATTCTCTAAGCAGCCAACACATCTATATTGTCTATATGTTGTGAATATAGAGGCATAAATGTACAGTCTGTGCTTTCTGGAAATCTTTATGACCCAATTTACCTGTGGCACATACTAGTGCTTTGAGTTTATACGAGTATATTCTTTGCTCAGGTGAGTGTATACATGTATTAACTTTAATAAAATGTATGCAGTCGTTTCATATTTCAGACACTGTGAGGACATGTACTATGTTAAAATAATGAATGTCCTCTTAACTATTCTTTGCATGGTGATCAAGTATTTCTTCTTTTCTAAATGAGGTAAATGCAATTTTTTTCCTAAGAAAGGCCTTGGATCTATAAAAAGGAAAGTTTCCGATGAGATTAAATTTCATTGCTCAAAGAGCTACATCAAAGCAATTAAGAAAGAGTGAGTTAAATATAGCTTTCCCCTGACAGAGAAGCTGCCCTTAGTAAGACACATTGCTATATTCTGTAACCAAACACTGCCCCGGTTTACTTTAATTCTAGATAAATTGAAATACCCTATAACTGGTATCCTTAAGAAGCCAAGGAGCATGGTTATTTGAGTCAATAATAGTGTGAGTAGCGATAACTGGGCTTGGTGGTACAAACAAGTAGAAGATGCACAGACCTGATCCCAGTGAGAATGAGCACACACTTCCCACATAGGCTGCACAAGGAAAGGGTGGCAGCGAGTGCCAAGATATGATAGGAAATGACCTACTGCACTTCCAATCTGAGACTAGACTTTCTACAGTTTATTTCTACTATATCCTTCCCATGCCTCTGAAGCTAAACAGCAGGAATAAACTTACAATAAAGCCACTTGCTATATTTCTGATATTCCTAAGAACAGGATCTTATCTGACCCATATCCTCTGGGACCTATCAGACATTGACCCTTCGATGAGTTGTCATTATCAAGTAAGTAAGCAAATAAAACCTTTGTTTGGTTGGTTTTATTTGCAACAAGATCTTACTATGTAGCCCTAGAAGACTAATACTACATAATACAGGTTGGATTCAAATTCATGCCAGTTCTTCTGCTTCAGAACCTTGAGTTCTGGAATTATAGTTGTAGGCCACTCTGCTCAGGTCTGAATGAGTTGATTATAAGAGCTGGCAACACCAGCTTGCTCCATTCTTCATTTGATGATCAGTTTTTGTATGGATTTCCTCTACCTTAAAAAATCCACCACAGGCTGCTGGTTTATATATTTTTAGACCTCAAAGTATCTTTAGCATAATTTTCTAAAATAATGCAAGACTGTACTGCAACATGTACTTTACAAAGGATGCATTAGTATGTTTCATCTCTGTGTTCTTCCCACAAGTAGCATGGACACCCATCTCATTAAACAGTGAGACCAACACAACTTCACTGGAACTTCAATAAGTTTTTTGTAATTGCCTTGAGCACTGGAGTATGGTAGAAATAAGAACAGGGCTCTAAGTCACAAAATGTCAAGTGTGTTCCCACTGTGAAAACTCAGCCACTGGGCTTTTAAGAAGATTAAACTGCCCTATACAGAGGCCATTTGCAGGTGTTCTAGCCCAGTGCCCCAGATGAGGTCTCATCCTACAGACATCATTAACTGACAAGCATGTGAAGTCGTATCAGAAGCAAATGGTCACTTCTTAAATATGTCCACATTGTAAATCCATCAATAACAAAAGAAAAATAACTTGTTACTCTTATTTCAGACCATTAAGATTGGGATGGTTTGTTAGGAGATAATAAATGAGATCATCTTTTTGAGAAATAAAAAATTCCTAATACCTCAGAAACCTGTCTTGATCCATCCTAGTTGTAAGCCCTGAAAGCAAGTATTATATGAATTTCTAAATCCAGACATTGATTTGGGACATTTTGAAAGTTATATGTCATACAATAACACATAATGTTACACTAGGCACTCTTCAGACTGATTTCCATGCAGGTCCTGTTTGTATAACTAATCAGTATTGTTGTGTAGACTTGTACATGTTCTCTTGATTTTATTGTTGTTACTCTCGTGTATGAACACATGATACATGCCCTATTTAACTGCTGACTAGTATCTGAATAATCATTCTGCTACTGGCATCCTAGTGGGTGTCTCTTGGGGTATTAACATTCATTTGTTAATGTATTATATGAGAAGAAAATATTGGCACACAACAAACTATCTTTTATTTACCATGCCAAATTCTTTTTCAAAGTGATCACACCAGTTTACAATCCCATTAACAGTATATTAAGTTCCTTCCCCGGGGGCTTAGTTCTGGCCATTCAGTTTAATTACCTTAATGTGCATATTTCTGACTACTGAAATAATACTTCTTTATTTCTTAAGTGTTTTCATATTCTCCTTTATAAGTTGTTTATTAAATTTAATTTTACCAACTTTTAGTGCTTTGCTTAATATTTGGAAGATTTGTTATTATTACTTTCCAATATCCAGTTTTACTCGCAGATTGATAGAATAATCTGGTTATCAGACAAGGACAAGCTTGTTGACCTGTTGCAATGGTCAAGGCCACTTTAACCACAGTCTCAGAAAAGCAGAATCAGAATGTACGTTATTGGGTGAACATCTAAAACTCAGTGGCTAAACCTCAGAATCCTCCCATGTCTCCATAGATATGGATATAGATATCCTGCCTAGAACTTGGAAAAACTCATATGAAATAACATGGTACTGGTGGACTCAATAAAGCAAGGGTCCCAAATGATTCATAAATACATAAATACGTAAGTACCTCATAAATACAGAGTGGCTTTTTGTGAGCTTTGCCACCAGACAAGGAAACCACTGAGAAGACGCTGTTTTTCCAGATAAAGAATCAATTCACTCTTTGGCAATTTTGTCTCTTTTTTCCCCCTCATATTTGTCAGAGTCCTATTTATATTATTAGATATCTACATTGTATTAGAACCTATTATTTGCCATTAAATGCTCAAGGCAGTACAATTTCCAGTACTGAAATTGTATTGTTTTGTTTTTTTGGCTCACAATTTGGTAGAATTCTTTCTTCTTTGGCAAAAGTTTGGAATTAATTCTGTTCTGTGTCTTTTCAACCCTAAGAATTTAACTGTGTAATCTTAGTTGTGCTATTCAGAAATTTTTCTCTGAGTGGGATATTAGTTCTAGTCTTATGTTTGTTTTTTCCTTCTAAGACAGGTCTTGCTGTATAGCTCTGGCTGGCTTAGAACTCAGTATGTTGGGCAGACAAGATTCAAAGTCACAGAGATCCACCTGCCTCTACCTCTCAATGGTTTTAAAGGATATGACAAGATGGATCAAGTCCAAAGGCATTTGTTGACTGATGATCCTTCCTGGGAATTCATACAAAGGTCAAAGTCAAGATTGGACTCTTAACTCTGACCTTCATGTACATGCTGCAGTATGTACCCCATGCACAAAACAATAAATAAACAAAACATTTTTTTTTAGAAAATATCTGTGTATTTTAAAACCAATTCTTCAAGATAAAAACAAAATAAATACTTAAGTCATTTTTATATTTGTATTTCATGTAAGGGCAAAATTTGATGAATAAGAATAGCAAGCTACTAAAAGATTATTCCAATGGTACCCAAGTTTTACAATTCATATTAAATGATATAATGATATAAATTTTAAAGCTTCATTTGTACAAATTTTACTGAAACTAATGCCTATAAGTACAAATATTTCAAACTAGTACTATCAATTTTTTGATAAAATAATTTCTTATACCCTTTCCCCTACCTCCTCTCATTAATATTCTCAACAAGAGGTGACAATTTTGCATCCATCTATTCCAGTATAGATAGCTTACAAAATGTTCATCAACATTACTAAGCATTACAGAGGGGCTTATTCTGGACCATTTTCAAGCCCACTAAGTCCCTTCATCACCACCATCCTTCTGCTGAACCTTCATTTGCTATTTGGGTCATCTCGCCTACTTCTAAGGAATTGTCCTTAACCTCAATGGAGAAACAAAGATGTGTGACCAGAAGTCTTTGAGGATTCTTCCTGATGTTTCCCTGTCTGAGTAAAACACTGACGTGTGTGTCTTCTCAAGCCCTTTTCAGCTCCACTTGTAAGTCAAGCCACACACATCCTTATTCTCCTCATTAACATGCTTTCCTGGGGATGCTATTACTGCCAACACACCTTCTGTGAAACTGTAATTATTCAAATACTTAATGAATTGGCATGTCCATCCACAAATCAATGTTCACCGTTTTGTCTTGTCTCATATTTCATGCAATTGCCCCTATACACAAACTGTGTAAATACTTAAAGCACCATCTAAAGCATAATTTGCCCATTGCTATCTTTTGTCTTCTAGTGAGTATACCCAAATTCTGGAGTTGATACAAAGGATCAAACAAAATCTTAGTTAGGTGGAGTGGCAGATGCCTGTCACTGGAGGGATCTGAGGCAGGAAAATTTCCAGTCCAAGGTCATCCTCAGCTACAGAAGGAGAAACACACAACCACACACACACACACACACAGAGAGAGAGAGAGAGAGAGAGAGAGAGAGAGAGAGAGAGAGAGAGAGAGAGAGAGACCGAGAGAGACAGAGAGGCAGACAGAGTCTGAGACTATGTTATTAACTAATATATGCACATGAATGATTGTGACATGGTATAGCCTGTATATACATAGCTATTCTATATCAATCAAAAATAACACAGAAATTCTTTCTTGTCTAGGTGACATGCGAAAAGAAATCATATTCACTTTCTTGAATGTATAGGCTGGTCCAGGGCAGAGGGAGGACCCTAGTGGCCAGAAACCTTATTGAGTGACAAGCCTCTGCCACACACACACAAACTGCCTTTCTCTCCTATCCTTTCCCCACTTTTACTTTTTATTTTATTTCCCTCCTCCCTCCATTTGCCTTTTTAATTTAGAAACACGAATCCACTTAAGACTGAGATTCTGTGTTATTTCTTTCACAATTTCCAGTTTCTGTATTTTCACTTTCTGAACTGCTTTTTGTCCGGATTTGAGCTTCCAGGCTCCATCTTTTGTTACATAATATTTTCTGATGTGTTTCTCAGGATCATGGGAATTTTGTGCTGTGTTTTTCGTTTGTTTGTTTGCTCTTGATGGACTGCCCTGAGTCCCTTCCAGCTCTTCTGTTTCCTTTCCACTCTTCCCACTTCAATGAAGCTCCCTTTGCTTTAGCTTCACTTACATTTTGTCTTAAAGCATCAGTGGATCTTCTCACATTAGGTCAGAAGATTATCAAGGCTCCTTGAGCAATGTCTTCTGTTAAATTTTAGGAACTTCCTTTCCATTGAATGAATCTTTTCTTCCTCCGTGGCCATGTTGTCTCATCTCATATGTTTGACTTTCACACTTTTCATTTGATTCAATTACTCTACCAAACCCCATTGTCATTCTTCAGAATTATTTCTAACAATATTTTTCTTTACTTTTTAACACTTATTTATTTTATAGACTTAATATTTTTTATTTATTCTTTAATCTTTTTTTACAGTCCAGATTTTATCCCCCTCCCAGTTTACCCTCTGACTATTTTACATCCCATATCTCCTCCTACCCCCACCCCCGATCAACATCCCTAAGTGGATGTCCCCACTCCCCACCCCACCAGACCCCCCACTCCCTGGGGCCTCAAATCTCTTGAGAGTTAGGTTCATCTTCTCTGACTGAGTCCAGACCCAGCAGTCTTCTGCTGTATATGTGTTGGGGGTTTCATATCAGCTGGTATATTCTTCCTGCTCAGTGTCTGAGAGGTCTTGGGGGTCCAGGTTAAATCACCTGATAGGAGGGAGCATTATGTGCATATGTATGCAGTGCCCATGGAGGCCAGAAGAAGGTATCCAATCCTGTGAAGCTAGAATTATAAACAGTGTGAGCTACTCAACATGAGTGCTGGAAACTAAGCTCCAGTCTTCCATAGGAAATGAGGGCTCTTAACCTCTGAATCATCTCTCAGAGTCTCCTTATTTATGTTTAGTTAACATAAAAATCAATGGTTGCATTATGGTGTTTTATGCACCTATTATTAAATAATATTTTTTATTCATTCTTTGACATTTTCATGCATATTACCGGCACATTTGAGTTTACGGCATGTAAATAGGAAAAATCTCCACCATAATGGTGGACTACCAGAATGAATGGATGAAACTTTAAATCTGAGACAAACCTGCCCAGAGCTGTGGAGTGAAGATATTTCTTTGGAAATACTACTTGTAAATGTGCTAGCCAATATTTTGTATTCTGGGAGTTAGAAGTAATGATAGAACTATTAATCTTTCCCATATATATTTCAGTTACCTCTTGTATTGGTCAGTTAACTGTTGCTGCTATAATAATCACTAAGTGCTTAATAAACAAAAACGTATCCTCTCTCAGTTTCAATGGTTAAGAAACACATGCAGGGGGCTGTGTTCCTTCCTTGCACAGGAAAATCCACTGCCAAGCTCTCTTATAGAGTGTGTTGGCACACCTCGGTTCTCTGTTGCTATGGAAATGTGCCCTGTTTTCTCACCACATCTTAGCTGAGGCAGGCCTCCCTCAAATGCACCACATCCCCACCACCACACTTTCATACAGGCAGCAGGTTGACACTGTCTTATGCTTCACATATTTATTTTAATAACTTCTCCTTCTGCTCTTTCACTCCAACAAGAGAAAGTTCTTTGTAAGTTCTTCTGTGATTACATTTGGTGTATCTAGATAATTCTGGTTAATTTTCCTTTAAATTTTTTTCTTTCAAGTACATATTGTATGTTGCGATTATCCCCTTCCCTTCATGTTTCTTCAGCTGTCCCTTCTTCCTTCAATCCCCTTCATTTCCCATGGTCAGTTCACCTTCTGCTTTACTTAAATGTATACGTACATGATTTTATGTGACTGTATAAAGTTAAAGAAAAAAATAAGAGAAAATGTGACAACTGGTGTTATGAGACTGGCTTAACATTCTTAATATGTCTGTGCCATTTGTATTAGTTTCCCTGAAAATAACATAACTTCATTTCTTTTTATGGCTGAAACATTCATTGTGGAAGACTGCATGTACACACACACACACACACACACACACACACACTTTATTACATTTTCCTATTTCTTTCTCACTAGACACCTAGGTTGATAACTTATCTGTTATGACTAGTGCACAATAAACACTGTTGCACACTGGTGTATGAGTATCTCTGTGATATACTGACTTAGGTAAGTACCCAAAAGGAAGAGCTGAGTCATTTCTCTTCCCTCCTTCTTCCTTCCCTCCTTCCTCCTTCCCTCCCTCCTACCCCCCATTCCTCAAGAAACTTCCATGTACTTACCAACAGTGTATAAGTGTCCCCTGAAGTCTACATCTACACTTGCTTTTGTTGTTTGGCTTCTCAGTGACAGACATTATAACAAGAGTAAGCTAGAATGTTGATGTAGGTTTTGACTTGCATTTCTATGGTGGCTGGTGATGTTGAACATTTCACATATACTCATTGGCTTTGTGTATTTCCTTTCTTGTAAACTTAAGTGTTCATTTGTCATGTGTTCATTTGTTAGCCCGTTTATTGATCAGGCGGTTCAGTTTTCTGCTCCATTTTTTAGTCTTTTGCATATGTAGCTATTTAATCTTCTGTCAGCGATGTAGCTAGAAAAGGTTTGCTTCTGTTTTATAGTCTGTCTCTTCACTTGGTTAGTTGTTACCTGTGCTGGGCAGAAGTTTTGTAAGTTCATGGGATTCCAGTTGCCAGTTGTTGGTCTTATTTCCTGGTCAACTAGGGTCCTATTCAGAAAGTCCTTTCCTACGCCTGTGTATTGAAGTGCTTTCCTTGCCTATGCCTATAGGGATTTCAGAGTTTCTGGTCTCATGCTACGGTTTTTGATTCATTGAAGTTTATTTTTGTGCAGGGTGAGAGAAAAGGATCTACTTTCATTCTTCTATATTTGGATATCCAATTTTCCTGGCACTATTTGTTAAAGAGGCTGTCTTTTCTCCAATGTACATTTTTGACATTTTTTCAAGAATCAGAAGGCTGCTGGGAGAGACAGTCAGTCTTTTTCAGTGAGTCACATGAGAGGGTGTACAGTTCCATGGTCTGCCTTAAGCCTTTAACACACACATTATGAGCAACAGTATGTGAACACCTTAGGTATGGGGACAGAGGAGAAAGAGGAATGAAAATTATGTCAGTGTAGCATGCATGTAAGAAATTTTCAAAAAACCTGGTCACTTTATATATATAATTTAAAATAAGAACTTGAAGTTGAGAGGGGCAGAGATGGGCATTGGATTTGAGATGAGTTAAGGGTAGAAGAGATAAATATAGATAAAACACAGTATATTCATGCATGAAATTCTCAAGGAATTGATAATACATTACATTTAAAATAGTAAATTATAAAAATTAAAGAATCAGGTGGCTGTAGATTTGAGAATTTAAGGTTTATAGCTGAGTATTTTCCTTTTTGTCCCCTCATTCATGCAGATGGGGGGGTCAAGTGTTCTAGCTCATGTCAATGTAGTCATTTGCCAGAGACTGAAGTAGGGATATTTCCCTTATTCCTTTCTCCACACTAGTGTATTGAATTGTGGTTTTGAGACAGGGATTCTCATTGAACCTGCAGCTTGCCATTCCAGCTAGACTGACTGGGCAGTGAGTTCCAGCTAGACCCTGGGATTCTGTCTCTGCCCTTCGGTGCTGGGGTTACAGTCACACAGTGTCAAGCTGTGCTTCTTAAAGTGTGCCTTCTGGAGATCAGAACTTGTGCCCTCGTGCTTGCATAGCATCCACTTTGCCCACTGTCCCATCTCCCCAGGCCTATAGCTTGCCTCTTTTGTTCCGGTAGGTTTGTGCAATATCATTGTGGTGGTTTTGATGAGAATGGGCTCTACAGGCCCATATATTTGAATATTTGGTCCCTAGTTGGTGGAACTATTTGGGGAAAAGATTAGGAGGTGTAGCCCGTTGAAGAAGATGTGTCACTTGGGGTATATTTTCAGCTTTCTAATGCTCATACCAGGACTTGTCTCAGTCTGACTCTCTGTGTGTCTCTGTGTCTGTGTCTATCTACCTCTCTCTGTCTCTCTCTGTCTCTCTCTGTCTCTCTCTGTCTCTCTCTGTCTCTCTCTCTGTCTCTCTCTCTCTGTCTCTCTCTCTGTCTGTCTCTCTCTCTGTCTCTGTCTCTCTCTCTCTCTCTCTCTCTCTCTCTCTCTCTCTCTCTCTCTCTCTCTCTCTCTCTCTCTCTGCCTGCAACTACTTGTGGATCATCTCTCAGCAACTGCTCACTGTCAATGCCTGTCAACATGTCTGTTGTCATGCTTTCCACCAGGATAGTCATGGACACATCCTCTGAAACTGTAAGTTCCCAATTAAATATTTTCCTTTAAAGGTTGTCTTGGTCATGGTGTCTCTTCATAATTAAAAAGCAACTAAGACAAGCATGCTATGAAAAATGGCATTGGGATTTTGATGGAGATATGGTCTTTAAGTAACAATTAAGCCCTATAGTACATGATTGTGAGTCATCTTCTAACGTCTTCCTTAATTTTCTGAGTGTTTTTAAGTTATCATTACAATTGTCTTTGGTCTACTGGTTAGATTTATTGCAAGCCTTGGTTTCACTAGTGGTTGGTTAGTTTTGTTTTGTTTAGCAAGCAATCATGAATGAACTTGTCCCTGATTTCACTCATCTCCTGTGCTACTGGTATAGAAGAAGGCTAGTGGTTTTTATTTTTAATTTTGTTTTTATTTTGATGAAAAAAAATCTTTTTTTTAGTCTAACAGTTTTCTGGCAGAATCTTTAGGGGCTCTTCATTTCCAAATAAAAATATTTTACTTGTCCTTTTCCATTTGTATTCATTTTACTGGCTTCTCTTGTAGCTCTGGCTAAGACTACACAGTAACAGTGGAAAAAGTGGATACCCTAATTCAGGGTAATTTTCTTATCCTAAGGGCCACAATTTTAATTGTATACACAAAGTCCCTTTAGTCATATAATGTGGCATAGTCACAAATCCTAGAGAGTAGATTGTGGATATTTCAAGGGCTCATTCCAATATTACAACTTCCTTTTAGTTACATCTCTTCATTTTGTGTTATGTTACAATTAGAATTTTATTACCCAGGCACAGCAGAAAGATCACAAGGCCTCAAACTTAGCCCACTCTATACATGTTGTATCTCATGTGATCTTCTAGTCTCAAATTTCTTTCTAGTAACAATGAACATTACTCCATATAATGGACTATAGTAACCTTACCAGGCCTCATTGTCCTAGTCTGCATTAATGCATAAAATTTCTAAGCATGACAAGAAAATCTCTGTGAAGTATGTTGCATTAAGACTCATATCACCTTCTACCGAGACTGCATTGCTACTGACCAGCACCTTCTGAGCTGTTATAGTCTATTTACATGTTTCCTTTATAGCATCTTTAAACCTTTTCCCTCTTTCCACATCCAGGCTTTTATCAACAGCCTGTCTAGTATGTATATGTATATACATGTATGTATGTATATACATGTATGTGTATATATATACATATATATATTTCCAGGCTGGCCTCCAATTCATAAAGATCTGCCTTCCTTTGCTTCTCAAGTGCTGAGATTAAATGTGTGAGCCACTATACCCAGAAATGTCTACCAGCTCCTTTCAGCTTGTTTATTTCTTCCTTCTCTGAAATATCACCTCTGTCCCCATCAGACCATTTCAACTTTAGTATCTTGAACAGGATCCTAGTCCCTCTTACTTTACTCTAAGTCTCAAATGATTGTTTTCTACTGTTATTTTTCCTCTCATGTCTAGATAAATGGAGAAAGAAAAGTCTTATTAATTTCCTAATGATTCCAGGAAATACTTAGGGAACTGCCTGATACAAATGGCCCTGCCTCCCCTCTTTCCCATACCTAAGACTTTAATTTAGTCAAGAAAGTAACATAAAATAGAAACACTCCTGAAATTATAACATATAAATTGGTTACAAATTTAATATATGTTATTTGGGGCAAGTCCTTTGTATTAAATCTAATTCAGTCCCTATAAATGTGTGATAAAATTCACATTACAGTTTAAATTTGTGGACAATGTCCCTGTGTTGACATATGATCTAGTCTGAGTCTTTATTTAGGTTTTGAGATCAATGAAAATATAAATTACTCTGAAATAGGATTGCTGAAGTAGGGAGATTTTCTATATTTTAAACATTTAAGTTTTATTAAACTCACAATCAAAAAAAATTTTTTTTGCTGTCACATTAGTTTTTAAAAGACATTTTCATAATGATAGTTTATCACTGCAAGGAGGGGCATATAGGAGTGAGGTTAGGAAATGATGCAATTATATTATAATCTAAAATAATAAATAATAAAAATGGAAGACCAGAAATGTTTTTACAAATTTATAATTTTCCCAGAAAAATAGGATGTATAAAGTTGGTGCCAAGAAAGCTGTGACTCCTGAAGTGAGTCAGTCACTAAAAAGATGCCAAGTTCTTTGCATCAGGACAATAAGAAATATGCTCCAAGGTACTTCAACAGTTGAACATGCTCCACACAGTGCACACTGGAATGTATAAGTATTTGACTCATTTGTAAGACTTTGGTTAAAAAAGAAAGCTCAGAACCTCCCTACTTGACATCTAGAGAAACATTTGCCAAGGTCTATAAACCAGGCATTAAAAGGCCATTCCAGAAATGGCCTAAGAGGTTCATTCATTGCTCTAACTGTGGTAGACATTGGTGCCATCCATGTGATACTAGGTTTACACATGAAGAACTATGAGTACCAACGTCCTGGAGACATCCACACTTAACTTCAAATGAAAGTACTGGAGAAGAGGCAATGTATGCCAAGGTCAAGATCAAAGTAATGTCTTAGAGGGCAGGTACTGTATATCAAAGTCAGAGTCCCCAAAGGCAGGCCTGAGAAGGAAATGAATGAAGCTATAAAGTTAATGACATGATGTCAAAAGACATCAAGAAGTTAGAAATCCCAGAAATCTTTAAAGATGCAGATATGAAGCAAAGCCACTCAGCCCTTGTGAATTTCAGCAAGGAAAGCCATAGATGTGGAGTTACCTAATGTTTTAGGCACTCATATCAGCCACCGTGAGCCCTGCATGTCAAATATGGAACTAGAGACCTTAGTGTTTTTATTGCTCAGTTTAGGGTTTGCTTTGATTTTTATCCTTATTTCTTTAAAAATAATATTTATTATCTATCATCATCATCATCATTGTTGGTGGTAGTAGTAGTATGTATGTATGTATGTATGTATGTATGTATGTATGTATGGTGTGTGGGGTGTGTGTGTGTGTGTGTGTGTATGTGTGTGTGTGTGTGTATGTGTGTGTGTGTGTTTCAAAGCATGTGTATGGATGACAGAGGACAACTGAGTTAGGTTGAGTGTCTTCTCCCACGTTTCCAGGGGTTGAATTCAGCACCTTCATCTTCTGAGCCATTTCACAACCCCTACTGCTTTTTTTCTGTACATTCTTATCTACCTTGTACAATGTGACTCTTTATTTTGTGCTATTGTACTTTTGAAGTTTTGAATTTCAGAAGAGCTCACAAGTTCGAATTTGATTTGAGTTTTAGGAGTGACTCTGAACTTAGACTTCTGGATAATATTGAAACTTCTAAGACTATGAAGACTCTTATAGACAGACTGGATACATTTTGCATTGGAAGATAGACATGAGCCTTTTGGAAGCCAGTGCTAAAATGTCATCAGTGAAGGATATATATATATATATATATATATATATATATATATATATATATATATCAAGTTGACAAGGGGTAGACTTGTGCTCTAGTTTAGCCTTGATCATCAACTTGAAGAGGTTGAGAAGTACCTAGGAGATTAGTAAACACATCTCTAGGTGAATCTGTGATTTTTTTTTTTTTAAGAAAATGACGTGATAAGACCTATCCTAAATGTGAACAACACTGTCTTATAGGTTTGGAATCTCAATGAAGACAAAGAAAGAAGTCACAGAAAGTAGGCGTTCTTTGTCTCTTCTTCCTGGTTTCTGTGGTGTGGACTATTCTAATGACCATGCCTTCCCTCCTCTTCCTATCTATGAGTAAATGGACTGGATTTCTTTACTTACATTTTATCACTTATTTTTACCACACTATGGAATAGTTACCAAAACTATATTTGTCTATCATGTCCATTATAAAGACTTAACATTGATTTTATTATAATCAATGTGTTTAATACAAATAGCAAGACCTGGATTTACTGAGCACTCTGCTCTCAGAACTTAACTAAATTAGATAGAGTTGACAGGTCTGCCCTATGGTTACGATCTTCGGTTTAGTGGGTCTGACTGCCATGATCTGCTTTGACTAATGGCTGAAACAACTATTTGCATTGCCTGAGTATAATCTTAGGAATTATAGTAAAGAGCAGGTATGCAAAGCTATACTCTTACTTTCTGTATAATAGCTTTATTGAAATATAATTTGTGTACTATAGAATTAACTATTTAAAGTGAAGCAATTCAGTGGCTAAATATAGTCTGTGTCATAAAATCGCTATCACTATTAGATGCTAGAGGATTTTCATACCCCAATCCCCACCCCCCCCAAAAAGAAACACAACACGCATTAGCAGCTCTCTTCTCCAGGCAACTATCTGTTTTTTCTCTCTCTGCAGAATTGTTACAAGGTCTTTCCCTTGGCAAGTTTCAACATCTATCCTTTTGGAGGCAAATGTCCTATCCACAGCTCTTCAGTATGTACTTGTTATTGCTGTATGTTGTTGCTTCTACTTTGGGACCTTTGTGAATAGTGTGACTATGAATATTTCATATTCATTTATGTGCACATGTTTTCTTCCTTTTGGATCCATAACTAGAAAAGGATTTGCTGGAAGCATTAGTGACTTTTCTGTTGCTGTAGGAAAATAATATGACCAAAACCAACATAAAGAGGAACAGGTTTGTTTGGCTTATAATTCCAGATCACAGTCCATCATTGAGGGAAGTTGACCTAGGAAGACAAGCAGATACCAAGGAGAAGCACTGTGTATAGGCTCACTCTCTAGCTTACTCAACCACACAATCAAGACAATCTCTCATAGACACAGGCCAACTTGATCTATGAAATCCCTCATCTAAGATTTCCAAATGTTAACAGGTAAAGTTAACTTGGATGCTGAGTGTGATGAACTGAATAATAATACTCCAATGTGTCTGTGTTCAAATGCACAAAAGATGTGAATTTTATTTTATATTACAAGAGAAATTTGTATATACGTAACTGTTTTAAAATACCTTGAGTGGGAGAGTATATTGAACTACCTAGTTGGCCTGATGAAAGTAAAACAGGATAAAGGAGGAGTACAAATCAGCTGAAGAGGAAGGACTTGGAAATAGAGGGGAAAAGGGCACAAAGCAGGGTAACCTATAAAGGGAAGAGGACTGTCAACCTGCCTTGACAGTAGTCACACCAACTTCACTTCATGGTTCTCACATGCAAAGTGCAAGAAGAGAAAGTTACATTATTTAAGCTTCAAGTTTTGTAGCATTTCTTTCCATTAGTAATGGGAAATCAACATGGCAGGTTCTAACATTGTGGAATTTCCAAACTTTTTAAAGGGGCCACACCACATTCCAACTACACTATCAGTGCATGTGGATTTCAGTATCTTCACATCCTTGATAACAACTGGTCTTTTCTATTTTTTGTTGTAACTATTCCACCTGCATATTTAGATCTGTGATAAGTTTTGAATTCAATCGTGCATAGTTGGAGGCAGACATCGACTGTATTCTTTTACATGCGGATGTGCAGTTTTCCCTACATCGTTTGCTGAAAACTCAACTCTTCTTCGATTGCCTTTGTTGGAAATCAAATGGACATATATGTAGAAAACCAATCCTAGAAATGCAATTCTATCCTGTTAGCCTATATGATTAGGAGATTCTTAAATCAACAAGGCTGCATTTTCTAACGTCATTGTTCTGTTTTTTTAAAGTGTTCTGACTAAGAGCTAGAGATAGCTAAGAACTGAAGGTATGCTCAGTGGTGAGCACTGGCAGTCCAGTTTCTGTAGGAACAAAAGGGGGTTTGATTCCTCTGAATCCTTCACATCTCTCTTTGACTTTTAAGATATGCTTATCAGTTCTGAAAAACAGTCAGCCAATATTCAGATGGGGGTTGCTTCACATTGTGGGACAATTTGCAGTGTTTTCATATTAATTATAGCAAGTTGTTCAGTCTATTAGCACAAGACATTTTTTTTCCATTTTTATCTTTTTTTTTAAACAGTTTTGTTGACAGTTTTCAGGATTTTTTGCTGGTGTTTGTTTGGGTTTTTCTTTGTTGGTTTTTTTTTTTCAGACAGGGTTTCTCTGTATATGTAGCCCCATTCTTTCTGTAGATCAGGCTGGCCTCAAACTCCAAGATCCAGCTGCCTTTGCCTCCTAAATGCTAGGATTAAAGGTACGCACCACTACACAGCATGGAAATTTTAATTTTTTAGTATAAAACCTTTGCATTTCTTTTGCTAAATATAGTCCTAAAAATAAACTCCCTATTTCTTAGAACATAATTATTTTCTTAATTTTCTCAGATTGTTCCACTAACCAGCCTTTCACTTTGTCTTATATAATAACCCTTGTTAAGAAGTCTCTCCCCCTTTTCTGGACCTTTCTCTTCCTTCCATTAAACAACTTGGACTATTTTTTGTATAGTTTAAATATCAAAAAACTGCTTCTATATTTTAATGTAAAACATTCTCTTTTACAATGCATAACCCTAGAATATACTCAAGCTTTTTCTTTTTGATTTCTTGCAGATTCATAGAAATTAAAGCACAGTGTCTTAGGGTTTCTATTCCTGCATAAACATCAGGACCAAGAAGCAAACTTGGGAGGAAAGGATATTTCCAGCTTACAATTCCACACTCCTGTTATCACCAAAGAAAGTCAGGACTGGAACTCACTCAGGGAAGGAAGCAGGAGCTGATGCAGAGGCCATGGAGGGATGTTACTTACTGGCTTGCTTCCCCTGGCTTGCTCACCTTGCTCTCTTACAGAACCCAAGACTTCCAGCCCAGAGATGGCACCACCCACAATGGGCCCTTGCCCCTTTGATCACTAATTGAGAAAATGCCTTACAGCTGGATCTCATGGAGGTATTTCCCCAACTGAAGGTCATTTCTGTGATAACGCCAGCCTGTGTCAAGTTTACACAAAACCAACCAGTACAATAAGTATTGACAATTTTGTCTAAAACACTCACAAGTAGTCTGGAGTCCAGGGTGAAGACTGGAGTAGTTATCAGAGATGTATCTCACAGATAATTGTTTTATTTATTTATTTATTGTGTATGGGTGTTTTGCCTGCATGCATGTATATTCAGGATGTGTATGGTTGGTGCCTGAGGAGGCCATAAGAGAGTGTCTGATCCCCTGGGACTAGAGTTTCAAACAGTTTAGAGCTGCCATGTAGATGGGGGGTGGGGGACATCGAGTTGGGCATTGGAATGGAGTCAGTGCTCTTAACGGCTGGGCCATCATTCCAGCCTCAATTGTTCTGACTCATAATATAAAACACATTCTTTTTGAAAACCAGAAATTAAATTTTCAATTATGTTTTAAGTAATTAGATCTGAATTTTCCAACTTAATTCTTCTTTTTTTTTTCCCCAAGTCTGTTTTGACTAGGGATTGGATATATAGCTCTATGGTAGAGTACTAGCAAATGTGTGTAGGTTGTGTGTGTGTGGGGGGCACTGTGTATGATGTGGATATGGGTATTTGTGTGTTGTGTTGTGGTATATGTGTGGTATGTGTATGTATGTGAGTGTGTGTGCTGTAATATTTTATGGTGCATGTGTATATGAATGTGGGGGTGTATGGTGTGTGAGAATGATGTGTGTATGGTGTGTATGTTTGTGTGTGGTATGTGTATGTATGTAGTATGTATGTTTGTGCATGTGAATGTGTATGTGTGTGGTGTGTGTGATATATTGTGTATGTATGATGTGTGTGTCATATAGTGTGATGTGGTATGTGGGTGGTGTGTATATAATATGATGTATGTGTATGATGTGTGTGTGGTGTAGTGTGATGTGGCATGTGTGTAATATGTGTGTATTTTATGTGAATGTATGTATGGTATGTGTATGTGTGTGGTATGGTGTGGTGTATATGTGTGTGGTATGTGCAGGTAAATGTGTGGTATGTGTACTTGTATATGTGAACATATATATGATATGTGTGTGATGTGTGTGTGGTGTGTGTTTGTGTGTGTGGTATAGTGTGCTGTGGTATTTGTGTAGTGTGTGTATGTATGTGTTTATGAACCTACGTGTGTGGTGTGGTATGTGTATGTGCTATCATTGTGTGTGTGTGTGTGTGTGTGTGTGTGTGTGTGTGTGTGTGTGTGTTTGGCATGTATATGTATGTGTACATGTGTGTTTGGTGTGATGTGTGTGGTGTATGTGTGTGGTGTATGTGTATGTGATATGTGTGTGTATGTGTGTGGTGTGATGTGTATGTATGTGTGTGTATAGTAAATATGTCTGTGTAAAGTGTGTGTGTGTTTATGTGGTATGTATGGTATGGTGATATATAATATATAAAACATATAATATATTATATATATATGTGTGTGTGTATACACACATGCGTGTATGTGTGTAGTATGGTGTGTGTGTGGTGTGATTTGTGTTTTGTGTGTGTGTTTGTATGTGTGTGTGTGTGTGTCTTGCCTACACTGGAACATGTGAAAGCAAAAAACTGATATTTGAGATGTCTTTCGCAGTGTCTTCTTAGCCTTATTTTTGGGACAGGGTCTCTCACTGAATCCAGAGCTCAACTTTCTAAAATGCTTGGTTATCAGCCTCCAGCCACTGGTGCCGAGGGTCCAAGTCTGCATCACTGTTATCCAGGTTTTCCTTGGATGTTCAGGATCTAAACTCAGGAGTCCTGGTGCTTTCAGAGCAAGTACTGTATTCACTGAACCAGCTCCCTGGTCCCTAACTTTCTAATTTTAAAGAATGAGAGTCACACCAACTTCATTCTTTTAACATGTAGCACAACATCCTTTAGATGCTTTAACTGGGTTTCTTTTATCATCACGTCATCAATAGGACCCATGACTCTGTGAGTGAAAGACTCCATCATAGCAAAACGTTTGTGTTCTAAGATACCTGTATCAGATTTTTCCTCTTCTCTCTCTGTTGTATAGAACTACTACAACATCAAACATGACTGGGAGAGAAGATAACACCATCCTTTCCCTCAAAGTTTTCAGGATGATATATTCAGATTTATGGGTGTTGTCATTTCTTTTATATTGCAGAGCTAAAGAAGGTTCATACACCTTTTTGTGGTGATAAGAACCATAAATTATCTTTGGCTTAATGGCTGCCTGCAGTCGCAATGACAATACCTTATGGTAGCAGTTGACTGCGCTTACCTCAGCTGTTCCAGGGCAGAATTATATCTTTGGAGTAAATTGAATGAGATGCTTTGCCAGCTGGATGAGTTGCTATTAAGTGTAATTTAACCATAAGGAATGGGTGTTGATTCCAACTGCTGGGAGAAGGGGGAAAGGGAACAGTGTTTGAAATGTACAATTAAATCTTAACTTATGTGGGGGCCAGTCCTCAAAGCTGTCTTTTAGTGTGAGAATAGAGAGGAGACTCCCTAATTTAGTACCCAATCCTAAAGCATGAGATCTAGTAGCATAAAAGCTTGGTTCCATGTTTATATAAGAGACGGGGTAGATTCCAAGGTAGAGGGAGACACAGATAAATGGCCCCAATAAACACAAACACAGAGAGATCTTAAACAATCTGAACAGATAAGAGAAAGTTCCTTGTTGCAGAGGCAACCCCTCCCAACACCACACTAACAGCTTTCACAAGCTGCTGAGCCACCAGAGGGCTTCAATGTCCACTTCCTGAGATGGTTTGTTAAGCCTGACAGGCACCAACGATGAAGCCCTCCATTGACAGGACATACACAGATAAACTGAGTTCGAAGTTAACAGTTCAGAGACCTCAAACCAGCAGTGGCCTCAGCATTCTCCAAGAAACAAATTCTGGATACCTAGATGTAACTCTGTGGCTGCGGGCTCTCTGAGTTTCAAGGCATTCTGCCTTCCTGTGCTTCTGAGTTAACTTAAGCATCAGTAATAGCCTGAGTTGTCCATACAGAGAATTTGCTAGAGAAATGTGCTTGTTTTCTATTTACTGACTCACTTCAATGCCACTGATATGTGATTGTGAGTGCTAAGAAGGTATGTGAAAAGAGTGTCAGGAATTGCTGGACCACTATCTTTATCTCTGACTTTGTTATATTCCCCCCCCAAAAAAAAATCGTCTTAAGGATTTACTAAAAGGGAGTATTTTGAATTTCAAATAGAATTTCCCAAATTGGAGAGTATGCTATCTGTGGACATTTCTAAACGGGGAAATGCAGATGCAAATACCTCTGAAAGGAATGTTATCTTGGACAAGATGGTCTACATTCAAATATTAAGCTCCAAGACTTAAACTAGCAGATTTGCTTTAAGCCCAAAATGACAAGAATTGCTATGTTTTTCATCCTACATTTAGTTAAAATCCAAATAAGCACATCATTTAACTAAGACATGCTATTCTTTAGGAACCTATTGCTACACAAAAACATTACATGATATAACCTGACTGTCTTTAGACTTGATTATGATAGACAGAACCAAGTGCATTACTCTCTTTGGAGCTGTCAAAGTTAGATGACCCTAAAATCTATCTTTTCCTTTTATAGGATAAATATGCCTGCATTGTAGGCAATTAGAGAAATTCAAAGCCAGAGAGTGCTTGTTAATAGACTGGAGAGCGTGGGGGGATTCTGTAACTATCACCAATCATTCCTTGTCATCTATGTGAATTTTAAAATGTTCTGAACTGTTATTCCTTTAATATGCATTTTAAACTACAAATTTTATCAGTATAAGCAGAAATAAAGGCTTCTGGGAGATTCTACAAAGGTTATTTGTTGCATATAGATATGCTGGATGTGGAACCAGAGCCTTGTATGTGAAGGACAAACCCTTCATCCCTGGGCTTCATCTGCTTTGAAGGTTACTATTTATTTTAATTGTTGAAGGTTCTGGGGACATTGGTCATAAAAGTGGATTTTAGATGTCTCAGTGTTCAATGCCAGTTGGACACACCAACCCAGCATCTTGCAAGGAAATGAAAGTTGAAATAGCAGCAAGCCCTAGCCTTTCCCTCAGTTTCTCATTCAAACTGGAAGCCCATTTCTTTAAATGCTGGTTTCCGGAAAAAGCTCTTCACCATCTAATGGCTGTAGTGAGTCTGTTATAGAAGGGTTACATAATAGTAATGTAAGGATTCTTCCAGCATTTTTATTAGTGCATGGATTAGATAAAATAAAAAATTATTCATCCCCCTCATCAAATATACACATTTTCTCTATTTTGGACACTTTTTTTTTATTTATGATGATAAGAATATAACTTCGGTTTTTACTTTTGTTTGTGAGTGGGCACTATCAGGTGAAAAATGTTTGTTTGTTTGTTTTTTCTCTATGCACAAAGCAATACACTGCCCTGGACTGATCTAATCGCTGCAAATTCTCCTGTAAGGTCACACACTCCCCTCATTCCTAAGCTCCAGGGACAGACACCCTATAGAGAAATAACAGCTTCTGAGTGTGAGAACATAGTTCTGTGTCCCTAAAGATCAGATGAGAAGAACGTGTTTTAACAGACTACCATTTCAGTATATTTACAAAAGACCAGGAAAAATAGGTAGTGCCTCCATCATCACAGATTTTAGGAAGACAATAAGAAGGAACTGCAAAATCACTCAAAGTCAAAGCTCACATCAGGGTTACTCTCCCTGAGGAACGCCACTGCGTTTTAGGACTGCTGGTGCTTATGTGTTCCACTGTTTCATTGGGTTTGGCGTTTTTTCATCTCCTACTCTGTTAGTAATGTGATACTCTAAAGGGCACATATCCTCTATGCTGCTAAGTCTACAGGTATTGAGTGGGATGACAAAGAGAGAAATATCCCAGTAAGATTTAGCTCTGCAATTTGAACTGGTATGTTCCAACCAGAAAAAGTGACATATCTGAGACTATTTATTTTGCTCACATATAACTAACTGATTCTGGAATGTTCCCAAAAGCCACAATCCTGTTTTTCCTTGGGTGTAGTATTCATCTATGAATTCCTGCTTCACAAACTGATCAGATTCCTGGAGGTAACCCCAATAAAACTCATTCATCCATCAAGTTGGACTTTTGTGGTATCCATACTGTAGTCTGTTTGGGGGCTCCCTATTTGGAGTGAGTGTATATTGTGTCTCCCCAGGAAAAATCTTGTTATAGAACAGAATGTAAGAAAGTTCATGAGTCTGCTCTTTCTACCTTGGAGCACCTTAGTGTTCCAAAAGGAAATGACTTTCCTCAAAATGGCCCAAACTAAGTGTTCCTTATATATTTCATTAAAATGTACTATTATTATTGAGATTTTTCTACAGTGCTGAGAACCTAATTGGGGACCTTGCACATGTTAGGCAATCATTGGCTAGTGGGTTCTACTCCAACCTTATTAAATTTCATTTCAAATAAAATTTAATAAGGTTTCTAACAGTTTTATAATATCTGTTTTGCTTTAAACTCCATTTGACTTCATCCTGATTTACAAAAACAAGAATTCTTGGCAATTTAAGAGTATCTATAGCCAGTTATAACTGTCTCCTGAGAGGCTCCACTAGTGCCTGACAAATACAGAGGTGGATCCTCACAGAGTACCATTGGACTGAGCACAGGGTCCCCAATGAAGGAGCTAGAGAAAGGACTCAAGGAGCTGAAGGGGTTTGTAGCCCCATAGGAGGAATAACAATATGAACTAACCAGTACCCCCCAGAGATCCCAGGGACTAAACCACCAACCAAAGAAAACACATGGTGGGACTCATGGCTCCGACTGCATATGTAGTAGAAGATGGCCTAGTTGGTCATCAATGAGAGGAGAGGCCCTTGGCCCTGTGAAGGCTCTGTGCCCCAGTGTAGGGGAATGCCAGGACCAGGAAGCAGTTGTGTGTGGGCTGATGGGCAGGGGGAGGGGGAGGGAATAGGGGGCTTTCTGAGGGGAAACCAGGAAAAGGGACAACATTTGAAATGTACATAAAATAAATATCTAATAAAAATTCAATAAACAAACCATAAAAGTAAAAAAAAAAAAAAGTATCCATGTCAGGCTTTTATAATGGGACTGTACAATGAATTTGGTGCTTGGTCAGAATGACATCATAGCATCTATGGTTAGGGATCATTTTAAAAGACCAGGAGACCAAATTCCTACCACAGACATGAGTCATGGTATCTTTGTCTTATTTATAAGATATGTGCATATGAAGATGGGATAAATATCACTTTTCAGAGGGATAATTGGCTTGTGGCAGTTCTCTTAGATGAAGCAGAGAATAAATCCCTACTTAGTTACTATGTCTATTATGTTGTGCAGTCTTCACAAATTATCTCCCGTTTTGTGATCCAAATAGAGCCCTGGAGCTAATGGGAGTTTGAAAGGTTCAGTATCAGCTCAGGGTACCCTAGGACCGAGTTCTCAGCACAAAATGAGGGTTATTTTCCCCAAAGCCATAAAGGGACAAAGGCAGGAGACACAGGATGAGGGAGAAGGGGAAGAGAGCAGAGGAGAGGGGGAGGGATATTTGTCCAGGAGTGAGGACAAAGGACTAACTCTGGATAGAGAGGAGACAGACATGACCCATAGACAAATGGTAATGTGTAAAGGTGAAAGGGGGAAATGCTGTGTTAGAAGAGGTGTTTCATTTTTATTAGGTGTTTTACTTCAGTGAGCCCAAAGGGGCTTTTGATTGCTGGACTTCAATACTTTAATAGCTGGACGTTGGAGGACAGTCTCAGGAGGAGGAAGTGGAGATATAAGGGAATAGACCTTGGTGGCTAGCTTTAGGAATGCAATATGATTTTTTTTTTCAGCAAGGCAGAGAGAGTGGAGGAGAAGGGCAAGGCCTGCCAGAGCCCTGCCTGCCATGTGTTAGCTGGTAAGAATCCTTTCAAAGATTTCTGCTATTATTCTTCAGTACCACATTATCAGAGTCCTTCAGTTTTGTTCTGAGTACATTGTCTCCTATACTTTATAATTTTCTTAGTTTCTGGCATGCTACAGCTCTCTAAGGAAAACAGTTGAATCAAAGGTGAGATTAAAGAAGCAGTTGCCACACGAAACTCTTATGAACTCACGGAAACTGAAGTAGCAATGACAGGGCCCATTTGGGCCTGCACCAGGTCCTTTGCACATACCCTATAGCTCTAAGTGTAGTACTTTTATAGGACTCTGAAATGTGAAACTGAGTGGGTCTGAGTCTTGTGCCTTCTCAAGCTCTTTTTTTTTTCCTGTCAGGTTGGCTTGTCCAACTTCAGTATGATGTTTTATTATATTTGATTTTGTTATATTTTACTGTTATCTCTTAGAAATATTTTTCTCCCTGCAGACAGACAGAAAGGGATTGGATTTAGATGGGAGAAGAGGTGAGAAGGAACTGAGGGAGAGTAGAAGGAGAAGAAACTGTAATCAGGATATATTGTGTAAGAAGAGAATCTGGTTACTAAAATGAGGCAAACAGTTGCTTAGTGACACTTTAGGTAGAGAAGAGCATTTATAAAAGAAGAAGGAAATTAAATATACTTGGTCCCACTGTGCCCCCAACCCAAAGGACCACTTCAGTTTATGTAGTTAACATTAAAAAAAAGTCACTGTTAACATATAAAGGTTTAAAATATGTTTAGCATATGCCCTTGAAACACTTTCTTATGCTAGCTAGTTCTATACAGGTAAAGGTTCCAAGGTTCTAGCTATTTTCCACATTTTGATTTTGCTATAACTAAATGGTCAGTTTAAATTGGCCCCTGCCAAGGTCCCAAGAAAATAGCTCCAACTCTAGACATTGCACGGGATGGCTAGGTGCTGAGGAAGAGAGGGGAACGACCTTACTGTCACTGTCACCTCTATTTATTTGACAAGGCTCACCCTAGTCTACTTCTCCTGTTTTCCATCACCTGAGCACAGCTGACTCTGACCAGTGCTCTCCTGAGCAGCTGAGCTGGAGAGGATGACTGGGCAGGAACTAAATGTTCTCCTTCTCCCCAAGACTTGCTTCTCAGATTCCATAGAATTCCTGCCTGGGGCACATGCCAGGGCTCACGTTCTCACCCGACCTTTGCTGCTTGACTTATTTCGACATAACGTTGAGCTCTTTCCAAAGAGCAGGTGCTTGCGCGGCCATCAGTTCACCAACAAGGGCTGACCTATAGATGTCGGAAAGGGCTCGTTTCAGCAAAAGTTGGAAAACAGAAACATTTTTTATGCTAAATTTAAAGCTGCCCTTGCTGTTTGTAACTGCAATGCCAAAAGTAAAAAAACTTGAAAGCTCATATCGAATTAAGATTCGAACAGGGAAGGGGAACAGAGAACACCTTCTATTTTTTTTTCTTTTCAAAATAAATGATTTTTTTTTAACGGTAGAAGGAAATGTTTTATGCTCCAGTCTCTCTGACTGCTTGACCTTGATTTTAGGACTCTGATAATCATCTTACTGCCACAGAACAATAGAATGTACAAGTTACAAAGTGTATTCCCCAGACTGGTAATACTCCCAGCAGAAACACTGAGTAGCCCTAGTGAAAGAGGTTTGAGTAAAAACGAATGGAAAGTCACAGGAAATTTAGAAAGTATGAAGTAAAGGGACGTTAGACTGAATTCTTTCATTAATATTTAAATCATTTTCCTTTTGATCTCGGAAAGTAAAGCCATTCAGAAACACCTACTTTTTTCTCCCATTTATAAACCTCTGAGACTGTGATAGACAAGCACTGAGGACCCGTGATCCTCATGATATCAGCATTGCGGTCCCCTGGTTTACAGTACAAGAAATATTCCTGATGTATAAACAACTATCCCAAGGTTGTACAGAAATCCATGCTGACCTAACAAATATGATCTCAGAGTCTCCATGAACTTCTTCATTTAGCCTCGGGTACCCTCAAACTCACTCAGAGTGGGGGAGTCAAGCAGCTCAAGATTGTTTATTATAAGACCTGATTTAACCTTCAACTATAGCTTCCATCTTCCTGAGAACTGACTCTTGTCTCAAGTTACACACTCTCCTCATGGCTTCTTCACTTTTCTCACTACAACAAAAAAATGTGTGATGAGGTAATGGAAACTTCTAACTAATCTTTTGTTATAGTCACCACAGAAAAAATGGTATATACGAGTGTATTACACAAAGTAATATGTGTATGGGGGTTCCCGTAGAGACTGCAACCCCTCCACACTAATCAATAATTGGTGTAATCTTGCCACAGCATGTGACACTTGAGAACAAAGGAGCATGGCCCCCGTGACTCATTAGTACTTACCTTACTTCACGCTGAAGTAGCCCCGAGGAGGTGACTTTCTGCTCAAGTGTCACAGTGATTTACGGAGATTTGCACTGAGTTTCAGCGTTTGTTTATTGTTCACCATTACAATATATTCATTGTGAACCTCCTCCAGTAAATTGTCTGTGTTCTCAAAAAATGCATAAGCCAGAGGCTGGGGATCTCTCTAATACCTAGTACAAAATTAATTAGTACAGTAGTGGAGCTAAGACCTCCCTCTTCTATGAATCAAAGACTTAAACCTGTTAGAAATCTCAGACATCAATAGAGAGAATAACCAAAGGATGGGGAGAAAAATAAGAGTGGGTAGCTAATCACAACAGAGAGAGAAGTAGGCCTAATCAAACAAATGGCTTAAGCAGCATCCAATCTTTATAAAGATGTTTAATAAAGAATATAGAAATAAAGAATATAGAAAGGAGCTTTTCAGGACATTGACAGACTTAAACAACATTGGAAAACTATGACATCTAAGGCATACATCTTCCATGACAGTAAAATTGATAAAGGTTACAAAGTGACATGACAGAAATAATGAATAATGTCTGTAATTATTGTCATGTAATGCCTGTAATATGTTTGTAATACAAATGTGAATTACTCATATATGCCAATAATGTCTGTGAATAATCACTGTAACAATCATGGACAATAGTTAATAACTGTCATTCAGTAGGGATTTGTATACACATCCCATTGGCACACACACAGAAAGATAAAATGGTACAATGTTCTCTCAGATCAGCTCTTATCCCTTAAAACGGAATAGCATTATCAGTGTCAGTGATCAAGACCTACAAAGACACATATCTCTGTCAAACCAAAAAAAAAAAGTTTATATTGACAGATCAACACTAATATACTGAGATTTCAATTAAAATTTTTCTTTACTTTTTTTAAAATTTTGTGTGGATAGTTGGTTTAGTTACATGTATATCTGTGTGCCATGTGTACACGGGGGATCAGAGCCCTGGGGACCTGGTAATTCTGAAGGGTATTTAATATCAAACTTCTCAAAGTTTAATGGCATATAAATTATAAGAACTCATAAACAGAGGCTGTGATTTGGTAGATCCACAGCAGGATCTGGGAGGCCACAATGCCTGTGGTGCTAGAAGGGCTTGAGTTTCCCTCAGAGGTCTATGTGGCAGAAGCTTGGTCAGCAAGGTGACACCATTTATTGGTGGAAAGACCTTTGGGGGAAAACAAAGCCCGCCTCTTCAACAAGGATAATATTTTTCTTATCTGTATATTCATTAAAACTAGCATATAGCCGACAAGTGGCCCCAAATACATAAGTGTTTTGTGACCTGGCAAAACTAAAGAACAAATTATATTCAAGTTTGCTTCACCAAATTTTTACACATACATGTATTGTACTCTGATACATTCGACCAGTTTTGTCAAGCATGTGTTATTGAGTTTTATGTAAATTCTTCAGCCTCTTAGTTTATTTCCCATGTTAAATCAGTGGGCTCAGTGCATCTGAACAATGGAACAGTTTGTAATTTTTGTCATATGGATCTTTAATAAGATGTATAAAAATCTGTCACAGTTAATCTCATTGGCAACTTAGAATCTCCCAGAATATTGATAAGGCACACTTACTTGTATGTCTTTGAAGATGTTTCTAGGCCAAATCAACTGGGCGGGAGACTGTACATTGAACAGAAGTGAAAAAAGAAGAAACCCACCAGAGTGGGAGCACTCCAGCAGAGTGGGAGCACTCCAGTAGAGTGGGAGCACTCCAGCAGAGTGGGAGCACCCCAGCAGAGTGGGAACACTCCAGCAGAATGGGAGGACTCCAGCAGAGTGGGAGTACTGTACTTCTCTTTGAGACCATACCATCATAATGTGTCACCCGCTCTCCCCCATGGTGGAGTGACCCATCATAAACTATGAGGCAGAGCAAACTTCTGCTCATAAGTTCTTTACATCAGACATTCTGTCACAGTGACTACAATGGTAACTTCCTAAACTGACTGATGTAACTCCCCCTTAAAAGCAAAGGAGATTGCCATGAATTCATGGATTTTTTTTCTTTATGTTTATGTTTTAAAACCATGAATAAACAATTGAGAAATGAGTCCTTCTTGGAGCCTGGGGAGAGGAAACAGTGCTAGTGCTCATTGTAGCAAAGGGAACATACGGCAGCAGAAATCACAAGGCCACTTGAAGAAAACTTGAGGAATTTATTCTTTACGTGCCACAAACTGTGTGTAAATGCCCTTGCCTTCAGAACCCCGGAATTCAAGCATTTGTTCATCCTACTGGCTCCCCCTACAGAAAAAAACAGCACTGTAATGAAACCAAATCTGTTAAGGGAAAGACCTGTATGGCAGCCTTGGATGAACAGCTCATGAACAGAGCACCTGATCTTTCCACTCTAAAATGCAAGAACAGAAACTAGGGTGTGTCCAGCGTATCAGATTCTGAACCAGATAATAGCCCTAATAGCAGGATACAGTAGAATGAAATGTGAAGACTACACCAGTGTTTGCAGGCGACCAGCTGCTATCTCAAGCCAGACCAGTCCTCTTACCCATAGAAACCGACCTGAAGCATGCAAGAGAGATGGCAATGGATAGGCCTTGAAATGGAAGGATTAGTGGGGCCAGAACATGAATAATGTTCTGGGATTTATTAGTGTCTAATCCACAATTCTTACTATCTCTGTTTTATGTTTTCTCAAGACCTTGAGGCAGGAACCGTTTTAATTCTGCCTTTTCTCCCTAGAACAGTACATAGCCTATAGCAGGCATTATTTTAACAACTGTTTCATTAGTGACCAGGTGAACAAATGAAAGAAGTCATGGCCACATCGACTGTTAAAACAATAGTAGATTGTAATGCAGTAGATTACAGTTTGGGGAGTCTGGAGCACCAGTGAGGATTAGTCATTTCCTCAAAGGTTTACTAGTTCAAATGGTACAGGTAAAATTAAAGCCTGTATGATATGTGACTTTAAAGCCTCTAAGATGCCTAAACAAGGTCAACAACAGCAAGGATTAGAAAGAAAGCAGAAAACTAGAATGCTCATGCAAGGCCTATGGTCGATGCACTTTGTAAAACGGTTTGTCAGTTTCTTAAAAAGTTATGCACAAAAATGACCACACAGGCCAGAAATTCCACTTTTAGGTTCATTTTCAAAATATATTGTAGCTTCCTAAGTTATGGATGGATTCTTATATCAATATTATTATTATACAATATTCAGAAGCAATACAAGTATATAACAACTAGTAAATAATGAGGGAAGGTATGGTATATCCATTTGATGTTGCTCAGTGTCCTGGCTACTTTTATGTCAACTTTATACAAGATAGAGTTATCTAAAAGGAGTGAAATTCAACTGAGGAAATGCTTCCATAAGATTCTGCTGTGGTGTACTTTCTTAATCATTGATTGGTGGGCAAGGGCCAAGCCCATTTTGGATGGTGCCATCTCTACATTTGTGGTCCTGGGTTGCCTAAGAAAACAAACTAAGCAGGCCATAGGAGAGAGCCAGTAAGCAGGACTCTCCCATGGCCTCTGCATCAGCTCCTGCCTCCGGGTTCCTGCCCTGTTTGACACTTCCTTCAGTGATGAACAGTGATATGAAAGAGTAATCCAGATAAATCCCTTCCTGACTAAGTTGCTTGGGTCATGTTGTTTCATCATAGTGATAAAACCCTAAGACACTCGGTAATATAAATAACAGACCACTGACAGGTGCAACAGTATTTACCAAAACAATTTAAAGGGGAATTGGTTTAACAGAGCTCTTCAGCATTTCTTTTCTTATTCTAGAGAAAACCAAAGTCACACAGCAGTTTGAGGAACTGGGACAAAAATATACAAATTAAAATTAAGCTGAAAGATGAAGACAGGCACGGTGGGACACTATGGTAATCCTAGTTCTAGTAATCCTAAGGCAGGAGGATCTCAAGTTCGAGGATAATGTTGCATAGTAATACCCTGCTGAAAGTCTCTCAGAGAGAGAGAGAGAGAGAGAGAGAGAGAGAGAGAGAGAGAGAGAGAGAGAGAGAAGCAGGAGGAAGAAGAGAAAAAAGAGAAGAAAGAAGAGGACTTGGAAGAGGAGGAAGGCGAGAAGCAGAAGGAAAGATTCTAATAGGGAAATAAAAAACTAAGAGTCATGAGTAGCCAATATTTTAACAAGAAAAAAATTTAAAATATAAATACATTCAACTCATAAGTTACCAGAGAGATAAATATTAACATATTACTAATATTTACTGTGCAATGATATTTACTGTGCACAAATCTATGGGACAAATTATTGAAAACACCTGAAATTTTGATAAAGCAAAAATTCCAAAGCAAGCAGATATTTTTAAAATGGTGAAAGTAGGGGCAGGGGATACAGCAATCAAATGAGAATTCAAATCCAAGTGAGAGAAAGGGGCCAGGGAGTGGCCATTTTTGTCCTTCTATTTTCATCTCCATAGTAACACACATGCTACATCACTGAAATCATCAGGATAGTGCAACACAGCAGAGAGAAAATTGTGTCTTGTGGAGCCCAACATAACAAAAGTCACTGGCTATTCTCATGGCAAACAGAGGCAGTGTCTTTTTCCTGAAATTGCCATAGTGGACTTTCAAAGAATCCAAAGCCAAGGGTTGCTTCCTACGTCGCTGCTTGCAAGCTGCTGCTTCTGTACTTGTTTGCTGTAACCAAAGCTTAGTCCAGATTCCTTCCTCTGCTTGTTACCAGGGAGTCAAGGACAACAGCCATGTCCCATGGATTCACTACAACCGGCTTCAGGGCAGGCTCTCTTCCTCTTGGCTTCCTGTCCAGTGAGGTAATCCAAGGAAGACTCATCTCCTACCCACTCTCCTTCCCAGCAGGGTTCCTGAGCCCTTGATAGTGGTCAGTTAGGCTTTTGTTTCTTCACTAAAGAACTGAAAATATATGGTAGTGTCTGGAGCTAAAGGGGTCTGCAACCCTATAGGTGGAACAATATGAACTAACCAGTACCCCCGGAGCTCGTGTCTCTAGCTGCATATGTATCTATGCCCTAGTTGGCCATCATTGGAAAGAGAGGCCCATTGGACATGCAAACTTTATATGCCTCAGTATGGGGAATGCCAGGGCCAAGAAGTGGGAGTGGGTGGGTAGGGGAGTGGAGGGGGGGTTATGGGGGACTTTTGGGATAGCATTGGAAATGTAAATGAAGAAAATACCCAATAAAAATTGTACAAAAATAATTAATCATTAAAAACCTTGACAACAACAATAATAACAACAACAACAAAACTGAAAATATTCAAAGAGCAGAAGTGTTCCTGCTACACCATGTTCAACATTCTGGGGTTCAGAATGTGATAGCAATCATATACTAAATTGGGGTGGTCAATAGGGAAACAATTATTTAGAGTTTTTCCTTTTTGCTTAATTAATGCAGTATACAGTTGGTATGATTATTCAGTCAACATTCTTATGAAGTATTTTTTGCGCATCTACTCTAATCTCTGTATCATTTGGTTTCTGAAGTTGTAACAGTAATGATTCTTTTGCTTTCAAGAGTTTCCCTAGAACTCACTGCGTGAATAGAAAAAAACAAAAGCAAAACCAACTTATATTGTTCCAGCAAACAGGAGTGTTAGCAATATGAGCCTTTCTGAGAAGGGTTTTTTAAAGGAGCCCAAATACTTGCAAGACACCAATATTGATAATTTGAATAGTCATTAAAACAAGACCAATCTGAGGAGCTGACAAACCAGGAGAAGCCAAGATAGCGTTGGTCCAGGGAAGGACATAGCAAGTATAGAAGGTGAGATCAGAGTGGTGGCCAGAGATAAGCTTAATGTTATAATGAAGAGATAAGTGTTTATTATGAATCTAAAAACTAAACACTGGAGACAGGAATGAATAATTCATAAGGACATAAGAATTCCTTCTCTGAACTGTTGCTCACCCCTACCACAACACCGTTCTAAAGCTAGTATGAGTGTAACAGCTCTGGGCCCTGTGTGGAAACTTTTCCACACAGCCATAGTCTTAGAGTTTCAATACTAGTAATATCTATTTTATTTTTAGAAACTCTTAGCATGGTGTAAATATTAAAATGTAATACACTATTGCATTTGTTAATAAATTAACTTCTCAGTGTTTGGAAAGATTATTTGAAGGTAGAAATCACTACAGAGTTGCAGCCCTTTGACAAACCTCCATGGGCAGAACTCAGGCAGTTAATTCATCAATACAGAACAGGAATTCTAGAAACCGTCAACCTTCTGTCACTTACAGAATCTGATAGGCAGTCCAGCCAAAAGCTAATTTGTATTAACAAAATTATAAAAGTTTTAAGTAGTGATACTGTCTCTATGTCCAGTTACAGGCTTGGGAATCTAAGCGAGCATTTTCTATGTACCAGTAAACCTTAAAGATGTCCTGCTGTACACAGGGCCTACGAAGGTCTAAGAGAGATGGGTTCCAGCAATGAGAGAGGCAGTGTATGAGAAGGTATCTTCTGTTGACAACTGCTCATGAAAAAATATTTTTTTCTCCAACCAAGTCTCACTGGGTATACAAATCATACTTAAAGGCAAATACAATTAGCAGCAATAGACGGTCAACACAAAATGAATTCAGTAGTATTTTTGGAGAAAAATTTGATTTAATGATGCTTTATCTGGGCATCTTTTAATTATCTTACAGGTCTTTTACTTATATATTATGGCTTCCAATTTTGTGGTTTTATGAAATTTCTCTATGTGTGAATGCATGTGTGTCTTTCCATTTGTTGTGGGGTTGCTGTTGTTGTTAGGTTGGATTTTTTTGGCTCTTTTTTTCTGTTTGTTTTGTCCTATTCTGGTTTGTTTTTGTTGTTCTTGATTTAATTGCCTATTTGTTTTCCTTTTGTTTGTTTGTTATGTCTTTTTATTGTCAACAGTGGATGTTGCCCAGGACTCAAGAAATAAGTTACAGCAACCATAGCTTCCAATAGGTATTTCCCAGCTGGGGAGAGGACTGAGCTGTGGAGGGCACCAATCCTGGGAAAGAATGTGCTGAGGCAGTGGACATGGCCATGAAAAACACCTCTTTCATATCTCTGAGATCAGAGAAATGTCAGCCTTGTCCTAATTCCTCAGTCTACAAAAGAAATTTTTATCTGACCATATTTATTTTCAATTCAAATGAAGGTTATTAGCCTAAACCAAAAAAAAAAAAATCAACATTGTAATCATGTTTAAAAGTTGTTAAGCATCAAAATAAATTAATTAGGTGCTAGAGAGATAGCTCAGCACTGAAGAGTTTGTGTTGCTCTTAGAGAGGAGCTGGGTGCAGTTCCCAGAATTCATATGCTGGTTCAAAACCATCTGTAACTCCAGTCCCAGCGAATGTGATGCTCTCTTCTAACTTCTCAAGGTATGAGGCATACACATGATACATATACATTCATGAAGACAAAACACTCATGCGCATAAAATAAATGAATCCAAAAAATTAATGAATTTCCTACTTAACAGTTTTTATAAACTGTCTGCCAAGGAATTCAACCTTATATTTTGTAACTTAAAAACTAATAATAAGGGTATATATTTCACATACTGAGTTCTCAAAATGATACTATGACATAGCCATTATGACCTTCACTTTACAAGTATAAAAAAATCAAAATGGGAATCAAAGGATGAAGATATCTGCCAAATGTTGAATTTTGATAAGTACATAGATAGGACCAAACCAAATTGGCCTTGACATTAATATATATATATATATATATATATATATATTTCTTTTTCTATTTCAGACAGTTATAAGCTAATGAGAAGTTTGTAGGAATAGTTTTATTTATATGTTCTGAAAATCATATATCTTCATAACCTATCTATTAATGTTAATGTATTCATCGTTTTAGATTCTAGAACTGATGCAAAAATGCACAAACAGCAGCAAGACACATTTCCTTTGGCCATAAATTCAGCCCAGACAAGAATTCAAGATATTTGAGATTCAGATTTTAGAGATCCCAGGTACTTTCTCAAATAAGGATGAATGAGGAGTTAAGAAAAGTAGAAGGAAGGGTTTCAGTGGAAGCATCTGTAAGTGGGCATGAGAGCTGTAGACACCAATACCAGTTATGCAAGACGGTAAACCCAGAGGAGAGGAGCTTAGAAGCATGAATCAATATCTCTGTCAATCACAGCTGCGCTTGAAACTCTAGATACAAAAAAAAAGCAATGCCTGGCCAAACCTCTACTAAAAGCTCAGGAAATTCATTCAATACAGACACTGTAGGGAGAAAAACAAAAGCTGTGGGAAAAAAAAACCCTCTGGTTTTAATTTTAAACCATGTTAATACATTCAGTTACTAATCTTATCACATTAATTTCTTTTTAAAAACTATCATGTATATGTTGACTTATGGTCATAATTTAAATTTTAAGTAATTCTGAAAAAAATGAATTCTAAAGCTAAAATTAGCTCTAAACTTTATTATATAGAAATAACCACTTTTAATTAATATTTAGTGCATATTCCTCAAGTTTCATTCAACACATATACAGAGAAAAACTGGTTAATCAAATAAAAGAATAAGCTTTCTGTAAAAATGAAATAAGTAAGTCATACACTGATACATTTAATTTAATATATCTAGCTAAAATAATAGAAAACACTAGTTGTATTACAAATCAATTTTTTCTTTAGCACAGTAAATTTATTTCTTAAGAAATCTGCCACTGGCCATCTTCTACAACAGGCAAGACTTCCAGTGGAGTGAGAAGGACACCAACCCTACCATAAACCCTTCTACATACAATCTTTCTAAAGATGTGCTAGGTAAAGGTGACACCAACCAAGGAGTGTTCCAGTTTGGGATCCATTCCCTGAGAGGGATCCCACCCCTGACACTGCCTGGAGGACCAGAAATCAGAGGCCAGATGACCCAGAGACCTAAGAGAAAACCAAACAAACCAAAAAAAAAAAAAAAAAAAAAAAAAAAAAAAAAAAAAAAGGAAACATGCAGAGACCCACAGCCAAACATTAGGTACAACTAGGTGAATCCTGCAAAAGAAGGGGAGGATTGTAGGAGCCAGGAGGGACAAGGACACCACAAGAAAATCCACAGAATCAACAATCCTGAAATCACGGGGAGCTCACTGAGACTGAATCGACAATCAGGAAGCCAGCATGGGTCTAACCTAGGCCCTCGTACACATGTTACAATTGTGTGACTCCTATAGTTATTGTGGGACTCCTAACAAAAGGAGGGCTATTTTCTACACTTTTGCCTGCTCTGGAGACACCTTCCCTCCTACTGGGTTACTATGCCCAGCCTTAATATGAGGGAAGGTGAGTAGTCTTACTGACATGTCGTATTTGGCTGATATCTGTTGGAGGTCTGCTCTTCTCTGAAGGAAAATGGAGGAGGAGTGAATGGGGAAAGAGAGGGGAGTGACTGGGAAAAAAGGAGGGAAGGGAAACTGAATTTGGGATGTACTATGTGTGAGAATAATACATACATATGTACATACATACATACATACATAATACATAATATTTAAAGCAAGAAAGAAGAAGAAAAAAATCAGCCAAAAGCAAAAAGTGTGATCCATAAAGAGGTTGCCATTACAGTTTTTGTAATCATTTCTTTTTCTATATTTGTCAATTTCCACTTTTCAGAAAGAGAATCATGGCTCTTTCCTAATTCTTCTCTTATTGCTTCAGCTACATTAGCTACAAAGTGATTTCCAGGACAGCCAGAGCTACACAGAGAAACCCTGTCTCAAAGAACCAAACAAACAAAAAACAAAACAAAACAAAAAAAACAAAGCAAAACAAAAAAAAGCTGCATTAGCTCAAAGAACCACATTCTCCTCCAACCGTAGTGCACTCAACTCAGCATTTCATCAAAGCCATTGTGCCTTGGCCATTTTTCTATGCTATAGCCACTGCTACATTTACCTTATTTCATTGCTTGGGTCAGGATCGAACCTCCCCCGCCTACTTATTAGATCTGTCTTATATGATTTATTTTATACTTCGGAATTGTTACCGATTGCTCCACCCTGAATGTCTAGGTTGTGCCTCATGTACTTGTATCACGTGATGGAATGATGTCTTTGAAGTACCGACCTCATAAATATAAACATACTATCAACTTATAATTATATACCAGGATAACTATCTTTCAAGCTAAAAAAAAATAGTAATAAATGCAGCAACCAACATTTCAACTGTTCAACATTTAAAGAGATTTCCTCCCTAGGAAAGTAAATCATTTCCTGATAAAACTGAGGTGCAGAAAGGGAGGTAGCCACAAGTATCTCAGCGAACTAAACATTAAATGATTAGGAAAGCAATATAGAAAAATAAGTTAAATATTGGCACAACACAACCTTTAGGATCAGAAGAGCAAGCGGTGTGGGTTAAGGCATTTCACAAATCATTGCTGTGGATTAATATTAATATCGGTTTTAGATCTTGTTTTGTTAAGTACATATGTTGAAATCAACAAAGTGACTACCAGCACCTTGTAGAGTATATAATTTCAATATTAGCAGATAGAAAGCCAATAAAAAGAAAGTGAGAGGGGAGAAAAAAAACAGGCAGATTTAAGAACATGTAAAATATGGTAGAAATGAAGTGTTCAGAGACCTCTGCAGACACTGAAGTCCACACAGGCCCCAGCTTCATGTCAACCAGAACACATCTCATATAACCTGTGTTCATCTTCACATGCATGTCAAGTCATTTCTGTGATTTATATCATATAATACAATATAAATGCTGTGTAAATAGAAATAGTTTAATACTGTATTGTCTCAAGGATAATCACAATGGGAAAGTCTGTACACATTTGGTACTAATGAAATTTTTAATATATTCAATATATCACTGTTTGAACCTATGGCACAAATCCTCAGATACAGAACAACTCATCAATGGCTATCAGAAAACATGAGCTACTACTCTCTAGTTAAGAAGACAAAAAAAATTAAATAAAGCAATTTTTTTAAGATTATCTCTACTGTCATAAGAGACTTGGCTAAAAATAAGGATAGGTTGAAAAGGCATCTTGTATAAATAGGAACTACAACAGTTCTGTTGATTATATGTTCACATTAGTATGAAACTTTAAAAAAGGCCTGAGGGTGTGGTTCAGTTAGAGTGTCCACCAAGCATGAGCAAGGCTATGAGTCTGACCCTTTGTACCACAGGAAAGATGGGAGAAAGGAAAGGAGGGAGGGAGGGAGGGAGGGAGGGAGGGAGGGAGGGAGGGAGGGAGGAAGGAAGGACAAAGGACACAGAGAGTGAGAGACAGAAGGAGAGAGGGAAAGAAAAGAAAAACAATTGATATCACCAGAAATAAATTTTGACTCTAAATTTTGCTAATAGTTTCAACTCTAAGGTAGACATACTGATACTAATCTTGAATCCCCGCTTATATTACAAAATTAAATATTAAAATACAGTGACTCTTTTAGTCAATTGTCAAAGATCAACTTTTACAACCAAGTAAACTGAGGAGGGATGTAGAGTTGGTGAGGGGGAAGGGGAAGATGATGGCTTCTGCAATTAATTCTCTCTTGCTATTCTGGGGCCAGAGCTGATGGCTTCTGGCAATTAACTCCTACTGATAGCAGCAAGAGATTAGGAATAGAGCCTTAATTACTTGTGCTCTTTTCTCTTTAACTCGGGGACCATGCTCATTGGCCATTGCTAGGCTCTGAGTTCATTAATTCTGCATGGGCCAGAGAGAAAGGAAAAGAAAGAAAGTCATGCACACAAGCACACTCATAGCAGATGAAGCAGAAAAGGGCTCCACCAAGCTTTTATTCTTGCTCTCAGCTTTTTATGGCCTTTTAGACAAAAGTTCTCTATGTAAGAAAACATTACCTCAGAGATAAAATGTTACACAAGAGGGAGAACAGGATGTTGATTATAAGTTCAAAGCAGTGCTTCATTCTATAAGCTCATTATACGTTCAAAGCAATAGTTTTATATGGCCTTGCTTTATCATAGTGCACACCTGTGGCCTCCTCCTTGGACCTGACCTAGAATGCATGTTTTTCCTTGATAATTAATTTTTTCCAAAGCTATTCTTCTTCCTAGTGCAAATTACATGCTAATAGTGTATGAAAGACTGTGTACTCCTTTTCATGTAGGCTTTACTTACTATTCTATGTGGAGGGTCACATTCTATTCTTGATTCTAACTTTCTTTCTGGCAAACCGACTAAAACAATAATTAAACTTTCTATTAATTATTCTAACTTCCTAAAATTATTTAGGAAGTATGCAATCATTAATACATCTAAACAGCATTAATTCAATGAACGTTCATGCTGATCTGCAGGAAATTTGTGAATGGGGTGGGTTAATACCCAGGAATCAATCATAACAGACTATGAACATAAAGGGTCTTTCTTTGCCCAATCATTCCATGTCAGAGAAATTAGGAATACAACAATGGCAAACATAAGAAGGCACAGCAGCATTAAGAAGCAATATGGAGACAAAGATCCTGGGACTATGCTTTTCCAGGATTCACCCATCTTAGCCATGCAAAATGGTAGACTTTCCAGGAAGCTCACTTGATTGCCACAACCTTTCCTCCAAGGCTTTCTTTCACTAGGCAGTGTTCTATTGCTGTGAAGAAGACACTGCAACCATAGCAACTCAGGTATTTAATAGGGGCTTGCTTACAGTTTCAGAGGTTTAGATCATTGTCAGCATGATGGCATAGTGCTGGAGAAATAGCTAAGAGTTCTACATCCTATTCTGCAGGTAGCAGGAAAAAAAGAAATATTGTAGTTAGCTTGAGCTTCTTTTGTTTATTTACTTACTTACTTATTTTTAAACGAGTTTTATTAGATATTTTGTTCATTTACATTTCAAATGCTATCCCCAAAGTCCCCTATACACTCCCCCGCCCTGCTCCCTACCCACCCACTCCCTCTTTCTGGCCCTGGCATTCCCCTGTACTCGGGCATATAATCTTTGCAAGCTCACCCCCACTGACACATTTTCTTTTACAAGACCATGTGTACTCGAACAAGGCCATGCCTCATAATCTCTCCCAAGTAGCACTACTCCCTAATGACCAAGGATTGAAATGTATGCGCTTATAGGACCATTCTAACTCAAACCACCAGTGATTGACAGAGTAAAAATGTTGAAATTGATATGATCCAAACCAAGAATAAACTTCTCACATCTTTTAAGTAGTGTTTTGTTCTGGAAGTTGGAATAAAGAGTTCCTGAAACAAGACCCCTGTCCTCCCACCCAGACAGAGAATGACGTCCATATCTGTGAGATGGTATCCTTAGGACAGATACTCCTGAGTTTGATTGAAGACTGATCCTATCTCCCAAAGGAAATGCAGGCTGACTTTTAAGAAGTGAGAAAGGTGTTTGTAATCAGCAAGCTTCATGAAGTTAACTGAGAGTGAATGAAAAACAACAACAACAACAAGAGGAGAATGTCGTCACTTATTCCTACCTGGAAAATTCACTCTTGTTGCTTTAGATCGTATTTGTCTTTGCACTGTACAGTGTTGTAAGCAACAGCTGATGAGTAACCCAGACCTTTTCACTGCAGTTGTGCTACTTATTTCTGAAAGGGTCGCTCGCACCAGGCAAGCAATCCAAACAAAATCAAACTACTTTCACAATCCAAACTACTTTTGCTGACACAATTACATCATTAGAAATTATAAGCCCAGTGTCTGAACAACGAATTTGTCAAAACAATCGTATTAGTTACTTGCTATGGAGAAATACCTGAAAAAGAAACTTGAGAAAGGAAAAGTTCGTTTTGGCTCACAGTTTGAGGGGACAGCCCACCATAGAGGCAGGAGCATGAGGCAGATGCTCATATTCCCTCACACACAGGAAGCACAGGAAGGCCAGTGCACACATTACCTTTTCTTTTTTTTTTTTTTTTTTTTTCTTTTCTTTTTTTTTTAAACTTTTTTTTATTTATTTATTTTTTTAATATTTTTATTACATATTTTCCTCAATTACGTTTCCAATGCTATCCCAAAAGTCCCCCATAGCGCCCCCCACTTCCCTACCCACCCATTCCCATTCTTTTGGCCCTGGCATTCCCCTATATTGGGGCATATAAAGTTTGCGAGTCCAATGGGCCTCTCTTTCCATTGATGGCTGACTAGGCCATCTTTCGATACATATGCAGCTAGAGACAAGAGCTCCTTATTTACAGAGTACCGGGCCCTCAGCCATGGATTGGTGCCACCCATATTTAGGGTGATTCTTCCACCTTGGTTAATCTACCTTCAAAATCCCTCAGATATTTCCAGACATTTGTCCCTTCAGTAACTCTAGATCCTGTCAAACAGATTTATCACATAAACTACTATGGAAGTTCTAGAAGACATTTCAACATATATGTGGTCAAATGAAGAAGTTTAGGTGAAAAAATTTGTAACATTAACATGATCACGTTATTAAAAAGTAGTTCTGATAAGATATAAGCTAAGTGTTCAATTTGAATAATTAGACAAGTAACTGAATTAGTTAAGAAGAGAGTACTAGTAGGAATAAGAAGTATAAAAGCAAAAGAGAATGGATCATGAAATTAAAGTACAATAAATAATATTTAATAGATCAAAACTGTCTGAAAAGGTAAGAAAATCAATATCACCCATCCCTACATGATACAGTTGGAGGTGAATAGCAGGAAGCTGACAGTGAGGTTTCCATCTTCATAAGTGTGTCGAGGAGAACTCAGTTCTGCACAACACACAGTTTGTAGTCAAGGAGAGATGACTGCAGAGATGCACAGCTCGCTGTTCTTTCAAGATCAATGTGTTGCTTAACCCTGTATTAAGTATCAAATGGATACATAAGCAACAGTGGGGACGACCCAGATGTCCTGCCTGCCTGCTTTACTTCTGCTGATCTCTGCATCTTACGTAACTAATTTTTCTTTCTCCCTGCTAAATGCCCAAGGACATAATGGATAAAATGGAGAAATTCATCTTCAAATCAATATGCAATCCTAAAATGTAATCTGGAGATATTGCAGGATCCTTTTAAATCACTGCACTGCAAGCAAATTTTCTGTATACTGTAATTTTATGTACCAGTATTTAAAAAATATTGAACATAAATAACATAAAATAAAAAATGGACCAGTAGAAGAAAACCACTTCTTTATGTAATTCATTTATATATTTAATTGTACTTATTTATTTTAAGATAGGGCCTTACTGTCTTGCCTAGACTGATCCTGAACTACAGAGTTCAAAATGATCCTTCTGCTTCAGCTTGCTACAAACAGGTGCTCGGACACGTAATTAACATAGGAATGTGTTCCTCCCTCCCACAGCTCACATGGAGAGAAAGAGTACAGGGAATTGTGTCTCCTTTCCACAACATGGGTTCTGGGACCAAACCCCAGGCTTCAGGCTTGAAAGGAAGTGCCTTTACTCACTGATCAATCTCTACAACTCATAGAAATGTATTTTAAACTCAGTCATGGTGGCATACACCTTTAATCTGAGCATTTGGGAAGTAGAGGCAGGATCACTATAAATTCAAGATGGTAATGAGCTTGAAGCCAGCTTGTCTACATAAGAGTTTGTCTCAAAATAATAACAAAGTAGTCTACTTTAGTTATTTAAGTTGAAAATCATTTTACTATAACTAAAACAACACAAGTAATGTAGTGATCTATTGGAATTATGCATATTGTTCATAGTTGTTCTTTTAAATTTTAATTTTTAAGCTTTTTATTAATTATTTGTGAATTTCATATATATCACACACTCAAATCCCAGTTATCACCCAGTCCTTTCTTATCTGTCCTTGTAAACTCCCCTGCAAAAGAAAACAAACCAAAAGGAAACAACAAAAAAAGAGAAACAAAAATCTCACTGGAAGCTGTAGTGTGTTATGTGTGTTCCACAGTATATCCCTTTGTCAAAACATCTTTACATGCAAATGCTCGTTGCCATGAGTCCTGGGTCTGATTTGAGGCCTCTGGCTGCTGCCAAACTATCAATACTGGATCTTCACTGGGACTCCATTCTGATATACTGTTGTTGCCTTGGATTATGGGGATCCTACGGGTTTGAATCTTAAGAACTGGCCCTTTCACTCACTGCAGTAGATCATAGATGGGATAGATGTTTCGGTGGGCCAGTTCAAAGCCATAGATCTGGGACTGGGTGGTAGCTGAGTATGTCAGCTGACCAGCTCTCCCATACGCACACCAATTGGGCCAGCACTTCAGCACTGGTGGCTAGCACACATAAGTGCTACAGCCAATATGGCATATGGTGGGGGGGAGTCTTTCCTACCACTAGGAGCAGGGTCAGTTCTTCTATGCTGCCCAACTGAGGTGCTGAAGTGCAGGACCTGCTTGCTGAGGGGCAGGGCCAGCTCTCCTACAAATTTTTTCATTGCTTTTATTGAAATAAAATTCTGTACTGAATGGCAGCTTCCACAAATTTTTACAATGAAATTTATTTTTATAATCGTCTAAAAGTTGCTTTATATTTGAGTCTAACTATTTTGAAATTTATTTTAAATTTTATCCTTTTTTTCTGGCATTTTTTTAATTAGGTATTTTCCTCATTTACATTTCCAATGCTATCGCAAAAGTCGCCCATACCCACCCACCCCAACTCCCCTACCCACCCACTCCCCATTTTTGGCCCTGGCGTTCCCCTGTACTGGGGCATATAAAGTTTGTATGTTCAATGGGCCTCTCTTTCCAGTGATGGCCAACTTGGCCATCTTTTGATACATATTCAGCTAGAGACAAGAGCTCCGGGGTACTGGTTAGTTCATATTGTTGTTCCACCTATAGGGTTGCAGTTCCCTTTAGTTCCTTGGGTGCTTTCTCTAGCTCCTCCATTGGGGGCCCTGTGATCCATTCAATAGCTGACTGTGAGCATCCACTTCTGTGTTTGCTTGGCCCTGGCATAGTCTCACAAGAGACAGCTATATCTGGGTCCTTTCAGCAAAATCTTCCTAATGTATGCAATGGTGTCAGCATTTGGAAGCTGATTATGGGATGGACCCCTGGATATGGCAATCACTAGATGGTCCATCCTTTCATCACAGCTCCAAATTTTGTCTCTGTAACTCCTTCCATGGGTGTTTTGTTCCCAATTCTAAGAAGGGGCAAAGTGTCCACACTTTGGTCTTCATTCTTATTGAGTTTCATGCGTTTAGCAAATTGTATCTTATATCTTGGGTATCCTAAGTTTCTGGGCTAATATCCATTTATCAGTGAGTACATATTGTGTGAGTTCCTTTGTAATTGGGTTACCTCACTCAGGATGATGCCCTCCAGGTCCATCCATTTGCCTAGGAATTTCATAAATTCATTGTTTTTAATAGCTGAGTAGTACTCCATTGTGTAAATATACCACATTTTCTGTATCCATTCCTCTGTTGAGGGGCATCTGGGTTCTTTCCAGCTTCTGAAATTTTATCCTTTTAAAGAAGCATATGCTTTCTAATTTCTAACAATTCCCTGAAAATAATATTCATGTGTGGGGCACAGTGAATATGTGTATAGTCCCAGATATTTTAGAGGCCAAGATGAGAAAATTGCTAGAGCCCAGGAGGTTGAGCCTAAGCCAGACAGAATAATGAAACTTCCATCTTAAGTTTCAATCCTTTAACTGAAATCAAAGTCTGCCCATAAATTGAATGAAACTGTTTACATAATAAAAAATAATAGCAACTATCAACATCTCATTAAATATACCAATATAATTTGTAATATATCTGTTAATGGCTTATAAATTCATGAGTTAGCAGGTGGCTTGGTGGTTATGAGTATATAACTGCTCTTGAAGAGAATCAGACTTTTGTTACCAGTACCATATTAGGCAGTGTAGTGGCTATTCTTGGTTGTCAACTTGACTATATTTGGAATGAACTACAATCCAGAATTGGAAGGCTCACCAGTGACCCTTATCTGGAGGCTTGGAGATCCTTATCTGGATCTTGGTATGGAGATCTTGAGACATAGTGGCTCTGGATTCCAGAAGATTAAATCTCCGAGTTTAAGGAGATTTAATCTGGGCTACACCTTTCATCTGGGATTAAAGGTGTGGTGGAACACACCTTTAATCTGGGCTACACCTTCTGCTGGAGACAATATAAGGACATTGGAAGAAGGGAGTCTAGCTCTTGCTCCTGCGCCTGCTTGCTGTGTGAGACTGAGTAACTGCTAGATCCTTGGACTTCCATTCACAGCTGCGACTGAACCATTATTGGGAATTGGGCTGCCGACTGTAAGTCATCAATAAATTCTTTACTATATAGAGACTACCCATAAGTTCTGTGACTCTAGAGAACCCTGACTAATACAGAATTTGGTACCAGGAGTGGTTCTAGAGTAACAGAAGTACAAGGATGAATCTTTTAAAATACTGGAATTGGCTTGTTGAGCCACCAGCACTTTCAACTACTGAAACCTCTCCAGATTCTCTCCCTCCTGGGAGCTCAGAGAATTTTGAAGACCCATGGTTGAAACTATATTTCAAACTTAAAGAAGCTAATGCCCTTGATTTTCTTAATGAATTAGGTGATTCAGTGCACAAAGCTTTCTACAAGATGGGGAAAAAATCAGAAAATGATTTTACTGGCTGGCTGCTCTTAGTATCTGGGGAAAAAATGATGAATGAAAGGAAGGAGTTGTGTGATAAAATCGAAAGGCTCCAGACACAAGTAAACGATCTAAAAGTTGCTAAGTGTGTCCTTGAAGAGAATCTTCTCTCTTGCAGCAATAGAGCTCAAGTTGCAGAAAATCAAACTGAAACCCTCATTGTAAGGTTGGCTGAACTACAGCGAAATTTTAAGTCTCAGCCTCAGAATGTGTCGACAGTTAAAGTAAGGGCACTAATTGGCAAAGAATGGGATCCTATAACTTGGGACGGGGATGTGTGGGAAGACCATGTTGAAGCTGAGAATTTTGAATCTTCAGATTCTCAAGGGTTTGCCCCACCTGAGGAAGTAGTACCCTCAGCCCCACCCCTTGAAATAATGCCTTCCCCACATGAGGAAATTAATTTTGCAGAGTCTGATAAACCAGCAATGACTTTCACTACTGATGTTTCTCAAGGCCCACCAATAGTTTCTTCTAGACCTGTAACCAGACTCAAAGCAAAACAGGCTCCTAGAGGGGAGGTAGAAAGTGTAGTCCATGAGGAAATTCGCTACACTACTAAGGAGCTTAATGAGTTTGCTAATTCATTCAAACAGCAACCTGGTGAATATGTGTGGGAATGGATTTTAAGGGTGTGGGATAAGGGTGGAAGGAACATAAAACTAGAGCAGGCTGAGTTTATTGATATGGGCCCTTTGAGTAGAGATTCTAGGTTTAATACGGAAGCTCGCATGGTTAAAAAAGGTGTCAAAAGTTTGTTTGAATGGTTGGCTGAGGTGTTTATCAAAAGATGGCCTACTGGAAATGACTTGGAGATGCCTGATATTCCATGGCTTAGTGTTGATGAAGGGATTTTAAGACTTAGGGAAATTGCAATGCTAGAGTGGATGTATTGTGTAAAGCCTAATTGTCCACAATGGGAAGGTCCAGAAGATATGCCCTTCACCAGCTCTATAAGACGCAAATTGGTGAGAGGGGCACCAGCACATTTGAAGGGTTTTGTTCTTTCCCTTTTCCTTGTGCCAGATCTTAGCATTGGAGATGCTTCTGCTCAATTAGATGAATTAAATTCACTGGGTTTAGTTGGATTCCGAGGTAACAAGGGCCAGGTGGCAGCATTGAATCGCCGGAGACAAGGTGATCCTAGTTATTATAATGGACAGCGTAGGCAAAAGAATGTTTATAATGACAGACCCAGTAACGGTCAGCACAGGAGAGGTGAAACTTATAATGGCATGACTCGCTTGGACCTTTGGTACTGGCTAGTCAATCATGGTGTTTCCAGGAATGAAATACATAAGAAGCCTACTGCATATTTGTTTGATTTGTATAAGCAAAAAAATTCTCAAACCAATGAAAGAAAGGCTACAGTAGTTCGTGGTAAACAGCAATCTCGGCCAGTGAATCAATTTCCAGACTTGAGCCAGTTTGCAGATCCGGAACCCCTTGAATGAAGGGGTGGCCAGGTTCCCCTGAGGAAGGATCCTGATAAGACACCCAAAGGTTTTGCTGTTACCCTTTCTCCAGTTCTTCCCCAGAGGGACCTACGGCCTTTTACAAGGGTAACTGTACATTGGGGAAAAGGAAATAATCAGACTTTTCGGGGTCTGCTGGATACTGGTTCTGAGTTGACACTGATCCCAGGAGATCCCAAGAAACATTGTGGCCCTCCAGTTAAAGTAGGGGCCTATGGAGGGCAGGTGATTAATGGAGTTTTGACTGATGTCCGACTCACAGTAGGTCCAGTAGGTCCCCGGACACATCCTGTGGTGATTTCCCCAGTTCCAGAATGTATAATTGGGATAGATATACTCAGAAGCTGGCAGAATTCTCATATTGGCTCCCTGAACTGTAGAGTGAGGGCTATTATGGTTGGAAAGGCCAAATGGAAGCCTTTAGAGTTGCCTCTGCCAAAGAAAATAGTGAATCAAAAACAGTATCGTATTCCTGGAGGCATTGCAGAAATTACTGCCACTATCAAGGACTTGAAAGATGCAGGGGTGGTGGTTCCCACCACATCTCCGTTTAACTCTCCTATCTGGCCAGTGCAGAAAACAGATGGATCATGGAGAATGACAGTTGATTATCGAAAACTAAATCAGGTAGTAACTCCAATTGCAGCTGCTGTACCAGATGTAGTTTCGTTACTTGAGCAAATTAACACATCTCCTGGCACCTGGTATGCAGCTATTGATCTGGCAAATGCCTTCTTCTCAGTACCTGTCCATAAGGACCACCAGAAGCAATTTGCTTTCAGTTGGCAAGGCCAACAGTATACCTTCACAGTTTTGCCTCAAGGATATATTAACTCTCCTGCCCTGTGTCATAATTTAGTTAGAAGGGATCTTGATCGTTTGGATATTCCACAAAATATCACATTGGTGCACTATATTGATGACATTATGCTGATTGGACCAAGTGAGCGGGAAGTAGCAACCACTTTGAACTCATTGGTAACACATATGCGTATCAGAGGATGGGAAATAAATCCAACCAAAATTCAAGGACCATCTACCTCAGTGAAATTCTTAGGAGTCCAGTGGTGTGGGGCATGCAGAGATATTCCTTCTAAGGTGAAAGATAAGTTATTGCACCTGGCCCCTCCTACAACCAAGAAAGAAGCACAACGTTTAGTGGGTCTATTTGGATTCTGGAGACAACACATCCCTCACTTGGGTGTGTTACTTAGGCCTATTTACCAAGTGACTAGGAAAGCTGCTAGCTTTGTGTGGGGCCTGGAACAGGAGAAGGCCCTTCAACAGGTCCAGGCTGCTGTGCAGGCTGCTCTACCACTTGGACCATATGACCCAGCAGACCCGATGGTACTTGAGGTGTCTGTGGCTGATAGAGATGCTGTTTGGAGCCTCTGGCAGGCCCCTGTAGGTGAATCACAGAAAAGACCTTTGGGATTTTGGAGCAAAGCTCTACCATCATCTGCAGACAACTATTCTCCCTTTGAAAAACAGCTCTTGGCCTGCTATTGGGCCTTAGTGGAAACTGAACGTTTGACAATAGGACACCAAGTTACTATGCGACCTGAATTACCCATTATGAGCTGGGTACTATCAGACCCTGCAAGTCATAAAGTGGGACGCGCACAGCAGCAGTCTATTATCAAATGGAAGTGGTATATACGTGATCGGGCCAGACCAGGTCCTGAAGGCACAAGCAAGTTACATGAAGAAGTTGCTCAAATGCCTATGGTTTCTACTCCTGTTACAATGCCATCTGCTGCCAAGCATGCGCCTATAGCCTCATGGGGTGTTCCCTATGATCGACTGACCGAAGAGGAAAAGACTAGGGCCTGGTTTACTGATGGCTCTGCACGTTATGCAGGCACCACCCAGAAGTGGACAGCTGCAGCATTACAACCCCTTTCTGGGACAACTCTGAAAGACACAGGTGAAGGGAAATCTTCACAGTGGGCAGAACTTCGGGCAGTACACATGGTATTACAGTTTGTTTGCAAGAAGAAATGGCCAGATGTACGATTATTCACTGACTCATGGGCTGTAGCCAATGGATTGGCTGGATGGTCAGGGACTTGGAAAGATCACAATTGGAAAATTGGTGAAAAAGACATCTGGGGAAGAAGTATGTGGATAGATCTCTCCAAATGGGCAAAGGATGTGAAGATATTTGTGTCCCATGTAAATGCTCACCAAAAGGTGACTTCAGCCGAGGAGGAGTTCAATAATCAAGTGGATAAGATGACCCGTTCTGTGGACAGTCAGCCTCTCTCCCCAGCCATCCCTGTCATTGCTCAATGGGCACATGAACAAAGTGGCCATGGTGGTCGAGATGGAGGTTATGCTTGGGCTCAGCAACACGGGCTTCCACTCACCAAGGCTGACCTGGCTACAGCTGCTGCTGATTGCCAGATCTGCCAACAGCAGAAACCAACACTGAGCCCCAGATATGGCACCATTCCTCGAGGTGACCAGCCAGCAACCTGGTGGCAGGTTGGCTACATTGGACCACTTCCTTCGTGGAAAGGACAGCGTTTTGTTCTTACTGGAGTAGATACTTATTCTGGTTATGGATTTGCCTTTCCTGCACGTAAGGCCTCTGCTAAAACCACCATTCACGGACTGACAGAATGCCTTATCTATCGTCATGGTATTCCACACAGTATTGCTTCTGACCAAGGAACTCATTTCACAGCCAGAGAAGTACGACAGTGGGCCCACGATCATGGAATTCACTGGTCTTACCACATTCCCCATCATCCTGAAGCAGCTGGCCTGATAGAAAGATGGAATGGCCTTTTGAAGACACAGTTACAGCGCCAATTAGGTGGTAACAGCTTGGAAGGCTGGGGTAGAGTTCTTCAGAAGGCAGTATATGCTTTGAATCAGCGCTCGATATATGGTACAGTTTCACCCATAGCCAGGATTCATGGGTCCAGGAATCAAGGGGTGGAAAAGGGAATAGTTCCACTTACTATCACTCCTAGTGACCCTCTAGGAAAATTTTTGCTTCCTGTCCCCATAACTCTAGGTTCTGCTGGCCTAGAAGTTTTGGCTTCAGAGAGGGGAGTTCTCCTACCAGGAGCTACAACAAACATTCCATTGAATTGGAAGCTCAGACTTCCCCCTGGTCATTTTGGGCTTCTAATGCCCTTAAACCAACAGGCTAAAAAAGGAATAACCGTGTTAGGAGGAGTGATAGATCCAGATTACCATGGGGAAATTGGATTACCTCTTCACAATGGAGGTAAGCAAGATTATGTCTGGAGTGTAGGAGATCCCTTAGGGCGTCTCCTAGTACTACCATGTCCTGTGATTAAAGTCAATGGGAAACTACAACAGCCTAATCCAAGCAGGATGACAAAGGACGCAGACCCATCAGGAATGAAGGTATGGGTCAATCCTCCAGGAAAAGAGCCAAGACCTGCTGAGGTGCTGGCCGAAGGTGAAGGAAATACAGAATGGGTAGTAGAGGAAGGTAGTTATAAATACCAATTAAGGCCACGTAACCAGTTGCAGAAACGAGGATTATAAAGTAATATGAATGCCCCATTGTAAATTTACAAATGCGTTTGCGATTGTACGAGGGATAGTTATATCATGTTAGGCGTATTCACAACCTTGTTATTGTTTCATGTAAACATGGGATATTATTTGTGTCAAGTTGACAAGGGGTGGATTGTAGTGGCTATTCTTGGTTGTCAACTTGACTATATTTGGAATGAACTACAATCCAGAATTGGAAGGCTCACCAGTGACCCTCATCTGGGATTAAAGTATCCACACTTTGTTCTTCCTTCTTCTTGAGTTTCAAGTGTTTTGCAAATTGTACCTTGGGTATTCTAAGTTTCTGGGCTAATATCCACTTATCAGTGAGTGCATATCATGTGTGTTCTTTTAAGATTGGGTTACCTCACTCAGGATGATATCCTCCAGATCCATCCATTTGCCTAAAATTTTCATGAATTTATTTTTTTAATAGCTAAGTAGTACTCCATTGTGTAAATGTACCACATTTTCTGTATCCATTCCTCTGTTGAGGGGCATCTGGGTTATTATAAATAAGGCTGCTATGAACAGAGTGGAGCATGTGTCCTTATTACAAGTGGGAACATCTTCTGGATATATTCCCAGGAGAGGTATTGTTGTATCTTCTGGTAGTACTATGTCTAATTTTTTGAGAAACCACCAGACTTATTTCCAGAGTGGTTGTACCAGCTTGCAATGATACCAGCAATGGAGGAGTGTTCCTCTTTCTCCATATCCTCACCAGCATCTACTATCCCCTGAATTTTTTATCTTAGCCATTCTGACTGGTGTGAGGTGGAATCTCAGTGTTGTTTTGATTTGCATTTCCCTGATGATTAAGGATGTTGAACATTTTTTCAGGTGCTTCTCAGTCATTCATTATTCCTCAGTTGAGAATTCTTTGTTTAGCTCTTCTCTACCACATTTTTAATAGGGTTCTTTGATTTTCTGGAGTCTAGCTTCTTGTGTTCTTTGTATATATTGGATATAAGTCCCCTATTGGATTTAGGATTGGTAAAGATCCATTCCCAATCTATTGGTGATCTTTTTGTCTTATTGATAGTGTCTTTTGCCTTACAGAAGCTTTGCAATTTTATGAGGCCCCATTTGTGGATTCTCAATCTTACAGCACAAGCCATTGCTGTTCTGTTCAGGAATTTTTCCCCTGTGCCCATATCTTTGAGGCTTTTCCCCACTTTCTCCTCTATAAGTTTCAGTGTCTCTGGTTTTATCTGGAGTTCCTTGACCCACTTAGACTTGAGCTTTGTACAAGGAATTAAGAATGAATCAATTTGCATTCTTCTACATGATAACCACCAGTTGAGACAGCACAATTTGTTTGAAATGCTGTCTTTTTTCCACTGAATGGTTTTAGCTCCTTTGTCAAAGTTCAAGTGACCATGGGTGTGTGGGTTCATTTCTGGGTCTTCAGTTCTATTCCATTGATCTACCTGTCTGTCACTGTACCAGTACCATGCAGTTTTTATCACAATTGCTCTGTAGTATAGCTTGAGGTCAGGAATGGTGATTCCACCAAAGGTTCTTTTATTGTTGAGAATAGTTTTTGCTATCCTAGGTTTTTTTGTTATTCCAGATGAATTTGCAAGTTTCCCTTTCTAACTTGGAGAAGAATTGAGTTGGAATTTTGATGGGGATTGCATTGAATCTGTAGCTTGCTTTCAGCAAAATAGCCATTTTTACTATGTCTATTGATTTTTAATTCATTCTCCACATGGATTCCTCTGTCCACCCCCATAATTCTGAACACCATGACAAAAACCACTGCTTTAAGGCATATATATATATATATATATATATACATATGTATATATATATATATATATATATGCATATATGATATATAGCATTGGGTTTGGACTTTAGAAAAAAAAGATAGTTTGCTCTCATTCACCCAGGTCAGATTCCAGCCTACCAGCTGGAGTCACTGAAAGTAGTAGAGAAATGGGCAATTCCTAGCCTACTTAGAAAGATACTGTGTTGGAGTGTGGGAAAAATATACAGAAAGTCAAATAACAACTGTATCAAAAAATTGAAACACATCAGAGTGGCCAAAGGTGAAAACCTGAAATACTCAATGCACTGCAAAACCAGATTGAAAAAAAAAAAAAAAAAGATGATTGCAAACAGTCCCTGGAAGCAGCTAGTTCTCAGCTGTACATGTAGGCAAAACATGAGGCAGAGATACATCAGCCTGGCTTAAAGATGGAGCAATCAGGTTTTTTTTAGGAAATCAAGCAAACAAAAAACTCAAAGTAATATGTAGTAACATACACAAATACTGTTCTTATAATAAAGTGAAAACTGTATTTCTTGAAATTATAGATTGTACTATATCATTTACTCTTGCAAATGCAAAAATAATTCTGAGGTTAGTTAGTGGGCAAAAACAATTACTTTGTGTCTTATAATAATGCTTATTAAATAGTATGCATGTAAAAAATTCAATATTTTTACAATATTTTGTCAGCTAAAATGGAACCTGTTTTAACATTTAGAAACCTAATTGTGTATTCAAATTTATGTAGAATGAACTTTCTTTGGTTGGACTTATGTGTTTTTACTTAAATGTATTAAAGTTGTACATATTTATGGAACGTGTTATGTTGTGTCCACATGTGTTTACATTATATAATGTATAAATCCAGTCAGTATATCTATCTCCTTAAATGTGTATTTTTTTGTTCTGATAAAAACATTGAAAAATCATTCATGTAGCTGTTTTAAATGTACATAATGTGTCATCACTATACATGGGTACCCTACTGTGCACAGTAAAACAACTTCCTCCTCTTCAGGTGTAGCTTAGTAGCCATTGAACCACCTTTCCCCTCTCTTCTCCCTCTTCTCTCTCCTCTCTGTCTTCTCTGTCTTCTCTCTCTCTCATCGTTTCTTCCCCCCCCCCTTCTCCCTCTCTCCATTCTAGAAGCTATCATTCTACTCTCAGTGCCATGAGACTCATGGTTTTGGATTCCACAAATGCATTTGACAGGTGGTGCTTGCTTTTCATCCTTGGCTCAATTCTCTCAGCATAATGACATCTAGCTCCATCCATGTTAGGACCAATGACAGTACTGTATATCTTTGTATGGCTGAATAGTGTTGTATTGTGAATACTTTTTATTCATCCATTTTCTTTATCCACTCATTAGTTAATGGACTCTTAGATATTGTATACAGTTATGCAATAAACAAGGAGAGATGTCTCTTTAACATAGAGATTTCATTTCCTTTGGATACTTATCCAGTATTGAGATCGCTGGATTATAAATATACTTCTATTGTTAAATTTCTCAGGTACTTTGATTCTGTTTTTAAAGACTCCATCCATTCACACACTAACAGTTTAAGGGCCCCCATTTATACATCTCATACAGATGTTTGTACTTATTTTTCACAGTGTCTGAGCTATTCTGAATTAGTTTCATCTTTTAATTTAATTTATTATGTATGTCTATTTTATTTTCCTTTAGATAAGATTTTCCAGGAAATTGCAGTTTTAAGGAATCAGTGCTTATAAGCAAAGATAATCTTTAAAAAATAAAAAAAAAATAAAAATAATAAAGCTAGTATCTATGTTCTGAAAACTGGTTGTAAATGTCTGGTTCTCAGTCAGCAGCATCATTCCTGGGATGTCATATCACAGGTAATCACATACATAGCCAATTCATTTGGTAAATTATAGTCCTAAGGAAACTAGAGCCTATTCATTCTACTATTAATGGTGTGGACGATGGCTTCATTTATATGGTGACTTTAACACCGTTGAACAAGAATAAATATTTGGATTACCTATTTATTTAAAAAGTCATGATTAGCCAAATATCCTTTCTAATAGATGTTGATTTAAAAAGCCTACAACCATGCCTTAAACATGTATTTTTAAAAACTAAATAATCACTACTAAAGACTCTTGGTTCTATGTAAAATTCAACTTTGCCACTAAAAATATTGTGATGTCAGTTCCTCACCAGAACTTTTGTGAGAAACTAAAGACCTCACAAAGACTGGGACAATGGTTCCATAGGTAAAGGAAAACCCCTGTAAAAAGTGGAGGGAGAGAAGCATGCCACAGAATTCCCTCTGACCTGCACACATGTGCTAGAGCATATCTACATGCATGCACACATCGCAGACACACACAAACACAAAAATAAATAAAATACAAATAAAACTAACATGTGTATCTACCACATTCTTCTGTAAGCCTTTATCATTTGAATTCAAAATAACCTAAATTTAGCTGGAATTGTATATGAAGCCTTGTATTTGGCCAGTAGAGTTATTGCTCAATGACTTTTCATTCTTGTTCATGGACTAAACCTATGTTAGTGCCCTTCTGGTCGGCGCCAGCACCAGGTAACCTTGGGTGCAGAGTCAGCGGACACCCCCAAGGTCCCCTAGAGGACTCTCTATGCCATCTTAGGATCACCAGTGAATGGAACACAACTTCTGTTCCAATCCAATCGCGCGGGACCTTAGAGAGCATTAGAGAAGCAGGAAACCTGACCTGACCAGGATCAAAAGCCCCTTCCAGTCGGCACCAGCACTGGATCACCTGGGCACAGAGTCGGCAGACACCCCCAAGGTCCCTAGAGGACAGCTTCTGAGACAGACCCCGTTTAAGGCTCCAGACATCCAGGCACCTTCCCTGCCAGAGGAGAGATGTCTGCCCTGCCCAAGGGAGAGTTTTGCCAGAGCACCTGGGGGAAACATGTTGGTTCCCGGATCCCTCCAAGACTAGTCTGTGCAGGTAAGAATGTGGACTACAGAAGCTGACAACTTCTGCGACATGCCGAAACAACACAGCTTCTGGGACAGGTCCTGTTTCAGGCCTTCATCTTCTTCCAGGAGGGAGGTCCAAACACCAGATATCTGTGCACCTTCCCTGTAAGAGGAGAGTGTGCCTGCAGTGAGTGCTCTGAACACTGAAACCCAGAGGAGAGATCTAGTCTCCCAGGTCTGCTGAAAGAGGCTAACAGAATCACAAGAGGAACAATCTCTAACCAGAGACAACTATAACAAGAAACTCCAGAGATTACCAGATGGTGAAAGGCAAACGTAAGAATCTTACTAACAGAAATCAAGACCACTCACCATCATCAGAACCAGCACTCCCACCTCAGCCAGTCCTGGGCAACTCAACACACCCGAAAAGCTAGACCCAGATTTAAAAGCATATCTCATGATGATGGTAGAAGACGTCAAGAAGGACTTTAATAACTAACTTAAAGAAATACAGGAGAACACTGCTAAAGAGTTACAAGTCCTTAAAGAAAAACAGGAAAACACAACCAAACAGGTAGAAGTCCTTAAAGAAAAACAGAAAAACACATCCAAACACGTGATAAAAATGAACAAAACAATACTAGACATAAAAAGGGAAGTAGACACAATAAAGAAAACCCAAAGGGAGACAACACTGGAGATAGACACCATAGGAAAGAAATCTGGAAACATAGATGAGAGCATCAACAACAGAATACAAGAGACGGAAGAGAAAATCTCAGGTGCAGAAGATTCCATAGAGAACATTGGTACAACAATCAAAGAAAATGCAAAATGCAAAAAGATCCTAACTCAAAACGTCCAGGAAATCCAGAACACAATGAGAAGACCAAACCTACGGATAATAGGAGTGGATGAGAATGAAGATTTTCAACTTAAAGGGCCAGCAAATTTCTTCAACAAAATTAAAGAAGAAAACTTTCCAAACCCAAGGAAAGAGATGCCCATGAACATACAAGAAGCCTACAGAACTCCAAATAGACTGAACCAGAAAAGAAATTCCTCCCAACACATAATAATCAGAACAACAAATGCACTAAAGATAGAATATTGAAAGCAGTAAGGGAAAAGGGTCAAGTAACATATAAAGGCAGGCCTATCAGAATTACACCAGACATTTCACCAGAGACAAGGAAAGCCAGAAGATACTGGACAGATGTTATAAGACACTACAAGAACACAAATGCCAGCACAGGCTACTATACAAACTCTAAATTACAATAGATAGAGAAACCAAAGCATACCATGACAAAACCAAATTCACACAATTATCTTTCCACAAATCCAGCCATTCAAAGGATAATAACAGAAAAAGAAAAGAAAACAAAACAAAACAAAAAAAACGATATAAGGACAAAAACCATGCCCTAGAAAAAGCAAGAAAGTAATCTTTCAATAAACCTAAAAGAAGACAGCCAAAAGAACAGAATGCCATCTCTAACAACAAAAATAATAGGAAGCAAACGCTGACACCATTGCATACACTAGCAAGATTGTGCTGATAGGACCCTGATATAGCTGCCGCTAGTGAGACTACGCCACGGCCTAGCAAACACATAAGTGGATGCTCATAGTCAGCTATTGGATGGATCACAGGGCCCCCAATGGAGGAGCTAGAGAAAATACCCAAGGAGCTAAAGGGATCTGCAACCCTATAGGTGGAAAAACATTATGAACTAACCAGTAGCCCAGAGCTCTTGACTCTAGCTGCATATGTATCATAAGATGGCCTAGTCGGCCATCACTGGAAAGAGAGGCCCACAGGTCTTGCAAACTTTATCTGCCCCAGTACAGGTAAACACCAGGGCCAAAAAGTGAGAGTGGGTGGGTAGGGGAGTAGGGGGGAGGGTATGGGGGACTTTTGGGATAGCATTGGAAATGTAAATGAGGAAAATACCTAATAAAAAGATAATAGGAAGCAACAATTACTTTTCCTTAATATCTCTTAATATCAATGGACTAAATTCCCCAATAAAAAAAAACATAGACTAACAAACAGGACCCAACATTTTTCTGTTTACAGGAAACCCATCTCAGGGAAAAAGACAGACACTATCTCAGAATGAAAGGCTGGAAAACAATTTTGCAAGCAAATGGTCTGAAGAAACAAGCTGGAGTAGCCATTCTAAAATCGAATAAAATCGGCTTCCATCCCAAAGTTATCAAAAAAGACAAGGAGGGCTCTTCCGGTCAGAAAAGCACCTGAGCAGCTGGGGCGCAGGGTCTGCTGACACTCGCCAACTGCCCACAACACCCGCCACAGGATCTTAAGACTTCTGGTGAGGGGAGCACAGCTTCTGCTCCAATCCAATTGCGCGGGACCTGAGACTGCATTAGTTAGGGAAGCAGAAACCGGCCTGAGTAGGACCACAGGCCTCATCCGGCTGGATCAGCGCCAGGGTAGCGGGAGCGCAGGGTTGCCTGACACCCGCCAGCTACCCACGACCCCCACCGCAGGATTTTGGGACTGCTGGTGAGTGGAACACAGCTTCTGCTCCAATCCAATTGCGCGGGACCTGAGACTGCATTAGTTAGGGAAGCAGAAACCGGCCTGAGTAGGGCCACAGGCCTCACCCGGCCGGATCAGCGCCAGGGTAGCGGGAGCGCAGGGTTGCCTGACACCCGCCAGCTACCCACGACCCCCGCCGCAGGATTTTGGGACTGCTGGTGAGTGGAACACAGCTTCTGCTCCAGTCCAATCACGCGGGACCTGAGACTGCTCTGGTTGGGGAGAGAGAAATCCGGCCCACACAGGGCCACAAGCCTCTTCCGGTCAGAAAAGCACCTGAGCAGCTGGGGCGCAGGGTCTGCTGACACTCGCCAACTGCCCACAACACCCGCCACAGGATCTTAAGACTTCAGGTGAGGGGAGCACAGCTTCTGCTCCAATCCAATTGCGCGGGACCTGAGACTGCATTAGTTAGGGAAGCAGAAACCAGCCTGAGTAGGGCCACAGGCCTCACCCGGCCGGATCAGCGCCAGGGTAGCGGGAGCGCAGGGTTGACTGACACCCGCCAGCTACCCACGACCCCCGCCGCAGGATTTTGGGACTGCTGGTGAGTGGAACACAGCTTCTGCTCCAGTCCAATCACGCGGGACCTGAGACTGCTCTGGTTGGGGAGAGAGAAATCCGGCCCACACAGGGCCACAACCCTCTTCCGGTCAGAAAAGCACCTGAGCAGCTGGGGCGCAGGGTCTGCTGACACTCGCCAACTGCCCACAACACCCGCCACAGGATCTTAAGACTTCTGGTGAGGGGAGCACAGCTTCTGCTCCAATCCAATTGCGCGGGACCTGAGACTGCATTAGTTAGGGAAGCAGAAACCGGCCTGAGTAGGACCACAGGCCTCATCCGGCTGGATCAGCGCCAGGGTAGCGGGAGCGCAGGGTTGCCTGACACCCGCCAGCTACCCACGACCCCCGCCGCAGGATTTTGGGACTGCTGGTGAGTGGAACACAGCTTCTGCTCCAATCCAATTGCGCGGGACCTGAGACTGCATTAGTTAGGGAAGCAGAAACCGGCCTGAGTAGGGCCACAGGCCTCACCCGGCCGGATCAGCGCCAGGGTAGCGGGAGCGCAGGGTTGCCTGACACCCGCCAGCTACCCACGACCCCCGCCGCAGGATTTTGGGACTGCTGGTGAGTGGAACACAGCTTCTGCTCCAGTCCAATCACGCGGGACCTGAGACTGCTCTGGTTGGGGAGAGAGAAATCCGGCCCACACAGGGCCACAAGCCTCTTCCGGTCAGAAAAGCACCTGAGCAGCTGGGGCGCAGGGTCTGCTGACACTCGCCAACTGCCCACAACACCCGCCACAGGATCTTAAGACTTCTGGTGAGGGGAGCACAGCTTCTGCTCCAATCCAATTGCGCGGGACCTGAGACTGCATTAGTTAGGGAAGCAGAAACCAGCCTGAGTAGGGCCACAGGCCTCACCCGGCCGGATCAGCGCCAGGGTAGCGGGAGCGCAGGGTTGCCTGACACCCGCCAGCTACCCACGACCCCCGCCGCAGGATTTTGGGACTGCTGGTGAGTGGAACACAGCTTCTGCTCCAGTCCAATCACGCGGGACCTGAGACTGCTCTGGTTGGGGAGAGAGAAATCCGGCCCACACAGGGCCACAAGCCTCTTCCGGTCAGAAAAGCACCTGAGCAGCTGGGGCGCAGGGTCTGCTGACACTCGCCAACTGCCCACAACACCCGCCACAGGATCTTAAGACTTCTGGTGAGGGGAGCACAGCTTCTGCTCCAATCCAATTGCGCGGGACCTGAGACTGCATTAGTTAGGGAAGCAGAAACCAGCCTGAGTAGGGCCACAGGCCTCACCCGGCCGGATCAGCGCCAGGGTAGCGGGAGCGCAGGGTTGCCTGACACCCGCCAGCTACCCACGACCCCCGCCGCAGGATTTTGGGACTGCTGGTGAGTGGAACACAGCTTCTGCTCCAATCTTTAAATAGTGACAACGTTAACAACTAACCCCAGAGATTACCAGATGGCGAAAGGTAAACGTAATAATCTTACTAACAGAAACCAAGACCACTCACCATCATCAGAACCCAGCACCCCCACTTCACCCAGTCCAGGGCACCCCAACACACCGGAAAAGCTAGACACGGATTTAAAAGCATATCTCCTGATGATGATAGAGGACTTCAAGAAGGACGTTAATAACACACTTAAAGAAATGCAGGAGAACACTGCTAAAAAGGAAGAAGACAATAAAGAGGAAGCACAAAAATCCCTTAAAGAATTGCAGGAGAACACTGCTAAAGAGTTACAAATCCTTAAAGAAAAACATGATAACATAATCAAACAGGTAGAAGTCCTTACAGAAAAACAGGAAAACACATCCAAACAGATGATGGAAATGAACAAAACCATACTAGACCTAAAAAGGGAAGTAGACACAATAAAGAAAACCCAAAATGAGGCAACACTGGAGATAGAAACCCTAGGAAAGAAATCTGGAACCATAGATGCAAGCATCAGCAACAGAATACAAGAGATGGAAGAGAGAATCTCAGGTGCAGAAGATTCCATAGAGAACATCGGCACAACAATCAAGGAAAATGTAAAATGCAAAAAGATCCTAACTCAAAACATCCAAGAAATCCAGGACGCAATGAGAAGACCAAACCTACGGATAATAGGGGTGGATGAGAATGAAGATTTTCAACTCAAAGGACCAGCGAACATCTTCAACAAAATTATAGAAGAAAACTTCCCAAATCTAAAGAAAGAGATGCCCATGAACATACAAGAAGCCTACAGAACTCCAAATAGACTGGATCAGAAAAGAAATACCTCCCGACACATAATAATCAGAGCAACAAATGCTCTAAATAAAGATAGAATACTAAAAGCAGTAAGAGAAAAAGGCCAAGTAACATATAAAGGCAAGCCTATCAGAATTACACCAGATTTTTCACCAGAGACTATGAAAGCCAGAAGATCCTGGACAGATGTTATACAGACACTAAAAGAACACAAATTCCAGCCCAGGCTACTATACCCAGCCAAACTCTCAATTAACATAGATGGAGAAACCAAAGTATTCCACGACAAAACCAAATTCACACATTATCTCTCCACGAATCCAGCCCTTCAAAGGATAATAACAGAAAAAAACCAATACAAGGACAGGAACCACGCCCTAGAAACAACAAGAAGGTAATCCCTCAACAAACCTAAAAGAAGACAGCCACAAGAACAAAATGCCAACTTTAACATCAAAAATAACAGGAAACACCAATTTCTTTTCCTTAATATCTCTTAATATCAATGGACTCAACTCCCCGATAAAAAGACATAGACTAACAAACTGGCTACACAAACAAGACCCAACATTTTGCTGCTTACAGGAAACTCATCTCAGAGAAAAGGATAGACACTACCTCAGAATGAAAGGCTGGAAAACAATTCTCCAAGCAAATGGCATGAAGAAACAAGCTGGAGTAGCCATTCTAATATCTGATAAGATTGACTTCCAACCCAAAGTCATTAAAAAAGACAGGGAGGGACACTTCATACTCATCAAAGGTAAAATCCTCCAAGAGGAACTATCAATCCTGAATATCTATGCTCCAAATACAAAGGCAGCCACATTCATTAAAGAAACTTTAGTAAATCTCAAAGCACACATTGCACCTCATACAATAATAGTGGGAGACTTCAACACACCACTTTCACCAATGGACAGATCATGGAAACAGAAACTAAACAGGGACACAGTGAAACTAAGAGAAATTATGAATCAAATGGATCTGGCAGATATCTACAGAACATTCTATCCTAAAACAAAAGGATATACCTTCTTCTCAGCACCTCATGGTACCTTCTCCAAAATTGACCACATAATTGGTCACAAAACAGGCCTCAACAGATATAAAAATATTGAAATTGTCCCATGCATCCTATCAGATCACCATGGACTAAGGCTGATCTTCAATAACAAAATAAATAATAGAAAGCCCACCTTCACGTGGAAACTGAACAACACTCTTCTCAATGATACCTTGGTCAAGGAAGGAATAAGGAAAGAAATTAAGGACTTTTTAGAGTTCAATGAAAATGAAGCCACAACATACCCAAACTTATGGGACGCAATGAAAGCATTTTTAAGAGGAAAACTCATAGCTCTGAGTGCCTCCAAAAGGAAACTAGAGAGAGCACACATTAGCAGCTTGACAACACACCTAAAAGCACTAGAACAAAAGGAAGCAAATTCACCCAAGAGGAGTAGACGGCAGGAAATAATCAAACTCAGGGGTGAAATCAACCAAGTGGAAACAAGAAAAACTATTCAAAGAATCAACCAATCAAGGAGCTGGTTCTTTGAGAAAATCAACAAGATAGATAAACCCTTAGCCAGACTCACTAGAGGGCACAGGGAAAGCATCCTAATTAACAAAATCAGAAATGAAAAAGGAGACATAACAACAGATCCTGAAGACATCCAAAACACCATCAGATCCTTCTACCAAAGGCTATACTCAACAAAACTGGAGAACCTGGATGAAATGGACAAGTTCCTAGACAGATACCAGGTACCAAAGTTGAATCAAGATCAGGTTAATGATCTAAACAGCCCTATATCCCCCAAAGAAATAGAAGCAGTCATTAATAGTCTCCCAACTAAAAAAAGCCCAGGACCAGATGGGTTTAGTGCAGAGTTCTATCAGACCTTCAAAGAAGATCTAATCCCAGTTCTTCACAAACTATTCCACAAAATAGAAACAGAAGGTACTCTACCCAACTCATTCTATGAAGCCACAATTACTCTGATACCTAAACCACAAAAAGACCCAACAAAGATAGAAAACTTCAGACCAATATCCCTTATGAATATTGATGCAAAAATCCTCAATAAAGTTCTTGCTAACCGAATCCAAGAACACATCAAAACAATCATCCATCCTGACCAAGTAGGTTTCATCCCAGGGATGCAGGGATGGTTCAATATACGGAAATCCATCAACGTAATCCAGTATATAAACAAACTCAAAGATAAAAACCACATGGTCATCTCCTTAGATGCGGAAAAAGCATTTGACAAGATCCAACACCCATTCATGATAAAAGTCTTGGAAAGATCAGGAATTCAAGGCCCATACCTAAACATGATAAAAGCAATCTACAGCAAACCAGTAGCCAACATCAAAGTAAATGGTGAGAAGCTTGAAGCAATCCCTCTAAAATCAGGGACTAGACAAGGCTGTCCACTTTCTCCATACCTATTCAACATTGTACTTGAAGTCCTAGCCAGAGCAATTCGACAACAAAAGGAGATCAAAGGGATACAAATTGGAAAAGAGGAAGTCAAAATATCACTTTTTGCAGATGATATGATAGTATATATAAGTGACCCTAAAAATTCCACCAGAGAACTCCTAAGCCTGATAAACAGCTTCGGTGAAGTAGCTGGATATAAAATTAACTCAAACAAATCAATGGCCTTTCTCTACACAAAGAATAAACAGGCTGAGAAAGAAATTAGGGAAACAACACCCTTCTCAATAGTCACAAATAATATAAAATATCTTGGCGTGACTCTAACTAAGGAAGTGAAAGATCTGTATAATAAAAACTTCAAGTCTCTGAAGAAAGAAATTATAGAAGATCTCAGAAGATGGAAAGATCTCCCATGCTCATGGATTGGCAGGATCAACATTGTAAAAATGGCTATCTTGCCAAAAGCAATCTACAGATTCAATGCAATCCCCATCAAAATTCCAAATCAATTCTTCAACGAATTAGAAAGTGCAATCTGCAAATTCATCTGGAATAACAAAAAACCTAGGATAGCAAAAACTCTTCTCAAGGATAAAAGAACCTCTGGTGGAATCACCATGCCGGACCTAAAGCTCTACTACAGAGCAATTGTGATAAAAACTGCATGGTACTGGTATAGTGACAGACAAATAGACCAATGGAATAGAATTGAAGACCCAGAAATGAACCCACACACCTATGGTCACTTGATCTTCGACAAGGGAGCTAAAAACATCCAGTGGAAGAAAGACAGCATTTTCAACAAATGGTGCTGGCACAACTGGTTGTTAACATGTAGAAGAATGCGAATAGATCCATTCCTATCTCCTTGTACTAAGGTCAAGTCTAAGTGGATCAAGGAACTTCACATAAAACCAGAGACACTGAAACTTATAGAGGAGAAAGTGGGGAAAAGCCTTGAAGATATGGGCACAGGGGAAAAATTCCTGAATAGAACAGTAATGGCTTGTGCTGTAAGATCGAGAATTGACAAGTGGGACCTCATGAAACTACAAAGCTTCTGCAAGGCTAAAGACACCATCAATAAGACAAAAAAACCACCAACAGATTGGGAAAGGATCTTCACCTATCCTAAATCAGATAAGGGACTAATATCCAATATATATAAAGAACTCAAGAAGGTGGACTCCAGAAAGTCAAATAACCCCATTAAAAAATGGGGCTCAGAACTGAACAAAGAATTCTCACCTGAGGAATACCGAATGGCAGAGAAGCACCTGAAAAAATGTTCAACATCCTTAATCATCAGGGAAATGCAAATCAAAACAACCCTGAGATTCCACCTCACACCAGTCAGAATGGCTAAGATCAAAAATTCAGGTGACAGCAGATGCTGGCGAGGATGTGGAGAAAGAGGAACACTCCTCCATTGTTGGTGGGATTGCAAGCTTGTACAACCACTCTGGAAATCAGTCTGGCGGTTCCTCAGAAAATTGGACATAGTACTACCGGAGGATCCAGCAATACCTCTCCTGGGCATATATCCAGAAGATGTCCCAACCGGTAAAAAGGACACATGCTCCACTATGTTCATAGCAGCCCTATTTATAATAGCCAGAAGCTGGAAAGAACCCAGATGTCCCTCAACAGAGGAATGGATACAGAAATTATGGTACATTTACACAATGGAGTACTACTCAGCTATTAAAAAGAATGAATTTATGAAATTCCTAGCCAAATGGATGGACCTGGAGGGCATCATCCTGAGTGAAGTAACACAATCACAAAAGAACTCACACAATATGTATTCATTGATAAGTGGATATTAGCCCAAAACTTAGGATACCCAAGATATAAGATACAATTTGCTAAACGCATGAAACTCAAGAAGAATGAAGACCAAAGTGTGGACACTGTGCACCTTCTTAGAATTGGGAACAAAACACCCAGGGAAGGAGCTACAGAGACAAAGTTCGTAGCTGTGATGAAAGGATGGACCATTTAGAGACTGCTGTATCCAGGGATCCGTCCCATAATCAGCTTCTAAACGCTGACACCATTGCATACACTAGCAAGATCTTGCTGAAAGGACCCAAATATAGCTGTCTCTTGTGAGATGATGCCGGGGCCTAGCAAACACAGGAGTGGATGTTCACAGTCAGCTATTGGATGTATCACAGGGCTCCCAATGGAGAAGCTAGAGAAAGTACCCAAGGAGCTAAAGGGATCTGCAACCCTATTGTTGGAACAACATGATGTACTAACCGGAACCCTGGAGCTCTTGTCTCTAGCTGCATATGTATCGAAAGATGGCCTAGTCGGCCATCAATGGAAAGAGAGGCCCATTGGACTTGCAAACTTTATATGCCCCAATATAGGGGAATGCCAGGGCCAAAAGAATGGGAATGGGTGGGTAGGGAAGTGGGGGGCGCTATGGGGGACTTTTGGGATAGTATTGGAAATGTAATTGAGGAAATTATGTAATAAAAATATTAAAAAAAAAAAAATACAAAATAATAAATATCTAAGTTATTAAGTAAAAAAAAAAAAAAAAAAAACTATGGAGAAATTTTGTGTGTGTGTGTGTATATATAAAAAAAAAAAAAAAAAAAAGACAAGGAGGGGCACTTCATACTCATCAAAGGTAAAATCTTTCAAGAGAAACTCTCAGTTCTGAATAACTATGCTCCAAATGCAAGGGCAGCCACATTCATTAAAGAAATAAAGTAAAACTCAAAGCACACATTGCACCTCACACGATAATAGTGGGAGACTTCAACACACCAATTTCATCAATGGACAGATCATGGAAACAGAAACTAAACAGGGACACAGTATGAAACAAAAGGATCTAACAGTTATCTACAGATCATTTTATCCTAAAACAAAAGGATATACCTACTTATTAGCACCTCATGGTACCTTCTCCATAATTGACCATATAATTGGTCACAAAACAACCCTTAACAGATACAAAAATATTTAAATTGTCCCATGCATCCTATCAGATAACCATGGACTAAGGCTCAAATTCAATAACAACATAAATAATCAAAAGCCAACTATCATGTGGAAACTGAACAACACTCTTCTCAATGATAACTTGGTCAAGGAAGGAAAAAAGAAAGAAATTAAAGACTTTTTAGAGTTTAATGAAAATGAAGTCACAACATACCCAAACTTATGGGACACATTGAAAGCATTTCTAAGAGGGAAACTCATAGCTCTGAGTACCTCCAAAAAGGAACTAGAGAGAGCATGCACTAGCAGCTTGACAACACACCTAAAAGCTCTAGAAAAAAAGGAAGAAAATTCACCCGAGATGAGTAGATAGTAGGAAATAATCAAACTCAAGGAGGAAATCAACCAAGTGGAAACAAGAAGAACTATTCAAAAAATCAATCAAATGAGGAGCTGGTTCTTTGAGAAAATCAACAAGATAGATAAACCCTTAGCCAGACTCACTAGAGGGCACAGGGACAGCATCCTAATTAACAAAATCAGGAATGAAAAGGGAGACATAACAACAGATCCTGAAGAAATCCAAAACACCATCAGATCCTTCTACAAAAGGCTATACCCAACAAAACTGGAAAACCTGGATGAAATGGACAAATTTCTAGACAGATACCAGATACCAAATTTACATCAAGATCAGGTTAATGATCTAAACAGTCCTATATCCCCTAAAGAAATAGAAGCAGTCATTAATAGTCTTGCAACCAAAAAAAAAAAAAAAAAAGCCCAGGACCAGATGTGTTTAGTGCAGAGTTCTATCAGACCTTCAACAGACCTTCAAAGAAGATCTAATTCCAGTTCTTCAGAAACTATTCCACAAAATAGAAGCAGAAGGTACTCTACCCAATTCATTCTATGAAGCTACAATTACTCTGATACCTAAACCACAGAAAGACCCAACAAAGATAGACAATTTCAGACCAATTTCCCTCATGAATATTGATGCAAAAATACTCAATAATACCGAATCCAAGAACACATCAAAACAATCATCCATCCTGACCAAGTAGGTTTCATTCCAGGGATGCAGGGATGGTTTGATATACATAAATCCATCAACGTAATCCACTATATAAACAAAATCAAAGACAAAAACCACATGATCATCTATTAGATGCTGAGAAAGCATTTGACAAAATCCAACATCCATTCATGATAAAAGTCTTGGAAAGATCAGGAATTCAAGGCCATACCTAAACATGATAAAAGCAAACCAGTAGCCAACATCAAAGTAAATGATGAGAAGGTTGAAGCAATCCCACTAAAATCAGGGACTAGACAAGGCTGCCCACTTTCTCCCTACCTATTCAACATTGTACTTGAAGTCCTAGCCAGAGCAATTCGACAACAAAAGGAGATCAAGGGGATACAAATTAGAAAGGAAGAAGTCAAAATATCACTTTTTGCAGATGATATGATAGTATATATATAAGTGACCCTAAAATTTACACCAGAGAACTCCTAAACCTGATAAACAGCTTCAATGAAGTAGCTGGATATAAAAATTAACTCTAACAAGTCAATGTCCTTTCTCTACACAAAGGATAAATAGGCTGAGAAAGAAATTAGGGAAACAATACCCTTTACAATAGTTACAAATAATATAATATACCTTGGCATGACTCTAACTATGGAAGTGAAAGATCTGTATGATAAGAACTTCAAGTCTCTGAAGAAAGAAATTAAAGAAGATCTCAGAAGATGGAAAAATCTCCCATGCTCATGGATTGGCAGGATCAATATAGTAAAAACGGCTATCTTTCCAAAAGCAATCTACAGATTCAATGCAATCCCCATCAAAATTCCAACTCAATTCTTCAAGGAATTAGAAAAGGTAATATGAAAATTCATCTGGAATAACAAAAAACTAGGATAGCAAAAACTCTTCTCAATGATAAAAGAACCTCTGGGGAATCACCTAAAGCTGTACTACAGAGCAATTGTGATTAAAAAACAAAACAAAACAAAAAAAACAAAAACAAAAACAAAAAACTACATGGTACTGTTGTAGCGACAGACAAGTAGCCCAATGGAATAGATTTGAAGACCTAGAAATGAACCCACACACCTATGGTCACTTGATCTTTGACAAGGGAGCTAAAACCATCCAGTGGAAAAAAAGACAGCTTTTTCAACAAATGGTGCTGGCTCAACTGGTGGTTATCATGTCGAAGAATGCGAATTGATCCATTCCTATCTCCTTGTACTAAGATCAAATTTAAGTGGATCAAGGAACTCCACATAAAACCATAGACAGTGAAACTTATAGAAGAGAAAGTGGGGAAAAGCCTCAAAAATATGGGCACATGGGAAAACTTCCTGAATAGAACAGCAGTGGCTTGTGCTATAAGATCCAGAATAGACAAATGGGACCTCATAAAATTGCAAAGCTTCTGTAAGGCAAAAGACACTGTCAATAAGACAAAAAGACCACCAACAGATTGGGAAAGTATCTTTACCTATCCTAAATCAGATAGGGTACTAATATCCAATATATACAAAGCGTTCATAAAGCTGGACCCCAGAAAATCAAATAACTCCATTAAAAAATGGGGCTCAGAGCTAAACAAAGAATTCTCACCTGAGGAATACTGAATGGCTGAGAAGCACCTGAGAAAATGTTCAGCATCCTTAATCATCAGGGAAAAGCAAATCAAAACAACCTTGAGATTCTACCTCACACCAGTCAGAATGGCTAAGATAAAAAACTCAGTTGACCACAGATGCTGGCAAGGATGTGGAGACAGAGGAACACTCCTCCATTGTTGGTAGGATTGCAAGCTTGTACAACCATACTGGAAATCAGCCTGGCGGTTCCTCAGAAAATTGGACATAGTACTACCAGAGGATCCTGCAATACCTCTCCTGGGCATATATCCAGAAGATGTTCAAACTGGTAAGAAGGACACATGCTCTACTATGTTCATAGCAACCTTATTTATAATAGCCAGAAGCTGGAAAGAACCCAGATGTCCCTCAACAGAGGAATGGATACAGAAAATGTGGTACATTTACACAATGGAGTACTACTCAGCTATAAAAAACAATGAATTTATGAAATTCCTAGGCAAATGGATGGACCTGGAGGGCATCATCCTGAGTGACGTAACCCAATCACAAAAGAACTCACATGATATGTACTCACAGATAAGTGGATATTAGCCCAGAAACTTAGAATACCCAAGGTACAATTTGCAAAACACATGAAACTCAAGAAGAACGAAGACCAAAGTGTGGACACTTTGCCCCTTCTTAGAATTGGGAACAAAACACACATGGAAGGAGTTACAGAGACAAAATTTGGTGCTGAAGTGAAAGGATGGACCATCTAGAGACTGCCATACTCAGGGATCCATCCCACAATCAGCCTCCAAACGCTGACACCATTGCATACACTAGCAAGATTTTGCTGAAAGGACCCAGATATAGATGTCTCTTTTGAGGCTATGCTGGGGCCTAGCAAACACAGAAGTGGAAGCTCACAGTCAGCTATTGGATGGATCACAGGGCCCCCCAATGGAGGAGCTAGATAAAGTACCCAAGGAGCTAAAGGGGTCTGCAACCCTATAGTTGGAACAATAATATGAACTAACCAGTACCCCCCCTCCCCTGAGCTGGTGTTTCTAGCTGCAAATGTATCAGAAGATGGCCTAGTCAGCCATCATTGGAAAGAAAGGCCCATAGTTCTTGCAAACTTTATATCCCTCAGTACAGGGGAATGCCAGGGCCTAGAAGTAGGAGTGGGGTTGGGGGAGGGGGAGAGTAGGGGTAGGGTATGGGGAGACTTTTGGGATAGCATTGGAAATGTAAATGAAGAAAATACCTAATTAAAAAGAACCTATATTAGTGATTTGCACACCATTAGCAAGAAATTTAAACAGGGAAACTCAAGTCCAGTGGTTTAATTGAAAATCTTTCTTTTAACTAAAAAACCACCCACTTACATAGTTTTTACAGACAAATGATGACTCAAAGTTCCCACAAAATAAAGAAGATAGGTGTGTCAGAAAGTGCAATCCAGTGTCAGTGACGTCAAAAGAGGGCATTGGATTTTATTATAGATGGTTGTGAGCCACCATGTGGTTGCTGGGAATTGAACTCAGGTCATCTGGAAGAACAGCCAGTGCTCTTAACCACTGAGTCATCTCTCCAGTCCTCCCCCAAAGTATTATTGTGTTTAAATGTGTAAGAAAATTAAACCACAGCTTCATACTATCCAGAAGTTTTGATCCAGACTCACTGACCAAGTCCATCTATCAAAAATTCTCATGTTTACCTACCTCTTCACATTTCATTTTCCTGCTGACAGACATTCCCCCAGGAACGCCCCATCCCCCACCCGGAGTCCAAGAGCACATGCCAAGGAAAGAGAGCGTGACCGTGGGCAGAGAGCCCTCCCAACTCAAGATAATATCCCACAGACAAACCCAGAGGCTAATCTGATAGGGTTAATTCCTCAATTGAGGTTCTGTTTTGCCAAGTGACTCTAGTTTTGGTCAAGTTGACAAAAAGCAAGCATCACACATGTCTTAAGTCATGTCACCAGTATTGAATCACCCAGCAAGGCCCGCTGGAACCAGGTAGCAAATTCCACACTGAAGTGGACTGACAATAGATGTCATGTAAGCCAAAAGTGATATTCTTGTGATCCTTAACTGCCTGACACTAGCAGGGCACTAGACAAAGCTCTGTGGTCCATCTCTATGGAGCAATTAAAAGATGGAGCAGAGCATAATGCAAAAAACTGACTAAAGTGTAAAATTGGTTAAAGTGTAAAACTAAGAAGGAAAGAGCAGGGGAACCAGATTAATTACTTCAGATACTAGAAAAATCTGTGGAAACATGGTGACTGTTCTTGTCAGTATTCCCCCCTAGCCACTTGGCCACCGTCACCATAGAGATTATAACTGAAGTAAATGAATTCATAGTATTTCAGGAATCTCCAATAGCTAATTGTAGGGTGATGAGCTAGAAACTGCATGTTTTGTACATTTGCTCCTAAAGATCTTTTTAAAGAAGTCATCTATTCTAGATAGATTACAGTCAATATCATTCTATGTCTGGATTTTAGACTAAATAGTTAGTTGTTACTTTTTTTTTCTTCACAAGAGTCATAGACCTCTCTGAAAATCTTGCAAAATTTCCTATTTGTCTCAGAAAAAAAATACATATGTCCACATGGGTTCTGAAAGTATTTTAGAAATCTGGATATGCAATTCTGCAGAGTGGTCCAGGATGCTCAGGTGAAAAAATCCAAATACTTCATGTTCATCTCCCATGACCTCTGGAATCAGGCTGGAGTGCCAGAGCTGTCATTCTTCCCACTCTGTATCTCACCTGGACACCAGCTGTAACCGTGCATGCTGCTGGGGCAGCAAGAGTGAAACACATCCTTGTTAAAGCAAGCACAAACACATAGCAAAGACATTCCTTAACTTTTGTATATCCCTATATTAAAGATGCATGCTCAGGAAAACAAGGAACCGTGACTGCACACACACTCCATGTGTCCTGTATCAGAAGGCAGCCACACTCAGCAAACACATAGGCACTATAGAGAAGGCCATTTTGCCTGCCTTAAATTAGCATAGCCAAGCAAACTAAGGCAGAAGCAGTTCTTAAATTGTAAAACAGGGTGTGTCTTAGTTAGGCCTTTACTACTATGAAGAGAAACCATGCCCATAGCAACTTTTATAAAGGGAAACATTTAGTTGGAGCTAGCTTACAGTTTCAGAGGTTTAGTGCCTGGTCATGGCAGGAAACATGACAAAGTACAAGCAGACATTGTGCTGGTGAGGGAGCTGATAGTTCCACATCTTGATCCACAGGTAGCAGGAGGAGACGATGTGCCAAACTGAGCATAGGCAACCTCAAAGCCTGCTCCCTCAGTGACATACTTCCTCCAACAAGGTCACACCTACTCCAAGGCCACACCTTCTTATAATGCCACTGCCTATGGCCAAACATTTAAACACATGAATCTGTGTGGACTGTTTGTACTTAAAACTACCACAGGACAACAAAAATTCACTTTAACAACCTGAATGTAGAGTATCATATCTGAAGATGGTGAAACTGCAAGGCTTCATGCTTGGAATTTGTAGCCTGTTCAAGGAGCAACTAAAGTCCCTTTCAGTGGGCCTTTCATGCCAGCCACTGTAATCAACTTGAAGAAAAAATTATCTGAAAATGCTGACTTCTCCATCTTTAGAATACCTCCATTGGCCATCCGTGATGAGAAGTTTATGTCTGAGGAGCATTCTACAAAGCCACAGAGTTGTGACAGCACTGTATCAAGGGGCACACTGGTATCACTGACAAGGTCTATAGCTTGGAGCAAATTTCTTCATGCCTTTCAAATTTAATTTCTTTTCATGTAAAACTGAGAGAAGGATGGTTCTCATTTTATAAAGTTTTTACAAATAATAAATGAAAGATGAAGGGAAACATTCTCAAAAATGTTTCAGGCACATTGCAAGCACTCTACAATGTTACTGTTGAGTAATATTTTCTTACAAATGTCCAAAATTGCTTCCCCTGTTGGCACTTTTGGAGAAGTAAAAACAGTGTTGACATCATACATTTTGAAAACAAAGTTACATTGATGTTAAATAACTGTTACTAGTCACTTTCTGCTTCTCTGAAACAAATGAACGAACAAGAAAACAACAACAACCAAAAGCAACCAATGGGGAAGTTAGCCTGATTACAATCTGCAAAAATAGACAGAGACCATTACAAGAAAAAACAAACAAACAAAAACAATAAAGGAAGTAGAAAAGATTACATGAGCCACAGGATTAGGGAATTTGCTGAAAAATTGTGTCTCCTAGGACTATCAGATGCTGCACCCAGGAAGTCATACCAACATGACTATGATGAACAAGGACAACAATAGACATGATAAAGTAGGCAGAGGAAAGTCACAAGATCTCAACTTTATACAAGGAACTATTGGCAACTATGAATTGCTGAGGGTAGGAGAAATAGTCCTCATAAGGAAAGGATACATCATTGGTTATCTAATACCAAATGGTCAGCCATGAAAACATACATAGAAGTAACTACAAACTGAGCAGGTTGAAGTTATGCATAGGAATATTTATGTATATACATACACATATGTGTAACAACTAATGAAAAAAGAAGCCACAAATTTGTAGGAGAATAAAAAAAGCTATATGGGAGAATTTGGAGGAAGGAGTGGGAAGGGGGAAATGATTTCATTACATTATAATCGCAACAAATAAAAAAATGTATTTTAAAACTGCAATAGTTCAAGCAACTTATCAACATCCTTGAGACTCCAAAGTCCTTTTCCCTGGAAGAATTAGAAACTACAGTACATGTAAACGGATTTTACTTAAATATTGAGAATTTTTGTTCTGTTACCACCACCATTTTGCCTGCCAAAATTTTCTTATCATTCAGCTTCATGTTTAAGTTTAGGTTATTTCTAGTTGCTATTTTTTCACATTTCTATTTGAGAACAAAGTATGGAGGAAAAGAATACTCATGAAAATTTTGAAAAAATAACCTTACTGTTTATTAATTACATGAATAAGCCATATTCTTAGAAGACAGTCCCCAAGACATAGTTTTCATACCAAGAAAACCTTCAACTAAAGGTTCTCCTTACCCACATAAAATCAAGTTAAGACCATTAGGATAGGGACTGAAATATGGGGTCCTGGAGCTCAGTGCCATTCAAGAGAGAAGGCTTCAGATACAAAGCCACGGAGTTGAATCCAGCACCATCTCCACAGTCCTACAGATGAGGAAATGCTTAAATACGCATAGCATTTTTTCAAAGCAATATTCCAAACTTTCATAAGCGCTATGAAATGTCTTAGGCCTTTCATAGCGCTTATGGTAAGTGTATCTTACCAGACATCATGCTTTCTGTGACAATATCATTTATGACACAGCCTGATCAAATGTCTCATACTTGTCAACAGAGTATGTGTTAATACTCTAAGTTATTACTAAGTATACAGATGTGTGAAGCACACCTTTGATCTATGAATAGTAATATTTACAAGGTTGATACATTTTTCATTTTTGTTTCCTTTTCTCTCGGAGTCTGTTTTTCACCTTGCTGCCTGTTCATTAGTTAGAATGGAATGAGCATACAGTTGGTATTCAGGACATATTTGGTAAATGATGATTAAATAAATTTTCTCTGAGGTAATAAGAAGTAAATGACATAAGCACGGTGTCTGCCTGCCTGATCTTTATTATCTCCAGTAAACTGTCACAACCTGTCACAGCCACTGGCTATATCAGTCAGGAGGACTGATGGTTCTCAATCAGAAGGTCCCATGGACACCACTTCAGAAAACTGCACCAAAAAATGGGATTTGATGGAATGATTTCAGGCTTGTGACCTACCAGGCTGCCTCCTCTCCTGCACTTCAGTGAGATGGTAGAATGCGCTTTTGGTTGAATTCTTGTTTCTTAAACATAATATTTTCAAGCTTCTCCTTTAATGTTGTATCATTCTAGAAAAAAAAATCAAGAGACAAACATTAATATCAAATAGCCTTCCTAGTACTACCTACAGTGCTCTATTGAAAGAATTTCAAGTAATTCCAATTAGACAGCATGCTAAAAATGTAGTATAAAAATGGGCTATCAGATAAAAGTGTATACCAGGGTCAACGAAATACAAAATTATTCAAGATACTTTCTCCAAGATATTTTCTCTATGGTCCCTGATGTGTTGCTTCAAATACTCATATTAATAAAGACTTTAATCTGCTCACTGAAGATATTCATCCACCCATGACTTTTGTGGGGATATCACAACACACTGCAGTAAAAGAAACACTGGGTCTCACTAAACCTCACAACCCTCGTGGAATACTACTATCAAAGAAAGTGGCCTAAAGCAGAGAGACACGGAGGAGCAAACATCTCTCTCTCCATTTCCACTCCCTCTGTTCTAGTCTAAGTTCCTGTCACCTTTAATCTTGCAAGTTGGTTAGACTCCAGGCTCTAATATCTTCCAATTTCTAAACTGATTCATTTTGCAACTGCCAAACAGAGTAATGTCTGTGAAAGACAAGCCTGACCATGCCATTATCAGACTTAAATCTATCAGAGTATCTCTGAGCACAGGTCTATACCTGACACTGAAATCTTTCTTCTCCCACAGACACCTGGTAATCTCATTAACCACTTCCAAATGAAACTGAAGTCAATTTCTACAAACGCCTTGTTAAGCTCTTCAGTTTTTACGACTAGGATAACACTATTAAGAATTATGGATTCTAGAGCTGGAGACATGGCTCCGAGATTAAGAGCACTGGGTGGTCTTCCAGAGGTCCTGGGTTCAATACCCAGAAACCACTTGGTGGCTCACAACCATCTATAATGGGATCTGATGCCTACTTCTGTCATGCAGGCATACATGCAGATAGTACACTCATATACAAAAATAAGCAAATCTTTAAAATTGAATACACAGAAATATATTTAAAAATAGAAAGTTTAAGGTGCCTGCTTTTATTCCAGAAAATCCAAGTTTGGTTTATAGCACCATATCAGGCACCGCATGACTACCTATAAATACAGTGCCATGGAATCCAACACCCTATTCTGATCTCTGTGAACACCTGTCCACAAAGGCAGGTACAGACACATGTGAACCGGAATGCATTTGTGTGGTCACTACACACACACACACACACACACACACACACACACACACATACACACACAAATAAAAATGAAAATATCTTACAGATCAAATGATTAAAATGATTAGGAAAGCACTCAGGAAGAATACTCCAAATTTGAGTCCAGCTTGGACAACATAACACATTGAAATACTCAATATGTCATGATTGAAGTAGTAAAATGGGGACTGTGTATACATGGAATGGCAGAAGTAATGTTTTGAAATGAATGTGTTCCTGAAAAGGATAGGCATTCATACAACTTCCATCAAAACTCTAGTGGCATTCATAAAACAAGGAAAACCAATCCTAAATTTTGGAGCATACACTATGATCCTACTGGTTTCAAACAAGGAATGTGTATTAGTCAGGGTTTCTATTCCTGCACAAATATCATGACCAAGAAACAGTTGGGGAGGAAAGGGTTTATTCAGCTTACGTTTCCACATTGCTGTTCTTCACTGAAAGAAGTCAGGACTGGAACTCAAGCAGATCAAGAAGCAGTAGCTAATGCAGAGGCCATGGAGAGATGTTCTTTACTGGCTTGCTTCCTCTGGCTTGCTCAGCCTGCTCTCTTATAGAACCAAGACTATCAGCCCAGGGATGGTCCCACCCACAAGGGCCTTTCCCCCTTGATCACTAATTGAGAAATGCCTTACAGTTGGATCTCATGGAGGCATTTCCTCAACTGAAGCTCCTTTCTCTGTGATAACTCCAGCTGTATCAAGTTGACACAAAACTAGCCAGTACAGAATACAAGTATAGTAGTTAATTATAAGCATAATAATTGATGTATGACAAATATTAACAGAAAGGAATAAAAATCACATGATCCCTTAAGTAGAGGCAGAAAAGCAATTTAACAAAATTCAGCATCCAATAGTAGTAAAAGAATTTGAAGAGACTATGAATAGAAGGACCATTATCTCAATCCAATAATGACTAACAAAAATTAATAGGCAACATTGCACTAAACAGACAAAAAAATAAGCACCCTCTAAAGTCAAGAATGAAGTGAAGGTGTTGACTCTCCATTCTTTTTATTTGTTTGTTTGGATTGGGATTTGGGGGGGGTTGGTTTTGTTGTTGTTTTATAATTTATTTATTTTAAATCACCATTGCTGCCCCCACTCCCAGTCACCCACTCTCACAACCCTTCTCTCATCCCTCATTATTCCCCCATCCTGGTAGGTCAAGTCTATCGAGGCTAGATGCTTCCTTTCCCACTGAGACCAGACAAGTCAGCTCAGCTAGAAGAACATATCCCACAGACAGGCAACAGCTTCTGGAATAGACCCTGCTCCAGTTGTTCCAAACTCCCATGAAGACTGAGATGAACATCTGCTACATATGTACAGGAGTGTGGGTGTGGGGAGGTGGGGAGGTCCAGCCCATTCATTCTCTTTGGTTGGTGGTTTAGTATCTGAGAACACCAAGGGTCCAGGTGAGATGATACTATAGTCTTCCTGTGGAGTTCCTATCCCCTTTGGGGCCCTCAATCCTTCCCCCAACTCTTCCATAAGAATCTCCAAGCTCAGTGGATGCTCGCAGTCATCTATTGGATGGAACACAGGGCCCCCAATGTAGGAGCTAGAGAAAGTACCCAAGAGCTGAAGGGGCCTGCAACCCTATAGGTAAAACAACAATATGAACTAATCAGTACCCCCCAGAATTCATGTCTCTAGCTGCATATGTAGCAGAAGATGGCCTAGTTGGCCATCATTGGGAAGAGAGGGCCCTTGGTCTAGCAAACTTTATATGCCCCAGTACAGGGGAACGCCAGGGCCAAGAAGTGGGAGTGAGTGGGTAGGGGAGCAGGGCAGAGGGGGAGGGTATAGGAGACTTTTGGGATAGCATTTGAAATGTAAATGAAGAAAATATCCAATAAAAATTAAATTCATAAAAAAATAAAAGTCTATACAATTATCTCTAAAAAAAAAAAAAATCTCCAAGCTCCATCCAGTATTTGGCTGTGGGTGTCTGTATGTCTGTATCTGTCTTAGTCAGCTACTGGGTAGAGCCTCTCAGAGGACAGCCATGGTAGACTCACATCTGCAAGTATAACAAAGTACCACTAACAGTATCAGGGATTGGTGCTTGCCCACTGGATGGTTGTCAAGTTAAGCAGGTTAATGGTTGGCCATTTCCTCAGTCTCAGCTCCATCCCCATACCTGCATTTCTTGTTGACAGGATAAATTTGGGGTTGAAAGTTTGCTGGGTGGGTTGATGTTCCTACTGCTGGGGTTCATGCCTGGCTACAGGAGATGTCCTCTTCAGGTTCCAATACTCAGACTGTGAGAAACTGCTAAGGTCACCCCTCATTGATTAGTGGGTGCCTCCCATATCCCATGTCTTTGTCTCATCTCACCTAGAGATGCCCCCCACCTCCTCTCCTCTGTCAGTTGCAGGTTTCCATTCATTTTGATGGCCATCTAGCCATCTCTCCTGTCCCCACACTTGATCCTAAACCACCCCACTCCCTCTGCATTCCCCCTCCCAACCAGTTCCCTCTCTACATCTGACTCTTTTTTTTATATATATATTTTTTATTACATCTTTTCCTCAATTACATTTCCAATTCTATCCCAAAAGTCCCCCATACCCCCCCACCTACTTCCCTACCCACCCATTCCCATTTTTTTGGCCCTGGCATTCCCCTGTACTGGGGCATATAAAGTTTGCATGTCTAATGGGCCTCTATTTCCAGTGATGGCCGACTAGGCCATCTTTCGATACATATGCAGCTAGAGACAAGAGCTCCGGGGTACTGGTCAGTTCATCATGTTGTTCCACCTATAGGGTTGCAGTTCCCTTCAGCTCCTTGGGTATTTTCTCTAGCTCCTCCATTGGGGGCCCTGTGATCCATCCAATAGCTGACTGTGAGCATCCACTTCTGTGTTTGCCAGGCCCCGGCATAGTCTCACAAGAGACAGCTATATCTGGGTCCTTTCAGCAAAATCTTGCTAGTGAATGTAATGGTGTCAGCGTTTGGATGCTGATCGTGGGATGGATCTCTGGATTCAAGCTTCCTCACATGGGCCTTCTTCTTGCTTAGCTTCTTTGGGTCTCTGGAGTGTAACTTGGTACCTGTAGTTTATGACTAATATTCACTTATAAGTGAGTATATTCCTTGCATGTCCTTTGTGGACTGGGTCACTTCACTCAGGAGAATATTCTCAAGTTCTGTCCATTTACCTAAAAAATTCATGATATGTTGGTTTTTAATAGCTGAATAGTATTTTATTGTGTAAATGAACCACATTGTCTTTATCCATTTGTCAGTTGAAAGACATCTAGATTGTTTCTAGTTTCTGGCTATTACAAATAAAGCTGCTATGAACATAGTTGATTAAGTGTCTTTGTGGGATGTTGGAGCATCTTTTGGGTATATACCCAGTAATGGTATAGATGGATCTTGAGGTAGAACTTTTCCCAGTTTTGTGGGAAACCACCGAATTGATTTCCAAAGTGGTTGTACAAGCTTGCATTCCCTCTAGCAATGATGAATTCTTCCCCCTTACTCCACATCCTTGCCTCCATGTGCCGTCTATTGAGTTTTTGATCTTAGCAATTTTTATGGGTATAAGATGGAACCTCAGGATGTTTTGTGTTGCATTTTCCTGATGACTAAGGATGTTGAACATTTCTTTAAATGCTTTTTGGGTTATTTAAGATTCCTCTGTGGAGAACTATCTGTTTAGTTTTGCCAGAAATTTCAATTGGGTTATTTAGGTTGTTTGTATCTAACTTCTTGAGTTCTTTGTAAATTTTGGATATCAGAACTCTGTCAAACGTAGGGTCAGGGAAGATTCTTTCCCAAAGTGTAGACTGCTGATTTCTCCTATTGACAGTACCCTTTGCATTGGAGAACCTTTGAGTCCCAATTATCAATTGTTGGTCTTAGGACCTGAACCATTAGTGTTCTGTTCAGGAAATTGTCTCCTGTACCAATGTGTTCAAGTGTATTTCCCAATTTCTCTTCTACGAGATTTAGTGTATCCGGTTTTATGTTGAAGTCCTTGATCTACTCGGACCTGAGCTTTGTGCATGGTGCTACCTATAGATCTATTTTCATTCTACATGTAGACATCCAGTTAGTTCAGCACCGTTTGTTAAAGATCCTGTCATTTTACCATTATATGGTGTTAGCTTCTTTATCAAAAATCAAGTGTCTGTGAGTGTGTGGGTTTATTTCTGAGTCTTTGATTCAATTCTGTTGATTAATGTGTCTGTTTCTGTACCAATATCGTGTAGTTTTAATCATTATTACTCTGTAGGTGAGCGATGGTGATTACTCCAGAAGATCTTATTGTTCATAATTGCTTTGTCTATCCTGGGATTTTTTTTATTTTTCCATATAAAGATGAGATTTGTTCTTTTAAGGTCCATAAAAAGTGTGTTGTAATTTTGATGTGAATTGCATTGAAACTGTAGATTGGTTGTGGTAAGATGACCATTTTCACTATATTAATCCTACGTATTCATGAGCATGAGAGATCTTCCCATCTTCTGATATCTTATTCAATTTCTTTTTACAGATACTTGAAATTCTTGTCACATAGATATTTTACTTGGTTAGTTAGAGTTACACCAAGATATTTTATATTGTTTGTGGCTAGGGTGTTGTTTCCCTACTTTCTTTCTCACCCCATTTATTATTTGTATACAGGAGGGCTACTGATGTCTTTTTTTTTTTGAGTTTGTAATTGATTTTTTTATTTTTAATGATTTTAATCATAGTTTATGTTTTTGTTTTATCTGGTTTTTTATGTTTTGTTTTTTATTAGGTATTTATTTCATTTACATTTCCAATGCTATCCCAAAAGTCCCCCACCCACTCCCACTTCTTGACCCTGGCGTTCCCCTGTACTGAGGCAGATAAAGTTTGCACGACCAATGGGCCTCTCTTTCCACTGATGGCTGACTAGACCATCTTCTGATACATATGCAGCTAGAGACACGAGCTCTGGGGGGCAGGGGGGACACTGGGTAGTTCATATTGTTGTTCCACCTATAGGGTTGCAGATCCCTTTAGCTCCTTGGTTACTTTCTCTAGCTCCTCCACTGGGGGCCCTGTGATCCGTACAATAGCTGACTGTGAGCCTCCACTTCTGTGTTTGCTAGGCCCTGGCATAGTCTCACAAGACCCAGCTATATCTGGGTCCTTTCAGCAAAATCTTGCAAGTGTATGCAATGGTGTCAGCGTTTGGAGGCTGATTATGGGATGGAACCCTGGATATGGCAGTATCTAGATGGTCCATCCTTTTGTCTCAGCTCCAAACTGTGTCTCTGTAACACCTTCCATGGGTGTTTTGTTCCCAATTCTAAGGGGCAAAGTTTCCACAGTTTGGTCTTCGTTCTTCTTGAGTTTCATGTGTTTAGCAAATTGTATCTTATATCTTGGGTGTTCTAAGTTTCTGGGCTAATTTCCACTTATCAGTGAGTACATATTGTGTGAGTTCTTTTGTGATTGGGTTACCTAAATCAGGAGGATGCCCTCCAGGTCCATCCATTTGCCTAGGAATTTCATAAATTCATTGTTTTTAATAGCTGAGTAGTACTCCATTGTGTAAATGTACCACATTTTTCTGTATCCATTCCTCTGTTGAGGGGCATCTGGGTTCTTTCCAGCTTCTGTCTAATATAAATAAGGTGCTATGAACATAGTGGAGCATGTGTCCTTCTTACCAGTTGGAACATCTTCTGGATATATGGCCAGGAGAGGTATTGCGGGATCCTCCTGTAGTACTATGTCCAGTTTTCTGAGGAACCCCAGACTGATTTCCAGAGTGGTTTACAAGCTTGCAATCCCGCCAACAATGGAGGAGTGTTCTTCTTTCTCCACATCCTCACCAGCATCTGCTGTCACCTGAATTTTTGATCTTAGCCATTCTGACTGGTGAACTCCATGTAAAACCAGAGACAGTGAAACTTATAGAGGAGAAAGTAGGGAAAAGCCTCAAAGATATGGGTACAGGGGAAAAATTGCTGAATAGAACAGCAATGGCTTGTGCTGTAAGATTGAGAATAGACAAATGGGACCTCATAAAATTGCAAAGCTTCTGTAAGGCAAAAGACACCGTCAGTAAGACAAAAAGGTCACCAACAGATTGGGAAAGGATCTTTACCTATCCTAAATCAGATAGGGGACTAATATCCAATATATATAAAGAACTCAAGAAGGTGGACTCCAGAAAATCAAATAACCCCCTTAAAATATGGGGCTTAGAGCTAAACAAAGAATTCTCACCTGAGGAATACTGAATGGCTGAGAAGCACCTGAGAAAATGTTCAACATCCTTAATCATCAGAGAAATGCAAATCAAAACAACCCTGAGATTCCATCTCACACCAGTCAGAATGATGTCTTTTTTTTAAGTCATCAAAATAATTTATAATAGTTAAATGCCTCTTAAATATACATGATATCTTCTGAAGCTAAAAGTAATATGCACTCAATCAGTTTATTAAAATCTATTTGGAACATTAAAAGTGATAGAAGTACGGAAAAAAATCTCTTATGAAGTCCTCTATGAAAGGAAATTGTGAAAATCCCTCCAAGAGAGAATGCGCAGTGTAACTGTGGCTTCATAGAATGAGGTGGAGAGTGTTACTTCTGTTTATTCTGTTTCTATTTTGTGGAATAGTTTGAAGAGTATCAGTATTAGGTCTTCTTTGAAAGTCTGATAGAATTCTGCAATAAACCCATCTGATCCTGGCTTTTTTTTTTTTTTTGGTTGGGAGACTTTTAATGACTGCTTTTATTTCTTTAGGGGAAATAGGACTGTTTAGATTGTTTCTCTGATCCTGATTTAACTTAGGTATTTGGTGTCTGTCTTGAAAATTGTCCATTTCATCCAGATTTTCCAGTTTTGTTAAATATAGGCTTTTGTAGTGCGATCTGATGATTTTTTTGAATTTCCTCAGTTTCTAATGTTATATCTCTGTTTTCATTTCTGATGTTGTTAATTTGGATACTATCTCTGTGCCCTCTAGTTAGTTTGGCTAAGGGTTCATCTATCTTGTAGATTTTCTCAAAGAACCAACTGCTCATTTTGTTGATCCTTTATATAATTCTTTTTGTTTCTAGTAGGTTAATTTTAACCCTGAGTTTGATTATTTCCTGCCATCTACTCTTCTTGGGTGTATTTGCTTCTTTTTGTTCTACAGCTTTCAGGTATGCTGTTAAACTGGTAGTGTATGCTCTCTCCAGTTTTTTTTTTTTTTTTTTTTTTTTTGAGGCACTCAGAACTGAGCACTCTTAGCACTGCTGTCATTGTGTTCCAAGTTTGGTTTGTGTCAAGTTTGGTTATGTTGTGGTTTCAATTTCATTAAATTCTACAAAATCTTTAATTTCCTTCTTATATGTTATCATTGAGTAGGGATTGTTCAGCTTCCATGTGTGTATGGACTTTCTGTTGTTTTTGTTGCTATTGAAGAGCAGCCTTAATCCGTCATGATCAGATGGGATGCATGAGATTATTTCAGTCTCCTTGTATCTGTTGAGGTCTGTTTTGTGACCAATTATATGGTCAGTTTTGGAGAAGGTACCATGAGGTGCTGAGAAGAAGGTATATTCTTTTGATTTGGGATGAAATGTTCCATAGATATGTGTCAAAGATATTTGGCCCATAACTTCTGTTAGTTACCGTGTCTCTGTTTAGTTTCTGTTTCCATGATCTGTCCATTGATGGGAGTGGGGTGTTGAATTCTCCCACTATTATTGTGTGAGGTGCAATGTGTGCTTTGAGCTTTAGTAAAGTTTCTTTTATGAATGTAGGTGCCTTTGGAGCATAGATGTTCAGAATTGAGAGTTCTTCTTGGTACATTTTTCCTTTGATGAGTATGAAGTGTCCTTCCTTATCTTTTTTTGATAACTTTTAGTTGAAAGTTGATTTCATTAGACATTAGAATGGCTACTCCAGCTTGTTTCTTGAGACCATTTGCTTGGAAAATTGTTTTCCAGACCTTTACTCTGAAGTAGTGTCTGTCTTTGTCTGAGGTGCATTTCCTGTATGCAGCAAATGTTGGATCCTGTTTACGGATCCAGTCTAATTTTCTTTGTCTTTTTATTGAGGAATTGTGTCCATTGATGTTAAGAGATATTAAGGCATAGTAATTGTTGTTTCCTGATATTTTTTATGTTATTTTTATGTTTGTGCGGCTATCTTCTTTTGGGTTTATTGAAAGATTATTTTCTTGCTTTTTCTAGGGTATAGTTTCCCTCCTTGTGTTGGAGTTTTCCTTTTATTATCCTTTGTAGTGCTGGATTTGTGGAAAGATATTGTGTAAATTTGTTTTTGTCATGGAATATCTTGGTTTCTCTGTCTATGGTAATTGAGAATTTTGCTGAGTATACTAGTCTGGGATGGCATTTATGTTCTCTTAGGGTCTGTTTGACATCTTATCAGGATCATCTAGCTCTCATAGTCCCAGGTGAGAAGTCTGATGTAATTCTGATTGGTCAGCCTTTATATGTAATTTGACTTCTTTCCTTTACTGCTTTTAATATTCTTTGTTTTGTGCATTTGGTGTATTACTATTACATGACAGAAGAATTTCTTTTCTGGTCCAGTTTATTTGTAGTTCTGTGAGTCTCTTCTATGTTTATGGGCATCTCTTTCTTTAGGTTAGGGAAGTTTTCTCCTATAATTTTGTCAAAGATATTTACTGGCCCTTGAGAATCTTGACTCTCTGTTCTATACCTATAATCCTTAGGTTTGGTCTTCTCATTGTGTCCTGGATTTCCTGGATGTTTTGGGTTAGGACCTTTTTGCATTTTGTAATTTCTTTGACTGTTGTGTCAATGTTTTCTATGGTATCTTCTTTTTTTATTAGATATTTTCTTTATATACATTGCAAATTTCAAATGCTATCCCAAAAGTTCCCTATACCCTACCCACCCACTCCCACTTCTTGGCCCTGGCATTCCCCTGTACTGGGGCATATAAAGTTTGCAATAGCAAGGGACCTCTCTTCCCAGTGATGGCCGACTAGGCCATCTTCTGCTACATATGCAGCTAGAGACACTATTGTGGGGAATTGCAGGCTGGTCTCCAGTCAAGCTGAGGTCTGAACCCTGATGGTCATAATTCACCTACAAGACACAGTAGGCATTCCCTCATGCTCCTGGAACTCCAGCCCCTGCCTAAGGTACCACCTTCTACAGCCCCCACAAGAGAAGCATGGTCAGTAGTTATATAATCAATGGCCCAAGCTTGTGACCTTCAGGCTAAACTCCTCCCCAGTTACCTAGCAATAGTGAAGACCATAAAAAGGTGTGCTCAGCCTGCACCTCACTCTCTTAATTCATTTGTCCTCTCATTTCTTTCTCCTCTTCCCTTTCTCTTTGTTTTCTCTTCTCCTCTTCTCTCTCTCTCTCTCTCTCTCTCTCTCTCTCTCTCTCTCTCTCTCTCTCTCTCTCTCCCTCTCGCTCTCTCTCTTCTACCTTCTCTCTTTTCCCTGCATTTCTATAATAAAGCTCTTAAACCATATAGAGCCTCTGCTCTTTCAAGTTCCGCTGCACACTCTGGTCAGTGTTGGGAACTTCTTCCCTCTTCCCTCTCTCCCACAACCCTGGTGGCTTTAGCAAAGTAGCTCCAGGGATCCCCAGGCAGAGCTGCCCTTTGACCACCCCCTGAAGAGTGGGATAGAGGAATGCCCACCCAGGGATGAGTGGATAGGGTAGATAGCAGCCCTCCCATGCCTGACTGACCAGAGAATAGGGAAACTCTAGCGGGGTGTGGCCATCTTTTCCCTGCCGTTCATCCCAGGGCCCCAGGCCCCCCCTTTTTTATTTTGTTCCCAACACATGAGCTCTGGGGGGTTCTGGTTAGTTCATATTGTTGTTCCACCTATAGAGTTGAGAACCCCTTCAGCTCCTTGTGTGCTTTCTCTAGCTTCTCGATTGGGGGCCCTGCGTTCCACCTTATAGATGCCTGTGAGCATTCACTTCTGTATTTGCCAGGCACTGGCACAGACTCATACGAGACAGCTATATGAGGGTCCCTTCAGCAAAATCTTGCTGACATATGCAATAGTTCCAGATGTCCCTCAACAGAAGAATGGATACAGAAAATGTGGTACATTTACACAATGGAGTTCTACTCAGCTATTAAAAACAATTTATGAAATTCTTGGACAAATGGATGTATCTGGAGGATATCATCCTTAGTAAGGTAACCCAATCATAAAAGAAGTCATTAGATATGCACTCACTGATAAGTGGATATTAGCCCAGAAACTTAGAATACCCAAGATACAATTTGCAAAACACAAGAAAATCAAGAAGAGGGAAGGACAACGGGTGCATAGTTCATTCCTCCTTAGAATAGAGAACAAAATACCCATGAAAGGAGTTACAGGGATAAAGTTTGGAGCTAACATGAAAGGATTACCTTTCATCTTAAGAAATCTTAAGGTATCTATCTTCTGTACTGGAGATTCTCTTTTCTATCTCTTGTATTCTGTAGGTGATGCTTATATCTATGACTCCTGATCTCTTTCCTAGGTTTTCTGTCTCCAGGGTTGTCTCCCTTTGTGATTTTTTTATTGTTTCTACTTCAATTTTTAGATCCTGCATGGTTTTGTTCAATTCCTTCACCTGTTTGATTGTGTTTTCCTGTATTTCTTTAAGGGCTTCCAGCTGTTTACCTGTGTTCGCCTGTATTTCTTTAAGGGAGTCATTTATGTCCTTCTTAAAGTCCTCTATCATCATCATGAGATTTGATTTTAAATCAGAGTCTTGCTTTTCTTGTGTGTTGGGGTATCCAGGGCTCTCTGTGGTGGGAGAACTGGTTTCTGATGATGCCAAGTAGCCTTGGTTTTGTTGCTTATGTTCCTGCCCTTGCCTCTCGCCATCTGGTTATCTCTGGTGTTAGCTGGTCTTGCTGTCTCTGACTGTGGCATGTCCTTCATATGAGGCTGTGTGTCAGTATTCCTGGAAGACCAGTTCTCTCCGGGAGGAATTTGAGTATTTGACCCTGTGACACAGGGTCAGCTCTGGGGTGCAGACAGAAACCGGAAAAATCCTGTCCCTGGCTTTTCCTTGGTTCTTGTGCCCTGATGGCTCTGAGTGGGTCCTTGTTGGGCGAGGAATTTTAGCAGAAGTGGTGGTCTTATCTGTGCTCACAAGAGTGTTGGCACTCCTGGGAGACCAGCTCTCTCCTGACAGTATTTGGGTATGGAGTGCTGTGGCACAGGATCAGTTCTGGGCATAGATTGGGCTACTGATTTCTTTGAAATAATTTGTATCCAAATCCTTTGTTGAAGGAGTTTATCAGCCATTGGAATTCTCTGGTAGAAATTTTCAAGTCACTTATGTATACATAAGTATTATATTATTGTATTATCTATGAATGGCAATACTTTGAGTTCTTCCTTTCTAATTTGTGACACCCCCCCCCCCCCGCCCTCGCCGATCTTCTTTAGTTCTCTTATTGCTCTGGCTAGTTCTTCAAGTACTATATTCAAGAGATATGGAGAGATGACAGCCTTATTTTGTCCATGATTTTAGCAGTAATTATTTAAGTTACTAAATTCTATAATAGTAAAAGCAAGCCTAAGAAAAATAATAATTCTAGAGGTATAACTATATTTAATTTCAAATTTTACTATGGAGCCATAATGCCAAAGCAACATGGTCCTAAAACAAACACAGACACATAGATCAGTAGACTACACTAGAGGGCCCTTATATAAATATATTGCAGCTAAAGCCATGACTGTTTCTTTTTTTTTTTAAATCATGGAAATTTTCTTTTTTTTTTAATTAGGTATTTTCTTCATTTACGTTTCCAATGCTATCCCAAAAGTCCCCCATACCCTCCTCATCCAACTCCCCAACTCACCCCCTCCCACTTCTTGGCCCTGGTGTTCCCCTGTACTGAGGCATATAAAGTTTGCAAGACCAATGGGCCTCTCTTTCCACTGATAGCCAACTAGGCCATCTTCTGATACATATGCAAATAGAGACACGAGCTCTGGGGGGTACTGGTTAGTTCATATTGTTGTTCCACCTATAGGGTTACAGATCCCTTTAGTTCCTTTGGTACTTTCTCTAGCTCCCCCATTGGGGACCCTGTGATCCATCCAATAGCTGACTGTGAGCATCCAGTTCTGTGTTTGCTAGGCCCCGGCATAGCCTCACAAGAGACAGCCATGACTGTTTCAAAGGTGTCAAAATGCACATTAAAAAAAGAAAGCCCCTCTAAAAAATTGTATGTTCATATATAGAGAGGAATATCAATCCAGCAACATGGCTGCTCTGGCAAAGGGTTACATCCAAAAATATAATCCCTCTGGCTGGAATGCAGACACGCCATTATTACACACCTTTAATCCCAAGCAATGATGTCTAGTTGAAGGTCAGATTAAGTGACAAAAGAATGATTTCTTTTTTTTTTAATGTTAAACTTTTTTTTTAATTACATATTTTCCTCAATTACATTTCCAATGCTATCCCAAAAGTCCCCCATACCCTCACCCCCCCCCCTTCAAAGGACAACTCAGAGATAGCACACATAAAAGTCTCACCAAAAACAGTGAAGGAAAGGGGAAGCTATTTAAAAGCAGCTTGCATAGGGAAAGAACGTCAGTGGGGACTCAGTGCAGTACAGTGGAACTGAGTTAGTTCCTGAGTTCATGCAGTTCGGGTCAGGTCAGCAGATGCAGGTGAATCCAGAGAATAAGAAGGAGCCAGAAGATTAGAACAAATTGTGAGAGTTTGAGGTCAAACAGAGCAAGCAGTTCAGTGAGAAGCTGAGAGAAGCCAGATTGAATCAGTGAGCTTGGAAAGGAGCTTGAGCCAGAATGATTGATTTGAACCAGTCAGACAGTTCACAAAGAACTAGAAAGGGTGAGCTTATTCAGCAGTAAGCCTCCAAGATGACAATTACATCAGGAGAATAAAAGTTCCTTGGATAAAACAAACTAGAGCCTTCCTATATCCAGTACAATCCCAGATGAACCAAAGTTCTTAATAAAAATCCTCAAAGTGAAAATGTACTGAAAATTAGGCAAAACATTTCAAGATAAGGGACAACAAAGGCTTTCTAAGAAAGACTTTGGTTGTTTGGTAAATGATGCCAAAACTGACATGTGGGACCTCATGAATTCAAAAAGCTTCTGCTCCACAGGGGGGAAAAATAAAAAACAACTGAAGAAATGCTTAGAGAAGGGCGACAATGTTTGCTAGATATATACCTGATAATGGATTACTATTTAAATATTTTCAGAACTCAAAAAAAAAAAAACTGAAGAAAAGAAGTTAAGCAGCACAGTAAGTGGGTTAGTAGGCATTTCTCAAGAACTGTAATATAAAGAGCAATAAACACAGAAAATTCTCAACCTCACAATAAGACAAATGAAAATCTAACTACATTGAGATTCTAACCTGTTCTATTCAGAATGTCAATTAATAAGAGAACAAATGTTGGTGAGAATGTGGACAAATTGGAGCCCTAATAGCTAGTTAGAATGCAAACATTTCCAGCCACTGTCTAAAACAATGTGGAGTTTTCTCAAGACACTATGACCCATATGATCCAGCTGTACCACTCATGGGCAATTTACACAAAGAACTTCCCTTCAATATATCAAAGAGATACCTGTACATTAATGATTATTGCAGCACTATTCACAATAGCCAACTTTGGGTCCAAAAGCAACAAAATTGATAAAGAAAATATAGTGTGTGTGTGTGTATGTGTGTGTGTGTGTGTGTGTGTGTGTGTAAATTTGAGAATTTTGGAAATTTAAAATTTTGAGTTCTTAAAAAAACATAGAAATATTATAAGAAATTATAATGCTTTCATTTTAATCACTGGTTTGGGATATGGGGCTTCTTGGAACGGTCCTCAGCAGCAGACCATGGTTTGCCCCATGTTCTAGCAGAGGCATGGTTCTGCCAACTGCAAAGAATTCTGCAATTGTGTGACATCTGGATTTCTGGAAAACTTTCAGAGGGTAAATATATCCTAAGGCCCTGAGAGGCATGATGGGTGATTGATTGATGGTCATTTAGGGGGTTGTTTGTGGTGTATTCATAGCTGTGGTCCAAAAAGAAAGAAAAGGAAATAAATTAGATTGAGGGATTATCCTAATTCTTTTCTCTGATCTATCTTCTTATCTCTTGTTAGTGTTGAAACTGGGGTGGGGTGAGAGGAGGGGAAAACAAAGAACTCACAAAGTAGCAAAGACCAGCTACATATATGATAGTGTGTATGAGCATGTGTCTACATATATACATCTATACAGAGATACCTATATAGCGACAAAGAATAACAAGGCTTTATTATTCACAAAAGAAAATGAATAAAGTTGGATATATTCATATTAAGTGAATTAAGTTAGCCTCAGATAAGCACCATGGTATTTCTCATTTGTGACTCATAGATTTTATACAGATACATAAAACCATATGTGTGTGTGTGTGTGTGTGTGTGTGTGTGTGTGTGTGTGTGTGTGTGTAGAAGCTAGTGATGCAAGGGAAAGTCAGAGCAATAGTTGGGAAGAGTAGGATGAACACAAAATATATGCTTATATGAAAATATTCTTATGTAACACTATATCATAATACCCAATGAAAAAATTAAAATAAAAAATATACATGCTTTATAGTTCATTTCATTTATGTTCTAGATCGAAGAGTAGTGACTTTACCCAATTCAAAACCGCCTTTGTTACTTACTAGTTATATTTGATAACTTACCCTCACTTTGTCCCCTAATATATGAGTAAAATAATAATATTGCTATTCCTAAATAGTCTGCTGAAAGGATGAAATCAGTTTACCACATCCATAGTCTTTAGAACAACGTGTGGTCCATGAATGTTCAACATTAATTCTATGTAGGATTCCCCACTCTTTCTTTCTATAAACCCATAAATATATCTTTAATTCCCCCATGTAGAACTTGACTAGATCAACAGTATGCTATGCACCCATTCTGAAACCTTTTGGAATGGAAAAGGAATATCTCACTAAATTATAAAACTCTTTTCAATCATAAATTTATTCAGTGTTGAAGTTCATGTGCTAGGAGATTTCTTGGCATGCAATATATACAGAACATATGTTTCTTTGTGTTGTACAGGGCCAGGTAAAATGATATATATGAAAGAATGGGGATACTCAAGAGAACTAATGAAGACACTAGGTATTTCAGGGGACAATATGTTTTAAAACTCACACCAGAGATAGATACAGAGACAGAGACAGACACAGACACACAGAGAGAGACAGAGACACACAGAGAGAGACAGATGCAAAGACAGAGACAAACAGAGACAGTGGCAGAGAGACAGAGATACAGAGACAGAATACATCATTTTTTTCCTACTTAACAGTTCGAGTTGGCATGATCTGAGAGCTTCTCTTCTCATCCCCTTGGTAACATCCCTGCTTTTCAAAACCTGGCTTTTTATAACAGAATGTTTGCTAGCTGTCAGGTTGAATCAAAATAAATATCCACCTAGAATGAAGACAAGACATTAGAATGATTTACCAATAACACATCAAAATACCATTTAGAGGATGCTTGAGGATAAATGAATTTGGCAGAATAAGAAACATTTCTGTAACTCTGCACTTATTTTCTCTCTACTATATTCTCTCGTTTATGAAGAATACTCTAATTTCAGTAAAATACACCCACTCCCACCTTCTTCTGGCTAAGGCTGTTTGGTACAAAAGTACATGTTCCAAAGAATGCTCATTTGACTCCAAATTTGAAGCAGTACCTTGGAACAAAGAGGCTGAAGAAATCAATGAGCATAATGGCCACATTAATAAGAACAAGAACTTTAGAGAGAAGAACTATGACACTTAATGTAAGCTGTTCAAAATAAAGGAAGATGTAGATGCCTTTAAAAGTTCCACTAAGCATGCAAACGAACAAATGGAAATAGAAAGCTAACTGCCCCTAGCCATCTTCCTACCCGAGCAACATGCATGAAGCCAGAACTTCGTCAAACATTCTTAGGAGGTTTATAGTGACAGGAGCATGTCATTCAAAGTAAATATTGCATTTGCTGGTCTTCTCGGGGGCAAAACACTGGGAGTACGTAAACAAATGTCACTTTATCCATTTAGCAAGATTTTTCACATGAGCAAAATGAGATGAAAGGCAGTTCACACTGTACTAATTATAAGACATCTGAGATGATCCAGGTGTGTGACTAAGTCTAGTCGCTGGAAAGAAGAAAAAAAATCTGATTTATATAATTTTCCTACTGCCTTTTAAACAAGATACTACTTAAATGCAAAGCTACAGGCTAACATCAGCCAACACCTGCATACCTCTGCTACTTACACATGAAACAAGTAATAGCCGCCTTCCCTGAATTAGAACTGAAGTAGTTATCAGATGGTGTCTAGTCTAACCATTCTACCCAACAATAAACCACAAAGAAAGGCATGTAACTGATAAAACTTCATCTTAGGGCTGGACCAGAGCCTTGACATGGGGAAAGTCTCTGCAAATATGAGACAGTGCATGGGAGGACTCAGTACAAATGAGAGCAGGGTGCTGGCTGCTGTACTGTATTCTGCATGCAGCCATCCACCACCTCAAGCTGTAACAGTAGAACCAGTAGCTAGGAGTAGGTGCAGATTCTATCTTGGTTTCCCTCCTCCTCCTTGTTCCCATTGACCATGCTGCCAAATCCAGAACTGTCACTCCACTGCTCTATCATTGGAAGAAGGAGGGGGTGTCTAAAAAGACCGGTACAATAATGTCATTCCACCCCTTCACAGTCCTGCCCAGAAGCAAGGTTATATAAAATTGACCAATAGGGCCAAGAAGGATTTAATGCGGTTCTCATGAACCGTATTTCAGGGAGGTATTTTTTCTTTGTTAATGTAACTTTTCTACCACAGTTAAGCAACACCCTACTTTTGAAAACATGCTAACAACACTCACCACTGTATGGTTTCCTGGGTAAAGATTAACTAATATTGTCTCCATTGTGACAAGCTTTCTATTTGTGGCTTGAGACAGATGGACCTAGTTCTGTGTGTGCCTCCACTGAAACCGTTCTGCTGTGAAATTCTTTCAGTTGTGGAGAAAACAATCCAGGGCAAGGCTAGTCCATGGTTTATATTTCCTTATCTCACCAGTGTCTAAATTATATCCCAACCTTTCAGGCTTATAATGGAAAATTGAAGACGTCTTATTTCTTCCTACTCATGTATTTTTCTGCATCTGGGTAGACATGAAAATCTGCTTCTGGTATTGGGGGATATTCCAATCCCTAGTGAAAAGTACATGGCAAACTCCAAGGTCAAGCTAAATATCTCCAGAAAATGAAGTTGCTTTTTAAATTCAGGTGCCTAAGTGATAGATCATCAGATAGCTTCCAATGGGTAGGGGCCTCTCTCCAAATGATTTTTTATTTTGGTGAGGTACATTCCGAAAACCCAGGAACAGTAAGAATCTCTCTGCAATCTAGATGCACTGTATGATCACATAAAATATGGGTTCATTGGTGTTTTGTCTGGTCCATACTTACCAATGTTCTTAATGTTGCTTAAGTCTCTTTTTGTATCACATAAACAGTTATTTTTATTTCTCAGTTTACGTGTTTTGATTATTCCCTCTTTCCTGGCTGGTTTTGTATGTCAACTTGACACAAGCTAGAGTCATCAGAGAGTAAGGAGCTTCAATTGAGGAAGTGCCGCCATGACATCCAAACATGAGGCATTCTCTCAATTAGTGATCAAAGGGAGTGGGCCCAGCCCATTGTGTGTGACTCTAGCTTTGTGCTGGTAGTCCTGGGAACTATTTAAAAAAAAAAAAAAAAAGCTGCCTGAGGAAGCCATGGGAAATAAGCCAGAATGCAGCATCTGTCTATGCCTCTGCATCAACTCCTGCCTTCAGTTTCCAGCCCTGCTTGACTTCCTGTCCTGACTTCCTCCAATGATGGCCTATGATCAGGAAGTGTAAGCCAAATTTAACCCTGTCCTGTACAACTTGCATTTTGGTCATGGTGTTTTGTTGCAGCAGTAGAAACCCTGATTAAGAATCCCTCACTAAAGTGCATACTTGTGAGGGCAGTGACCATGGTGAATTCAAGAATTTCTTTGTGCACCCACAACAGGCTTTGTGCACCAGAATAGTGATTGCCTAAAGAATCTGTTTTTACTTGTACATCTTATATTTAAGTTGTCTGCCTAGTGGTTTGGCCTATTTTTTTTTCCAGACAGGGTTTCTCTGTGTAGCCCTGGCTGTCCTGGAACTCACTTTGTAGACCAGGCTGGCCTCAAACTCAGAAATCTGCCTACCTCTGCCTCCCAAGTGCTGAGATTAAAGGCGTGCACGACCGCTGCCCGGCAGGTTTGGCCTATTCTTTTCCCTATTCCTACTTTATGCTGTCATCTCTCTAATACATAGATATTAGAACTAGACCCATTTGGTCCAAAAAGAAAACAGATCCTGCTTAAAGATTCCGGGAGTGTAGCCTCCAGGCCATGGAAACAGTCATCATTAGAAAGGTTTACCAGAGGAGGTAAAGGCAAACAGCTCCTCTCAGAAAAAGACAGGGAAGGAATCCAGGAAGACAGAATAAAGGAGAGGTCTAGGAAGCCTGAAATTCCCAAAATTCTGCCTTTGAAACAGTAACAAAAGATAGACCCCATTAGTAGATCTATGGAAGCTCAGTGTGATGAGTCCCAACTGCCATCCCAGCACATGAGATGGAGACAGAAAGTTTAGGAATTCAAGGTTATTTTCATGTGCATAATAAGTTTGAAGCCAACCTTAGTACATTAGATCCTATTTAAAAACAAAATCAAACCAAAAATGGGGAAGGGGAGAACTATAACCAAAAATAGAGATTATGAAGAAGCTTTATGGAAGACCACTTTTCTGTAAGCTACTTACAAATCTTAATTAAAATTAACATCTGAGGGAGATGAGTCTACTGTGATCAACCTCATTTTAGGACAAGAATATGGAGCCCACGTAGAGGCTCAGACCTGTATGCATATGAATGTATGAACTTAAGTCCCAAGGTTATCTGGTTTGTAGTATTTTGTTTTCTTTTGTTTGTTTTTCTTTTTTATTCTGAAAGAAGCAGAGCTTGCATCATGTAGTGTGGAAGTTTTCTTACATGGTGCTTCAGTGTCATGTCTCCACAAACAGTCAGGTCCACAGAATCGGAGGCCCAGGTTTGCACATGTGATCATGAGAGGGAAATGTCTCAGGGGCGTGTAAAGATGATCTAACACATTAACTGGCTACTGTAATGTTTAATTCATCACGTTTTAACTTCCTGCTGAGGGAAAACAAAAATTCATAGAGTTGAGCAATGGAGCTAAGAGCATTGATGCCAAGGATCTGGTTTCTTCGTGATTCTGCTCTACTGGACACACAGTGAGTCATATCAAACAAAGCACTCATCGAAGAATATCAGGAAATCCAGGGCTGTAGAGAGTCAGATTTAAAATCATTCACAATCTGTAAAGTGTACTCCAGTGGCCATGGACCCAAGAGATAGGAACACGGACTTGTTGAAAGATTCGTGGATAAAAAGTGTCTGGTTTCCTGAAGGAGCTGATAAAGGATGAGCAATGTATTTACAAATGGCAAAGATAACATTTTTAAGGGAGAGTTCAGCAAAGGATGTGTCACTGACCATTGCCACTACCTCCAGGTTTCTGTTCACAGAGTCATTGACTAGCATGTCACTAGCAATTCTCTAGTCATTGAATGAAAATGGGCCCCATGAGCACATATGTTTGAATACTTCGTCCCCAGTTGGCCCCTTGTTAGACTCCAGTTGTTCTGGGAAAGATTAGGAGGTGTGGTCTTGGAGGAAAAGTGTCACTGAGTGTGTGCTCTGAGGTTCAAAGGGCCCAGGCCATCCCTGCTGTGCTTTTTTGGCTTCCTGTCTGTGGATGAGGGTGAGCACTCTCAGTTGCTGCTCCAGTTATACCTGCCTGCCTCTCTCAGTGATGAGGGTGAACTTCTCTTCCTCTGGAACTGTAAGCCTCAATATGCTTCCTTCTGTAAGTTGCCTTAGTCATGATATTCGATCAAAGCAGTATAAAAGTAACAGAGCATATGACTAGAGTGATGATAATTGAAAGGGAATGAGACCTCTCCTTTGAAAATGTTATCTTTGCCATTGGAAATACATTATCCATCCTTTATCAACTCCATCTGGAGACCAGATACTGTCTCTAATAATCTTTTAGCAACTCCATCCATGTCCCTCTCTCTTGGACCCATGGCCACTGTAGTACACTTTGCAGATTATGTATGATTTTAATCTAAGTGAATAAAATAAAAGCCCTGGGAGTAGTCTAGGGGAAATGACTGAAGTTTATTTGCAGGCTGAGTAACACAGAAATTCAGAGTAGTATTGCATTTTGTCTGAAGTGGGGACCTCTAGGTTCTAGTGAGGAATGTTCCTGAGTTTACAGTGAATTTGTGGATGCGCAACCAAAAAAAAAAAAAAGCAGAAACACAGTATTTCTGTGTAATTAATTTGTTGGTATAGTCACTACTTACAGTGACTCTCCAGAACAGCTGCCAAGTGCCCTCACATAGAGCTCTGATGCCTAGGGAGAAGTTTATGGCCCCAGGAGTTTGGAAAGTAAAACTGTAAAATTATTCCTGCAGACTATGCAGCAGGGACTCCAAAAACTAATTAGCTGTAATAGCCTTGTCCAGATAAACCATGCACTCCAGTTAAAAAGCACACTGCCTGGCACACATACATGCCCTGGGAAATAGGGGTGTGACTGTGCTCATGTCCTGCAGATAGACTGATGTGTCTTTCCAGGGATTTTACATCACCTTCCTGTATTGGTATACATTGTTGATAAATGGCAAGAATCACATGCATCTGCTTTTTACCCTCCATTCTGATTGAACAATTTTGCCTTAGGGACAGAAGAGGCTATAACATGAGTCATGGTATCTACTCCAATGAACTTTGCAGCTTAAGCAACTGTATTCCATTTCTATTAAGAACTTCATAGTTACAAATGCAAGCAATGCATTTCCAGAGTGCAGTGTTACTTGCCCTTGATAGTAACCTATGAGACTGGTGTCATACCTTTTTCAGAACTGAGGTTTCTCAGATGCCTGTAATATAAAAAGCATTGGTATTGGAGAAACAAGTATAAATGTCCTAAAGAAACTGACTTCCAGTGAAGAGAAGAATACAAATAAGTAAATGAGATGCATCTGAGGAGCCTACAAGTGCAGATTCAGACAAGAAGATGAAGACATCCATGCAAAGCTCTGGCAAGAAAGGTGCATGCCAAGAAAAACAACAAATGCATTACCTAAAACAGCAATAGGGGAGCATTACATTGGAGGCCAGCATGGAGACTGTCTCTGTGAGGAGAGGAGAAAAACAAAATAGAATACGATATTACATTTATGAGACACTGTGGGTCCTGATCACACTATAACAAGAAACTAGGTTTACCCCAATTGCAACAAGAAGCTTGAAGACTATTTTGATTGGATGGGTGACACAGCAGTGATGACACAGAACACATTAGGGCTCAACAAATAGAACAAGGGTTCTTGCATTCAGATCCTATTCCTGTAATTGTTAGTAACATACCATTGCCAAGTTCCTCATCATCTCTTTTCCTCAATGTTATCATCTATGAAATAGAAGCATGTCTAATACCCATCTCAATGCATGTAAGTGGACAACTGCAAACGAGTTCAGGAGAAGTTATCATAGATAGATAATGCCAGGTACATAATAACAAATGTTAGCTATCATTATGGGTTTGGACCAGTCATTGCAACAACTTTGTGAGAGGGGACTATAATGGGTAGTAGTGGAGGCAGGGGTAACAAATAAGGGGGATGTTGCTATATCTAGGTGATAAATGCTAGAGACATAATCTAGAGTCAAAGTAGTAAAAATAGTGATTGGAATCAGAATCTATTCAGTATGCTTAGACAACAGGACTTACTCACACAGAGATAGGGTGGTGTTTTGACAGGGTCAGTTTTGACTCTCATATTATGATTGTTTTTCCCAAGAACAGTGTGGACGGTGTCTTCTGAATCTTTGCTATATACAAGGACCAGGATACCATTATTTTGCTTACTGGTGGTATCTTGCTAAATATTCAAATAATATAAACATGCATGTCTAAACCTGGAAGAGAAAGGTCTTATCTATAGGGCTGGTAAGCTATAGTACTAAATGGAAACAAGAAACAGCAGAATGTTACTAGAAGAGAACAAAGTCAAGTATAAGCTAAGAATCTCATTTTAATGGCAGGATCACAGAGGGGAATTAATCAGGTAAGACAGAGAAAGTTGAGATGAATATCCAAGAAGCCTACAAAAGAAATCATATCAAAACTGAACACATGTGCCAAATGTATCTGAAATACCAAAGTAAGGGAGGATGGAAATGTGAGCATTGACTTCTGTTCCATGCAGATAACAGACCTCAATAGTGAGAAACAGACTATGAAAGTGGGACTGATGTTAATCTAGAATGAAAATAAGTGAAGGAAATTCTGATTAGACTTGAGACAATCTTGATCTATGACATTAGGAAATAAAACTTTAGAGACAGGAAGTGGCTTGCCTGAGGAAGGAACCAGCAAACACTATGTATGTATGAAGACATCCATGTTTTCATGAACAAATAATGTAGACCTAGCTATATATGCTCAAGAGTGAAGACTATGTGCCATCATGAAGTAGTCTGGGAGCACAAACTATTTTGATTCTATTTTGACTGTGTCCTGTAATCTGGATACTAGCTTGAAAGCATCTTTTTGTCATGAAAAATTTGGAAGGAACCATTTCAAAGGGAAAAAAGGCTAACCATCTAACGGTGCACGTTGCATAAGTGCCTGGGATGAAGAGGATGGAAATGAGCTGTGATAGGAAATTGGGCAGAGCTGTGAAACATCAGAGGAAACTTGCAAAGAGCAGCTGTTGCAGATGAAGTCTAGAGAGTCGTCCCCCACTTGTTCAAAACAGAAAACACATTCTGTGCCTTAAAAAATTCAGGATGAAACTCTTACAGAAAAGAACAAAGACAGTGTGTTCAAACTTCCTTTTATTTGAAATAGGAAGTGATATTTTTCAGAAAGCTTTAATTTTGGTTCTAGTAAGATCTCCTTTTAACCACCAGTCACAGCATAATTGTAATCAAAGTGTGCTTATGTTTCACTTTTGGAAAAGGAAATTCTTTTTCCCTTAGTTCTTTAAAGGGATTTAATGAGATGCCCTTATAATTAATTTTAAAATTATCTTTATTTCTAGCTCTATCTTCAAATGCACTGACAAAATAGATACTCTTATAACCTTGTGGCCAGGATATCTTTGAAAGGCAAAGAATTATGTAAGTGGGAAGAATTTTATAATCTATCTAAAGTGTAAAAGGATAGCATGGATGACAGGACCGCAAAGACAATGATACAAATTGTCCCTCTAATAATTTGGATGCGATTTCCAAGAAAACCCCTGAAGGTGTCTAATCCTAATGATGATTCAGGAAAGCTTCCCTTTAAGGTGCTTCTCTCAGAAATGAGAAGCAAAGCATGTGACCATCAAGGATGAAAGAACACTGTAGTTGCTGAAAACCTATGTGGCTTGACTGGGCAACAATTCTTTCTAGAACACCCAAGTGCCAAAGGCATGGTAGTAAAGTGGAATGTGAAATCATGGGCCCAACTGAGTATGGTGTCTCATCTGCTTCTTGCTTTTTGTTCATTTTTCTTCTGGGATACTTTCATTTTTCAACTGTATAATAACGTGGTAGACATCTCCTTGGGTTGCAATTAGACACGAGCTCTTGAAGAACTATTAATAGATCCAGTAGCCATGAAATAAAAAAAAAGTTGGTTAAAAGCATCACATGAGGACTGGGGAGGCAGTTCAGTGCATAAAGTCCTAGCCTTGAAAGCATAACGACCTAAGTTCAGTACCCCAAACCCATATTAAAATAAACAAAAAAACAAAACCAAAAAAATTTAGTACAGTGGCCTGTCCTGCACTTGTCATCCCAACAGATGGGAGTGAGGCAGATTCTTGAGACTCACTGCCTGGCCAGACTAGCTTACTACGTGATTTCCATAGTGAAAGACACTGTCTCACAAAAGTGAGGATACCAAGGCTCGGGCAACACTAAAGAGGAAGCAGAAAGAGCGAGATCGATAGAATAGAGTGTTGTACGACACTGTCTCTGAGACATGGCAAACTTGTCACACTGATGAACTCACATCTGTCCTTACCTGCACAAGAACAAGCTAGCCGAAATCCCAGCATAAATAGGGTAGTGGATCACCAAACCCCACCCTTTACTAAGAAGCTATTGGCAGTTAATAATTGCTGTGAAAAGGAGAATCGTCCATTTTTTATGATGTAGCCACTGGCAGGTTTCCCATGCTCCATAGGATGTTCTTATATCCATTTGCCTATGGACAACACTAATTAGACTTAACAATTCATCAAAAAGTAGAGACATAGTGTGTAGCAGCACCCAGCAGACTGAAACCGTGGCTATAGGTTTGCTCTTTGCTGTCTCGGGGGGCATGAGTGCCTCTGTGGTCCTGATACTGCTGGGGGAAGTGTTAATGTCTATGTTACCCACCCAAGGCCATTTGGATATTCATGGTCAGTGTAGCCACCCGTGAGGCTGTGTTGATGTCCATGGTGCATGCAGCTGGGGCCATGTTCATGGTCTGAACTGTTGCTAGGAACTGTGTGGAGGCCCATGATATGTACTCCCACTGATTTGAAAGAGAGCAAGGAGGCTCCATTTACAGTGATATTGTTGACTGGATACACACTATAATCCACAGCTAGTAGTCCCTTCTATGGATGTGTATAGGATAGGACACACAACTGCTGACTGATGAAGCTTCACAGAATATAAGTGAGACTTGAGTATTCTCTTCTTAGAGCTCCAAATCTTGGTCATTTTTAGAGTCATTTATACAAACTCTCTGGAATCCATACCAAACAATCAAATCAGGAACTCTAGCCCAAAGTTATCTCTTTTCCTAGATTTATGCTTTGATTGACTTGAGTCTTGATTTTGGCAGTGTCCACTTTGTGCTCAAACATCTGCTCTTACATGGGTTTTTGATCTTAGCCATTCTGACTGGTGTGAGGTAGAATCTCAGTGTTGTTTTGATTTGCTTTTCTCTGACGAACATTAAGGATGTTGAACATTTTTTCAAGTGCTTCTCAGCCATTCAGAATTCCTCATTTGAGAATTCTTAGGTTTGCTCTGTACCCCATTTTTTATTGGGTTATTTGAATTTCTGGAGTCCAGCTTCTTGAGCTCTTTGTATATATTGGATATTAGTCCCCTATCAGATTTGGGATTGGTAAAAATCCTTTTCCAAACACAGAGACTTTCTAACAACTAAACTAGAGTCTTTTTTAACTTGCAATAGGATTTGAAATGTCTTCAAACAATCATTTTGAGTATATGTCAATCACCGTCATCTCATACCACCTCCACACGACCCTGCACCTGCTAGGGCGGGATGGCCCATGGGTCTGTATCCCCTGGGTCCTGGCCAGTACTGATCTGTTTGCTCTTCACATTATTGGGAAAGACATGCAGTCTTACAGAAAGTTCAATAGACTTGGAAGAAATTCATATTTACCCAACCAAAATGCACCTGTCAAGTAACAAAGGTCCAATATCTCATAACCAAGTTTAGAAAATTAAAACAAAATTCAAAAGCATTTTATAATGTAGTAAAAAAAATGCTCCTACCACCACGTTGGTATGTTTAGGGTCACATTTCAAGTTTACTATGGCTTTACTAAGGCACTCACTAGTTTGGTTTAAAATGTGGAAACATTTTTACCTCTAAGATATCTGATGGAGTGGGAACATTGTACAGTTCTGTGATGAGATCTCAAGGTATTGCCAGTGTCCAAGTGAGTAGAACATTCTATATACATAGGAAACAAATTTACTGAATATTCACTCATAATTGAGGTGAATGCTGTAGATATTTTTTAAAAGCTATACTGAAGTTACTGCCTTCAAGAAGTTTATTATCTAATGGTAAAGTATGTAGCATAGTATAAGTGGGTGATAAATCACAGATTATGATTAGGGGCCATTGGACTAACTTTCAAGCATTCTTGACAAAATAGGAAGTGTCAAGGTTATCAATGAAGTAAGAATCTCCTTGTGGGAGGGCTGGAGAGATGGCTCAGCCATTAAGAGTACTGACCTCTCTTCCTAAGGTCCTGAGTTCAAATCCCAGCAACCACATGGTGGCTCACAATCATTTGTAATGAGATCTGATGCCCCCTCTTGGGGTGTCTGAAGACATCAACAGTGTACTTACATATAATAAATAAATAAAAGTGCAGAGTGCTTTAAAAAACAAAAAAGAATCTCCTTTTGGGCACCTAGCTAACCTTGTGTTTGGGACTTTTCAATGACCTCTGCACAGGCTTCCTGACGATAACAAAAGGGAGAAACTTCTGAGGTAGAGACTTAAATGAGGTAGAACCTTTGTAGAAGTCAAACTCAACAGAAGAAAAATCTTATGTTCGTTTGTGGTCTACTCTAAATCTGAGATGAGGTAGATGAGGCAGAAATTAAACCAGACTGAAGAGACTTTAAGAAGAAAGGGGAGATGGTTTGTTATTTGATTGTCTAGTGACATCATTGACTGGATTCCTTATGACTCCCCAAATTGATTTTCTTTTCTCACTCAAAAATCTATTTGAACACTTCTAAATCAAAATGCCTAAGAAACAAGGGAAATATTTTTCCTACCTAAACCTCAGGCTTCTCAATTTCTGGATTTCTATCCTCCCCAAGTGATTGACACAATATCCATTTCAGTAAGAATGGGTCCCAGGTCTGTCCTTTATCTCTACCATTACTGTTATTTGTGGCTTAACTGTTATTATTTTCACAGATGATCAGAGCCACTACTAACACTGGGTGCTATGGTAAGCCCTCTATATTAATTCTTTCATCCTAACTACAGTCCTGTAGGCATAGTGATGTTTAGAGAGGTTAGGTGATTTTACAAAACAAACTAAAACAGAACAAAATGGAACAAACAAAAAAGCAAGAAAAATGAGAACAGAAATTTTCTTGTCTTACTACATATCTGAGATGGTTAGTCATTGTGCAATACTTTCAATTTGAGGCTCTACCTTATGGGTTGAAGCCAGTTATATCAAACAGTCAAAAGACAGAATTATATTCAGGGTGGTTTGGATGCGGGTACTTTTAACACATCACAAAGATAAGGCAATAACAGTGCTATGAATATAATATTCACCACATAAACACTGTGTTTCTCTTTATCCTAGATGGCGGCATAACATCTTTGATTAAGGGGGTTGATGGTCTGTTGATGGGCCCAGACATTTCAAATGAATATACACGGGCCAGGTGAAAATCAGACAAAAATAAGACCTTCTCAACCCCACTACCATCAAGTCTCTTGTAAGAGAGTGTAATTATTCTCAAGATCAGAATCTGACATCAAACTTTGGTTTCGAACGACTCTCGTCAGAGTCCTCTGATTACAGGTTTGCAGCCCTGTCTCAGCCTTCTCAATTGCCCTTGGCCTGCTGCTGTATACTCTGCCATTATCACCACCAAGATTTAAACAGTACCTTTCCAGACACACCAAATGCTCATATTTACAAATGAAAGCTATAATCGACACCTCTCATGGGAACAGCCAGTTTTATGTTTACTTCACAAATACAAAAATTATCCCACTAAACAATTGAAATAACAGGTTAAGTATTTTGACCCTAGTTCAACAAATATTAATTAAGAGCTGTGCTGTCATGCATTATTCTCGGAACTGGGAAAATGGAAATAGATCAGCCCAGGAATTATTTGGTCCATAGGAGAGAAGTTTGCACATCATACAGCATAGCACAGAACAGCCTCTGCTATAAGGGAAATGCCAAAGGTTGTCTGTGAAGACCTTCACAGTAACTTTCAGGTTCTTGTGCCAAGTGTCTTGCTTGGTATGACGGTAGAAATCTATGGCACACAGTTAAAGTAGCAACCATGCTTTCCCACACCCTGTATTCACCAGCAGCTGACACAGAGATGCCTATAATTTGAAGTGGTCCTGAACTGAAATACAGTCTCTTCACAGATGCTACAATTTTGTATTTTGTTAATATGTACTTACTTGGTAATCATTTTCAGTGTGGATCATGGTTGTCCCTATACAAGTTAATATTATGTTTTGACAGAATGGGGGACGCTCAAAGAATAAGTTCAAAGGGCCCTATTTCTCTTAAAACTTCTTCACCTGCTTCCACATGAAACCTTTTTAATAGAAGACAGTGTTTTGCAATATACCATTAGAGGTCAAAATTGTAAACTAATGCCTTCTATAGATACAAAGTTTGCACAGTGGTTAAAGACTTATACTGCTTTAAAGAAGACCCAAATTAGATTCCCAGCACCCATGTCAGGCTGCTCAGAACAGACTCCAGGCCCAGGGTATCTGAAAACACTTTCTGACCTCTGTGGGTATCTGAACTCATAGGCACACACCCATGCATGGACACACACATATAAACATAAATTAAAATAAGCTAGTACTAATGATAAAACAAAATGCAATGAGCCTGTGTTGTGACAGGCATGGTGTTAAAGCTTTTCATGTGTTTGTTCCTGAATCCTCACCATGGTAAGAAACCAGTACTAGAACACTTCCCCTTGGCTGTTGAGAACACAAAGCAGAAGATTCAAGAAGTAAAAGACATCCCAGTATCTCTCAGCCTCATCCAGGATGCAAATGAAAGATGAATCAACTTGACTAAAACAAGTTCAACCTGGCATATATAAAGATGGGATACAATCATTAATGCAAAAAATGTTCCTAAATGGGCAGAACAAGGAGAAATCAAAGGGCAGAAATTAAAGAGAAGTGTATTTTGGTAGTACACAATAAAATTGTATTTATTCTATAATTTTGACAGTGATGAATCTCATGCAAATCCTTAATTAAATGTAGCTTTCCCAAAATTTCTTCTAATCCCAATGCACAGACCTCCCATGAACTTGAATGTTCTGCTTGATAAATTCCAGGAATGTCTTAGTCAGGGTTTCTATTCCTGCACAAACATCATGACCAAGAAGCAAGTTGGGGAGGAAAGGGTTTATTCGGCTTATACTTCCATACTGCTGTTCATCACCAAAGGAAGTCAGGACTGGAACTCAAGCAGGTCAGAAAGCAGGAGCTGATGCAGAAGCCATGGAGGGGTGTTCTTTACTGGCTTGCTTCTCCTGGCTTGCTCAGCCTGCTCTCTTATAGAACCCAAGACTACCAGCCCAGAGATGGTCCCACCCACAAGGGGCCTTTCCCCCTTGATCACTAATTGAGGAAATGCCTTACAGTTGGATCTCATGGAGGCATTTCCTCAACTGAAGCTCCTTTCTCTGTGATAACTCCAGCTGTGTCAAGTTGACACAAAACTAGCCAGTACACAGGATCCATTATCAGGCAAAGACCCAATTCTTCCTGCTCATATAACAGGTACATATGGGGCACTAAATTGCAGGAAGTGATTATTTTTATCATTTACTCAACTATCTTTAAAAGCTAGTCTCAAGGTGAACAATTACTGAAGCACTTCCAAGGGTAGACCCTTTGCCAAGTGTTTGCCCACAGAGCACATTTTTAGGCCATGAAGACAAAGGTTCTGGGAATGTGCAGTGGTTGTATAGGCATTATGATACATCTCAAATTCCTAAATCCAAGAAACAAGCAGGCTTACATGCAAAGCAAAACCTCTCAAGATCCTCTAGAGAGGGAGTTATGTCACTGCATCCTAGACTGGGCTCTTCGGTTAACTAACATGAGACTTTTTGAAGCCTAATTCTTTCTGAAATCGCATTAACTCTACAAAGAGAGTAACTAGCATACAGATATGTGAGATGAGATGAGGAATAAAAATGTAAGTGAATATTGATCTGTCACTTCATCATAAGGGTTGTTAGGAATATTAAAGTGATACAATTATTCCCGAGATTTTAAGATACCAACCAGTATTTTCTTATAGCCTCATACTTTCTCTAAGGACATTAACATAGAGGCTACACATGACAGTGCTTGCCCATAATCACAGCACTCAGAAGGCTGAAAGGAATGGATCATTAAATACATACATACATACATACACAATTGTACCTCTGTAGTATTAGAATGCATGCTGAGGATATATGAGACCTAAATTCGATCACCAGCACCTAATATTATATATTATAATATTATATATGATATCACATATTATATATATATAATCATCCCTCTTCACTGAAAAAAGTAAAATACTTACATATATATGTATGTAATCATACTTATCTCTCATTGTAAGATTGTAAGATCTACGTGAATAAATAGGGCTAGAGAGATGGTTCAGCAGTTAGGAGCAATTATTGCCCTATCATGAAAACCCAAGTTCAGATGCTTGGTGGCCCACAAATGCCTGTAACTTGAATTGTTTCAACACTCTGTTAGGTCTCCTTAGGTACCAGCACACATACATATATACATACATACACACACACACACACACACAAACACACTAAAAATAAAAAGTAAATCTTCAGTGAATGAATATAAAAAATAATATTTCCTAGAAAATCATAAGCACTAAATCTAAGCAATTATATATTTAAGCCTTTTAAGATACTGGTATTTTCAGCACATTATCACTTGATATTTTATGTTCATGAAAGTGCTTAAACATATGAATTATTATACTTGTTTTATTAATAAAATTTAGAAAATAAAGTTTTGTACCAATTGTTTGAGTTCATTTCTGTTAGATTCCAATTTCATATAACAAATTAGACTGCTACTTTCTGGTCCCTTTCTCTACATCCATTCCCTTCTGTGGCCTCTGCTTTTCAATTCATTTTGGCATCACAGTTTCTAGGTGTCCATTTCTGGGTGTTAGTCTTTTTGTACAAAGGTACAGGCTTTGAGCTCTAAACCCTTTCTGGTTCTGTTAATATCTACACCAAAGATCATCCAGTCCATGCTCTGGATCATAGACTTTTTTCTCACTGTGGTAGGGAAAACAGTTATGGATTTCTGTAGAGCCTCAGAAGACTTGAGTAGGTAATTCTCCACCTTGATAGTCACTCTAACAACTCACTCCTTGTATTTTGATAGTATTAGAATTGCTCTGTTGAATTTTGTTGGAGCCCTGGTAGCAATGTGTATAACCCTTGTCCTTTGGGGATCCATTACTATTTTTTTCATTGTGTGTGTGTGTGTGTGTGTGTGTGTGTGTGTGTGCCTTGTGTGAGTCCGTGCACATGAATTTGGGTGCCTGTGAAGTCCAGAAGAAGGCACTGGATCCCCTGAATCTGAAGTTACGATGTTATTTTGAGCCACCCAGTATGGGTGCTGGGAAACAAACTTCAGGTTTCCACAAGAGGCAATACATTCTTCTCAATGCTGAGTCATCATTCCAGCCCATAGTGACCATTTTTTTATTTTGAATTTTATTAAAATTAAGTAGACTGAACATTGATGATAGCAGTATGATGCATTAAATACTCTTCACCCAACTGTTCAATGCTTTCTATCCTACATTATATTTAATGTTTGAATAATAAATAGTTTGTTCATGTTTCTTTATGACTGAATCAATTAAAAAAAAAGTCATAACGTCATTCACAATCAACATATCAGAGACCAGGGTTTGAAAGACACATGCTATGGACTATGGAGGTAAGAAACCCTACTTTCCAGTGTTTGAATTGCCAGTTAGATATGTTGGCATTGACAAAACAGGGAAATCCATTACTACTTAGTAAGTATGCCTTGCAAGAGTTTTTATCCTCTTTCAACTGGTGGTTTTCCACAGGCAGGTTTTGCCTCCTGGGAGATATTTGACTGTGCCTACATAATATTTGGTTGTTGCTAAAGAGAGAATGCTAATAGCATCGGGTGGGCAGAGGCCTGAGAGGCTGCTAAAGCCCTAGTGCAAACAGGATCACCTCCCATGACAAATTATCTAGGACAAGCTGCCTGCAGTGCCATGCTGAGACATCCTGCTCTAGACTAGAGAGTGGGAAAAACAAAACTGCTCTCTGTGATGGAAATGCTGAGACCCATTGGTCATGTGTAATCATAAGGTAGAAAATAGTTATTAACCACTTTTTTAAAACTTTTCACATACTGTGAAAAGAAATGAAGTCTAGCATCACTTTTCTCAGGGTGGGGGGAAAGATTCTCTTCTCTTAATTATTCCAAAATCCTTATAATATTTTTCTTTTTTCTTTGACAGTTTAAAGAATATAAATTTATTTTTTTAAAAAACCTGCAAGTCATAAGTCTTCTAAAACAGCCATTGTGCAGCATTTAAACATCCACACTGTGAGGGGGAGGGAGTGTATTTGAGTGTATGTGTACACATGTGATATGCATACCCGTGTGCATTTGTATATGCATATGTGCACGAGTGTATACATATGTGTGTAATACATGTGTGTGTATATGGCTTCCATTTCCTTCACTGTTATGAAGCCCTCCCTGGCCCTCTTTCCTCTAAGTACCTATTCCTTGCTATTATACCTAACTCCCTCTTTCTTTCCAAGGCCTCAAAAGACCTAGACCAATTATTTCCTTTTATTAAAATTATGTCTTGGACAATTTGCACAAACTTTCATCTCTTTTTTCTTTTGTAGTTTTTTTCTGTTTTTTAAAGATTTACTGATTTATTTTATGTGTGTAAGTACACTGTAACTGTCCTCAGACACACCCAAAGAGGACATCGGGTCCCATTACAGATGGCTGTGAGCTACCATGCATTGCTGGGAATTGAACTCAGGACGTCTGGTATAGCAGTCAGTGCTCTTAAACCCTGAGCCATATCTCCAGCCCAACTTACATCTCTTAGCTCATACATTGAATTAAAATTATTTTTTACTGGCATGTAGATTACCTTCTTCCAGCTACATTCATATTTGTTCTTCAGCACCGCAACAATTGAGTGGGTGATATTTATGACCTGCTACCTTGTTGTCTTTGCTGGTGGTAATTCATCTTTGCCTCTGAAGAGACTCGGGCTTCACCTATTTCTCAAACACTGTGGTTGGTAGATTGTCAATGTCTCCCTGTCTATATCCACACCCTTTCAGTTACTTCCACACTCAGGCTAAGCTGGGGGAGTTGACTGTTGGCCATTGACTTAGTAGAAACTGATGGAAACCAGTAACCTGAGAGTCACCAATTGAGGGTTCTGCCTGAGTCGAAAAGCCTGAGTACACAGAGAACTCCTCACAGGCTCAGTTCCAGCAGCTTTTATCCCCCTCAGGGTTTGGCAGTGGGAGTGGGAGAAGGGGTCAGGTTAGAGCAGTGGGCACTGGTGACCCTGTAATATTATAGTCTTTATGAAGGATGCAGGTTTAGAATACTTGTCCTTTCAGAGTGCCCAGTGTTACAACTCTCAATGCTAAGGGCCTTAGAGTTCTCTAGATGAGGCTCTAGATTTTTTTTCTTTGTTTCCTACAGCATTTTATCTGCTCTCTCTTTCTCTCATCATCTGTTGACTTCCCTGTCCTTTCTTCCTTACCTGCCTGCTCTAGAACTACTTGGCTGGTCCCCCAGTTGTCAGGGTTGTCTGTCAAGAAAGCTTTCAGGAGCTGAGATGGACAGTTGAATAAAGTCACTACTGTGATCATTCAAATAATAGACCTCTCTTCCCACCAGAGGCCGGATCCTGGTAGGTGGATGGGATCCTCAGGCAAAATCAGTGGGTAGTCAGTGGCAGCAGGTGCCAGACTAGTACTGCCAAGTGGATTTAGGTCCATGGGTGTAGTAGCTGAGCTGGCCTGAGGCCAGTGCTGACTGCAGCATCTTCAGTAGTCAGGATTGCAAGTGCTTTGCACTGGGAAGAAAGAAACAGGGATGCTTGGCGTATTGGAAACTACATACCAGTCACTGGGTATGCTCTCAAGGCAACCAAACTCTTCTGGTTTGGTTCATCTATCAAGAACAAGTTTCAGATACTCTGTTCCCAGAAACCAGGTCCCAGGACTCACAAGTGTACACTTAAGCTCTTCCGGAATCCAGCATCAGAGATCAGACACAGGGAAATATCAGGCCTTCAGGGGCTCCAAAGAAGTGTCTGGTTCTAAGTCCCTCATATGATGCCCATGCGATCTTCAGCTGTCAAACCACTAGATGGTAACATGGGACACAAACAGGACTGGGTCTGCAGGGTTCTTTGCAGAGATCTTCAGCTTCAAGCCTGTCAGAGACCATTGGTGTGTGTGTGTGTGTGTGTGTGTGTGTGTTGTTATTGTTGTTGTTGTTTGTTGTTTGTGGGGTTTTGTTTGGAGTTTTGTGGGTTTTTTTTCACTTGTTTTATTTATTTATTTATTTATTTATTTATTTATTTATTTATTTATTTGCTGTCAATAGTCTGGACATTTGGAGGCAATAACTCTGGTTATAAACTGAAATCAACAGCAGCTCCCAGTGAGCACTGTTGTATGAACACACAAACACACACACACTCATACACATACACACAACTTACTTCCATCCCCATTTCTGATTCTATTCTTTCTTTGTGTGCCCAGTGTCTCTTGCACTATTGAAAATAAATAAAGACTACTGGAGAGAAGCTTTTATTTAATCAGAAGTTGTAACAGTAAAGTTAGCACTTAGAGTGTCTCCCAGCCAGCCCACTGATGGGCCCTAACTAGCCTGCTTATGTAGCCCAAGGGATGTTTGGATGAACCAATCACAGTCATTATTTTTAGATCAACCATATTCATTAAAGCTTGCATCCTTCCACCAGGGGGAACTGCTCCCCTTTCTGACCTAGGTGGATATGGTTCATCTAGGCTTGTGTTAGGTTTTGGACTAGGAGCTGATCAGGCCACAGCCACATTTTTCTCACAGTGACAGTAAAGGAAATAATAAGCCCCTAATGAGAACCTGTCTGTGAATCTGTGTCCTCATAACAGACTCTGCATTGTCCAGAGTCTGAAGGAACATTAGGCCTTATTCTCACTTCCCAAGGGAAATGTACAGGATCAATCCACCAGACTCCAAGGACAGCAGAGGACTACTTAATAATATGAACACTCTAACTAGATGTGCCCCCTTTTTTCTGCCTCCTCCACAAATTAGTCAGTCACCTCTCTCGTCCTCTTCTACCACCAGGGAATCAGACACCATCTGGCTGCAGGCCCCTGATTGGTCTGGGCACACAATTACATGACATGAAATCTTGCTTTCCTCTGAGAGTTATAAGAAGACATACCACAGCTGGAGAGATGACTCAGTGCTTAAGAGCCCTAGTAGAGCACTCAAGAGTGGGCTTCTCACACCCACATCAAGCTGCTCAAAACTACCTGTGATGCCAGCTCCAGAGGTACCAACTCCCTGGGTCTCTGAGCTTATCTACATTCACGTGCAAGTACACACACACACACACACACACACACACACACACTTTTAAAAAGGGGGGGGGCATCTACTCCATCTCATTGGAGTCTCTCACCATTCTACTGTCTACAGGCCCATGAGCCCATGATACTAATAGCTCTTCTAATAAAATTCTATACCCAAAAGAACACAATCTGTCTCAGTGTCCTCCTTGAAACACAAACTTGAAACCTTATGGCTTAGGACTCCAACACTGGGGTACACATTGCATCAAACAGCCTTGGCTGGGGCTGTAACTTCCAGAGCCAGCACAATCAGCAGCAATCTCGTGCATGGATGTTTCAAAGCATCCGTGGAATGTTCCAGGCAAATGTGCTGGCATAAGGGTAGTCCAGCAGGCTGTTAGACTGATGGTCCTTTTGTTAAAGACAGCTCGGACATCAAGAGAATGTCCAATAGCTACTGATTAGGGACACAGGCCCTCTGATAACCAGCATCACTACTTATTTACAGGAAAATGATGTCCAGAATGTGTACATCTAACATAAACCCATGGAGTTTAGCAATGACTGCAATTTTAACGTATGCAAACTAAATATGAGCAATTCTTTACAGCTGCCCGCTGTGCAGGCACAGATGAATGGCCCTAGCTTGTCTCACAAGTAGAAAATTAAAAGGTGCTTCAGCACTGGGCACTTGCTCTGCTTTCCTTGTGAGTGCTCCAAGAATGAGCCCAGGCAAGCTTTCCAGGGGATGAAAGTTCACAGAGATTAGCACATGGATGCTGATAAAAACACCACCCTCCTATGAAGCAGCCAGGCCTGGCCAGCCCAACTAGTCACAAATACAATGTGTCTAACCAGGCTGAAACAATGTGAGCCCAGATAAGACTTACACTCAAAATTTGAGTGATAAATTAGGGCTCACTATTTTGAGCCATTAGGGCTTGAAATGTTTTCTCTGGTGTCAAAAGCTAGCCATGAAACACACTTTAACCAGCTGCCACTGTTTTCATGGACACTGATTTATTCCAGGGAGCTTTGAGGTCTTTTTTCTGGTCCATTTTTTTCTTTAATAAAACTCAATACCACTTCTTTCAAAATTAAAAAATATAAGCTTAATTCAAATGCTCTATTTTCTCTTTTGAATATAAGTGAAAAGCAAATTCTGGGAATCAAACTCAGATCCTCTGCAAGAGCATCAAGTGCTTTTAACCAGTGGGCCATCTCTTCATCCTTGGAAAAGAGAATTTTAATACCCTAATGATGCATTATCCAAATTTAATTAACATAAAAATAAATTGCAATGTATTTGTGTAATTGTCTATTCCTTAAAACAACATGCATAAATTATAGATATGTGAAATAAAAATGGTTTAAAATATATAATTCTAATGATATTTATAAAGTGCACAAAAGAGAAAAGTCAGAGGAAGGTGATAGGCCTTTGAAAGCTAAGGCTACAGGATCACAAATAAGTTCAAAGCTCACTTTAGCTACAGAGTGAAACAATATCTCCAAAATATGGAGGAATGAAAGAGGGGAACTCAAAACTAGACAACACTAACATTTATAATCAGCAACTTACATTTAAGGGTTTGTAATAACTAGAAAGAGCAAAGAAAGCTTCAAGAATACTCAAAGTATTCTTCCTTGAACCAGCTGTGTGTAAATATTCATAGATCAAATGAGAACACTTCTCTGTATTTTACGGGTTTGGACTACAATGTCTCTCTCCCTTCCTTTTCCTTCCTCTTAACTGTTCCATGTATCCCTCCCCTCTCTCAAATTCATGATTTCTCTTCACCATTGTTATTAAATGCAGTATTTGATGTTTTAATAAGGAAACAATAAGATGAACAACAACAAAAGAAAACAGAATAAATCTGCCGCGCGATGTTTTCATTCTTTTCTGGTCACAGAGTCTTCTCCTCGCCTGCTATCCTTTGTTTCTTCAGGTCTATTCCTTCTCTTGCAAATGCTCAAATATCCAAATGTTTTCTAAACTGACCTGTCTGCTACATTTTCTCTCTTCTTGCCATTTTGTAGATCTTTATCATTTTAATAACATTCACAAGAGCTAATTTGAAGTCATAAGCTTAAATGACACAGAAAGGAAAATATTTTTACCTCCCATCCCTGGAAATTTTTATCTCAGAACACAACATATCTGCTCAGCCTATTGGTATTATAAGGTGTGATTGTCTGCTCGTGTATCTGTCTCCCACTTAGGTGTAAATACCTTCAGATGAGGGCAGAGATCTATTCTCTGTGATCTTGTTACTACCTCGATCTGTGCCACACAGGAGAACTCAGTAGCTTGTTGTTGAACTGAAAACCATATAATCCATTTTGAAACTTTCAGAGTAGCCAGAGGGACAGAATTGGAAAAAGGTAAGATATCCTATTTCCTGAGGGCAGACACACTAGATTGTATGACTTCTTGAGAGCTCTTCTCTTTCTCTCTCTCTCTCTCTCTCTTTCTCTCTCTCTGAGCCCAGGATTGAATGACTCTGGTAACTATCATGACTTTATTTAGTTACTCATGCACAAGTTGATACAGAACTGAGATTTCTCTTATTTCTGTTATTTTCTTTACTTTTCCACCTCTAAAAATTAGTTCATAGGTTCTCATTTTGCAGTCTTTTCAAAGTTATTGCTATCTTAGCTGACTTGATTAAAGTGAACACTTTTTAACTCTTACGTTAGAGGTTCAGATTTATTAATTTTATATCAGTGAATGAGACATAAAGTTAATATCCTGAACAATAACTCTGCTGATATAAATGTGCTTGCTTTGTATGTGATTTTTGATATCGATAGCACATGGTGCTTAGGTGTAGAATCACAAGCTAAAGCCACAAAAATGATTAATTATGAAGCCGACTAACTTTATCTTCTGGAATTCAACAAAGAGATCTGGTGGAAGAAGACTTAACCCCATGGGTCCCTCCATGTGTACAGGAGAAAAAAGTTAATCTAAAATCAAAAGACCAGAAGATCTACCAGATGTCTTTCTAGACAATTGATCAAGATCAATTATTTTTTCTCTCATACTCTAATGTACTAATACCCAAAACTATTTGTTCTTTACTGAATAAACTATGGATGCTGATAAATCCACTTGAGAGCATCTAATGTTTCCACCATATTAAAATTTAGGCTAAAAAAATTAGGCTATACTTAAATGCTCAGTTTTCTAAAACATATTATATTATTGAAATCTTATGATTTTTTTCATAACCTATAAAATTAATCTAACAGTTATTATACTTCTATAAATGAAGAAGTTTCATCTATTTGAAAGAAAGGTATTTGATTTCAATTTCTCATTACAGTTCTGTGATGGTTTGAATGACAATGGTCCCCATATATTTGAATTCTAGGTTCCCAGTTGCTTAGACTGTTTGGAAGGATTAGGAAGGTGTGACCAGGTATGAAGAGGTTTGTCATTGAAGATGGGCTTTGAGATTTCAAAAGGCCAAGCCATTTCCAATGTCTCCCCTTCCTGAGCTCTCAGTTATCTTCTAGCACCATGCCTGCTGGCCTGCTGCCCCCCGCCCCGGGCCCCCAATACACACACACTATGACAGTCATGGACTCTAACCCTATGGACCTGGGAGACCTTCAAAAGCTCATTTTTCTGTAAGCTGCCTTGGATGTCTCTTTCTAGCAACAAAGTAAAACTATGACAAACAGAAATACATGGTTTCCTTCAACTTATGTTATCTTTAAAGGGTGCACAAATCCCAGTTCCCCCTTCAATTCTGAGTACAAGACACAAATTTCATTCTTTTTTTCTTTCTTTATATTGGATATTTTATTTATTTACATTTCAAATGTTAAGCCCCCTATCCCATCCTCCCTCCCCCTGCTTCTATGAGGATGTTCCCACACCCACCTACCTACTCACCATCCTGGCATTCCCCTTACTTTGGGGCATTGAGCCTTCAGAGGAATAAGGGCTTCTCCTCCCATTGATTCTAGACAAGGCCATCCTCTGCTACAATGCATCTAGAGCTATGGGTCCCTCCATGTGTACTCTTTGTGGTTGGTAGTTTTGTCCCCAGGGGCTCTGCTGCTGAATAATTAACCTAATCTCCTTTCACATCCCGCACAATTGATTCACAATACCTGTTTCATCACCGGCTTCTTACAGCAGGCAACATGATAATGGCACAGGGAAACAGGAGCTCTGCCCTCATTCGTGGCCTTTGTGACATCTTTTAGCATGAACAGGTAAAAGTAGTCTCCCTGGTTCTATGAGTCACTATAGGAAATTAATCAAGGAGGAAGTTGTGAGAATACTTATTTATGACTAGTTGCTCAGAGGCACAGGTATAACATTCCCACACCCAAAAATGACATCTAAAGTAAAGTCTAACAAATTCAGTCCTCAATCTATAGAATCTACTGCTATTTAGAACCCACTGCACCACAACTGAATTATGTCAAAGGCTACTAGTCATTGCTGATTCAATTGCTTGTTTATTGGCATTTTTTCTTGTGTATGAGCAAAATATCCCATAGCTCTGCCATTAGAAATCCTCCATATGCATTGTGATATAGGAGCAGAAATACACAGACATGAATTTGGTAACAATAACTCAGAAAAAAATAATTATACAAGTACATACTAGTCCACCTTGAACCCAGATCTCTAAAATGATGCTGTTACATTTTATTTTGATTATTTTCACAAATAAAATGACAGAAAACCAACTAGTATTCTTCAAAATTGTGGTCATGGAGTATTTTAGCTATGGCTACAAAGAAGGGAGAGATATTCTTAATGTAGCCCCATGTAGGCAGGAGTTGGCAAAGCCAGCCTTTGACATAAGCTGAGGAGGCAGCAGACTATTGTGGCTTGAAAAGTTTGAAATGTTTTCTTCTGTTTCTTCCAAGGCACCTGGAATCTCCATATTGCTCACTCTTCAGAGTTAAAATGAAAATGTTATCTGTAAAAGCATAGCACTCCACATAAAATAATTTTCTAAAACAAGTTATGCTAGAATGGTATGTGTTGGACAAACTAAAAGGAAAGAGTCTAATGAGCAGGATGGAGACAGAGACAAGTGTTCTGCAAGATAGGACAGACGGATCAGCTTACATGAGATAGAGGGGGGTCACAAAGTGCAACTGAGCAGCCACACTGAACAAAGCATATTTTTCAGGGTTCTAAAAGATAGGTCTAAAATGTGGCAAGGTGTTGGGTGCTTTCTCTGAAATAGCACAAGATAGTTGGAAAGAACTCAATGGTTCCTTGGTCAAGGATGAAATAAAGAAAGAAATTAAAGGCTTTTTATAGTTAATTAAAATGAAGCCACAACATACCCAAACTTATGGGACACAATGAAGGCAGTCCTAAGAGGAAACCTCATAGCCCTGAGTGCCTCTAAAAAGAAACTAGAGAACGCATACGCTAGCAGCCCTACAGCACACCTAGAAGCTATAGAACTAAAGGAAGCAAATTCACCCAAGAGGAGTAGATGGCAGGAAATAATCAATCTCAAGGCTGAAATCAACCAAGTGGAAACAAAAAGAACTATTCAAAGGATCAACCAAACCAGGAGCTGGTTTTTGAGGAAATCAACAAGATAGATAAACCCTTAGCCAGACTAACTAGAGGACACAGGGACAGTATCCTAATTAACAAAATCAAAAATGAAAAACGAGTCATAACAACAGAACCTGAAGAAATCCAAAAATATCATGAGAACCTACTACAAAAGGCTATACTCAACAAAACTAGAAAACCTGGATGAAATGGACAACTTCCTAGACAGATACCAGGTACCAAAGTTAAATCAGGATCACATTAACGATCTAAACAGTCCCATTTCCCCTAAAGAAATAGAAGCATTCATCAATAGTCTCCCAACCAAAAAAAAGCCCAGGACCAGATGGGTTTAGTGCAGAGTTCTATCAGACCTTCAAAGAAGACCTCATTACAACTCTTCTCAAACTATTTCACAAACTAGAAACAGAAGGTACTCTACCCAATTCATTCTATGAAGCCACAATTACTCTGATACCTAAGCCACTCAAAGATCCAACAAAGAAAAAGAACTTCAGACCAATTTCCCTTATGAATATCGATGCAAAAATACTCAATAAAAACTTCGCAAACCAAATCCAAGAACACATCAAAACGATCATCCATCAGGACCAAGAAGGTTTCATCCCAGGGATGTAAGGATGGTTTATTATAAGGAAATCCATCAACATAATCTACTATATAAATAAACTCAAAGACAAAAACCACATGATCATCTCGTTAGATGCTGAGAAAGCATTTGACAAAATACAACACCCCTTCATGGTAAAAGTTTTGGAAAGATCAGAAATCCAAGGCCCATACCTAAACATAATAAAAGCAATCTACAGCAAACCAGTAGCCAACATCAAAGTAAATGGTGAGAAGCTGGAAGCAATCCCACTAAAATCAGGGACTAGACAAGGCTGCCCACTTTCTCCCTACCTATTCAATATAGTACTTGAAGTCCTAGCCAGAGCAATTCAACAACAAAAGGAGATCAAGGGGATACAAATTGGAAAGGAAGAAGACAAAATATCACTTTTTGCAGATGATATGATAGTATATATAAGTGACCACAAAAATCCCACCAGAGAACTCCTAATAGAAGCTGATAAAGAGCTTCAGTGCAGTAGCTGGATATAAAATTAACTCAAATAAATCAATGGCCTTTCTCTACACAAAGGATAAATGGACTGAGAAAGAAATTAGGAAAACAACACCCTTCTCAATAATCACAAACAATATAAAATACCTTGGCATGACTCTAACTAAGGAAGTAAAAGATCTGTATGATAAGAACTTCATGTCTCTGAAGAAAAAAAATTGAAGATCTCAGAAGATGGAAAGATCTCCCATGTTCATGGACTGACAGGATCAATATAGCAAAAATGGCTATCTTACCAAAAGCAATCTACAGATTCAGTGCAATCCCCATCAAAATTCCAACTCAATTCTTCAATGAATTAGAAAGGGCAATCTCCATATTCATCTGGAATAACAAAAAACCTAGGATAGCAAACACTCTTCTCAAGGATAAAGGAACCTCTGTTGGAATCACCATGCCTGACCTAAAGCTGTACTACAGAGCAATTGGGATAAAAACTGAATGGTATTGGTATAGCAACAAACAAGTAGACCAATAGAATAGAATTGAAGACCCAGAAATGAACCCACACACCTATGGTCACTTGATCTTTGACAAGGGAGCTAAAACCATCCAGTGGAAAAAAGACAGCATTTTCAACAAATGGTGCTGGTACAACTGGCTGTAATCATGTAGAAGAATGAAAATTGATCCATGCCTATCTCCTTGTACTAAGGTCAAATCTAAGTGGATCAAGGAACTCCACATAAAATCAGAGACAGTGAAACGTATAGAGGAGAAAGTGGAGAAAAGCCTTGAGGATATGGGCACAGGGGAAAATTTCCTGAATAGAACAGCAATGGCTTGTGCTGTAAGGTCAAGAATCAACAAATGGAACCTCAAAAATTGCAAAGCTTCTGTAAGGCAAAAGACACCATCAATAAGATAAAAAGGCCACCAACAGATAGGGAAAGGATCTTTACCTATCCTAAATCAGATAGGGGACTAATATCCAATATATATAAAGAACTCAAGAAGGTGGACTCCAGAAAATCAAATAACCCCATTAAAAAATGGGGCTCAGAGCTAAACAAAGAATTCTCAACTGAGGAATACTGAATGGCTGAGAAGCACCTGAAAAAATGTTCAACATCCTTAATCATCAGGGAAATGCAAATCAAAACAACCTTGCCATTCCACCTCACACCAGTCAGAATGGCTAAGTTCAAAAATTCAGATGATAGCAGGTGCTGCTGAGGATGTGGAGAAAGAGCAACACTCCTCCATTGTTGGTGGGATTGCAAGCTTGTACAACCACTCTGGAAGTCAGTCTGGAGGTTCCTCATAAAATTGAACATAATATTACCAGAAGATTCAGCAATACCTCTCCTGGGCATATACCCAGAAGATGTTCCAACTGGTAAGAAGGGCACATGCTCCACTATGTTCATAGCAGCCTTATTTATAATAGTCAGCAGCTGGAAACAACCCAGATGTCCCTCAACAGAAGAATGGATACAGAAAAGGTGGTACATTTACACAATGGAGTACTACTCAGCTATTAAAAACAATGGATTTATGAAATTCCTGGACAAATGGATGTATCTGGAGGATATCATCCTTACTGAGGTAACCCAATCATAAAAGAAGTCATTAGATATGCACTCAATGATAAGTGGATATTAGCCCAGAAATATAGAACACCCAACATACAATTTGTAAAACACAAGAAAATCAAGAAGAGGGAAGACCAACGGGTGGATACTTCATTCCTCCTTAGAATAGGGAACAAAATACCCATGAAAGGAGTTACAGAGACAAAGTTTGGAGCTCAAACGAAAGGATGGACTATCCAGAGGCTACCCCACCCTGGGATCCATCCCATAATCAGCCACCAAACCCAGACACTATTGCATATGCCAGAAAGATTTTACTGAAGAGACCCTGTTATAGCTGTCTCATATGAGGCTATGCCAGTGCCTGGCAAATTCAGAGGTGGATGCTCACAGTTATCTATAAATTGGAACATGGGGCTCCCAATGGAGAAGCTAGAGAAAGCACCTAAGGAGCTGAAGGGATCTGCAACCCTATAGATGGAACAACAATATGAACTAACCAGTACCCCCAGAGCTCATGTCTCTAGCTGTATATGTAGCAGAAAATGGCCTAGTCAGTCATCACTGGGAAGAGAGGCCCGTTGGTATTGCAAACATTATATTCCTCAGTACAGGAGAACGCCAGGGCCAAGAAGCAGGATGGGTGGGTAAAGGAGCAGTGCGGAGGGAGGGTATAGGGAACTTTTGTGATAGCATTTGAAATGTATATAAAGAAAATATCCAGTAAAAAAAAAATCAATAAATTTTTAAAAAGATAGTTGGAAAGAAATCTGCCAAAGTTTGGAAATTTTGGAAGAAATCTACAAGAATATTTATGCTGATTCTGAAAGTCTTTCAGACGCAAAGGAGATGAGCCATTACAAAGTGGATGGGGAAAGGTGTATGCAAAGCATTCTGGGAAAGAGCTTCCCAGGACAGAGCAAAGAGCACCCTCAGTGTCTCACATCTGGATGTCCAGTCCCTCTAAAAGCAGTGACTCAAACTATCAGATGTTTGCTTCCATCTTAGAAAGACTGATGCAAAGATGGGTCACCTGTTTGTTTGAGCTGTAAAGAAAAAGACCAAATTCATTGAGCTAATCCTTTAATTCTAGTACATTTCAAGGCAAAAGATACATGAATATTAATCTCTCAGAGAAAAAAAAAACAAGCTAGACTAAAGCCCTTCTCATTTTATACATTAAAAGACCTAGAAAACAGGAATTTAAAAAGAGGGGTATACAGGAAGCAGCTGCCACGGCCGAGGTGGGCGGGGGGTCATATAAAATATACTGTTCTTGCCACTAGAAGAAAACTTTACATATTTTCAGCTCATGCCTTGCACAAAAGCACTTAGAAGAAGTGAAGTTGCTCATTACTGGGCAAAGCATATAAGGTCACTTTACAGGGAGTCCTGCAGAGTTCCTGCTCTCTGTTCCCACTCTGAACTAGGAAAGGCGACAAACTTTGATGAAAAGAATAGGTAAGGAGGAGAAAGGGGCTCTTGGTTTGCTCCAGTAAATTCTGTTAGCTTAGTTTCCACTCATAGTTCATTTGTTTATTGACAATGTGACATCTTTATGGCCTTCCACTTGCCTCTTCCTCAAGCCCAGCACATCTGGCCTCCAGCACAATCCAGTTCGGAGGAGAAAAAATACAAGTCAAATTTAAAATTTGACTATTTCATGACCTGAAATACTTTTAAATTGGTAGGGTATTATATAACTTACAGTGAACCCAGTGCCCTGTAATCACTAATGGTGAACAGATTCATAAAATGTCTACCACCGAGTAAATTTTAAAAGGACAGTGAAGAGCAATGGTAAAGTTGTTTTCTTATTAAATCAAATAAATTTTGCTTTCTCAGCATCTCTGTTAATATATAGTTAGTAACAACAACAGTAAACAGCCTTCATTTATTTAAGACTTTCTATATATTCTTGGTGCATGCCTTAACTAATATTCACTATTATTCTATCATCTTAATAACCTAATTTCTACTTTAAGGAGGAGCAAAATGAGATATTGAGAATTAAATAATTAACCTCTGTTAGAAAACAACAAATCAAACAAATAAACAAAACAGATGCATGACCAGGAATTTGAAAGTGATATATTTCATTTAATTCCATCACCTACAATTCCATCAATTGATGACCGATTGCCACATTTATTTCACCCAACAGACACTGAGGTGAGACTACAGATATGAAAGAGAAGAAATATGGAAAGAAGAGTTACAGGACCTGAATGGCCCAGTGAAAGGCAATAAGGGTCAGTGGAACTTCAACCCTGGATACCTCAAATATGAGGTTGGCTCCTTTCCCTCCCAACCTGGTACCATGAAGCTGGTTCACCTCACCATCAACCCTAGCAAAAATGTGTTACCCAAGCAGTTATCAAGTTTCATTCCTTATTTGACCTTATAAGGTTTGTTTTTTTTTTCTTGAGACCTTACAACTCTGAAGTAAGTTGCCAAAGTATCTTCCAAAACTCCTGCCCTGGCCAGTGGTACACGGCCACACAAACCTTGCCCCAGAGACTCTGACCACCTCACCAGGGACATAAATACCACCTTTCCCCACAATAAATGAACCAATTCTCCAAAGCTGTTTCAGGGTGTGTTTTTGGTCATGTGCTCATCAGCAACCAAGATCCTGCACTGCATTACATGTGCCCAGTTAAGCTTCCCTTCCTCCAGACACTTAGTGTGCATCAGGCCTGGCCACCCTGAGGAAGAAGCAGATATGGGGAGGCAAAGGGTAGTATCCTAAGCAAGACAGCCTTGGATTGCCACTCTACAGCACACCACACTGACCATCATGATATAGCAACAGAAAAGGAGTCATTCACTATTGAATACTGCCCACACAGTGAGCTGGCTTTGTAAGAAACATATCTGACTACGCTTTGAAATTGCACACCATGAATAGGCACATGACAAGTTCTCAAATAACTAGCCATCTACATTTAGAAAACAAGCTGGAAAAATAGTCTTCTACAGAAAGTCAAGAACAAGTTTAAGGGCTCTCTCTCTCTCTCTCTCTCTCTCTCTCTCTCTCTCTCTCTCTCTCTCTCTCTCTCTCTCTCTCTCTCTCCCTCTTTTCCTTTCAAATTTTTCTCAGACACCAGAATTTCATGCTAATGATACCAAGACCCACTTTTGCCAGTCATTGAAAATAACTCAGGTATTCAAATTTTGATTTATAAGTTGTTCAGGATACAGTAACTAGATCCAGAGTTTAGAAGCCAGATACAAGCCATAAAGAAGGCTTTCCACTGTGTCCTTTTTTTTTTTTCTTTTTTCTTTTTTTTTTTTTACCCAGATTAGAAGTCTGCATACATTTTACATTGAGATGTAAACTACCACTGCAAATGTAAGTACATTGCAAAGTCATCACAAGAAATTTTCAGTTCCTTTAAAGTCACTCCAGGAAAAGTATTACAGTCAAGAGTTTTATTGTCTATTTTCTATTTCTCATATTGCTTGATCACAATGAGCCCAGTAAAAGGCTCAGAAAGCAAATTTTACAGGAGTTTATATTGCCCTTCATCAGAGACATGCCTATGTATGGGGAGGCTGTGGCAGGGAATTCTCTGAAATGTTTCTTATTCAACATCCCTGTTACAAGACAAATAGTCATAGCAATTACGATGACAATACAAAGAACTATGATTTATTTAAAAACTATTATGTTTTGCCTTTTATAACTCCAGAAGGTAAACAATGTATCTTGTCAAAACAGCCACAAGAAAATTTATAAAATCTGCGTTTTCTAAAACAATCTTGCATTCTATCTTTAAAAAAATAAATCTGTCAAGCAATTATAAAACTGTCTAGCTGTAGACAACCTAGAAAGCAGCTACCTGGTCCACTAGATAAGTAATTTAGTCTTCAGGAGAAAGCTCCGGGAACATTAAACTCAAGGTGAATATGAAACAACTGTGTCACATTGAAACTGAAGCCTCATTGATTGGTATCTGCCGACTGGCAGGTAAGGAAGTCTGCCACTGAGGACAAGGATCTGCCTCTGGCTCACTTTACCACTTGGAAGCTTTATAAGAACGCTGCACCCAAGTGTGCTTTCGTTTATTGGAAATCTGAGTAAACACAGAACATAAACTCCTGAAAATGGGATCATTTACCACTGAGGAAGTACAGCATGTTTGACAAATACTTAAGATTTTTGGAAGAACCAAGAAAGTGTGTTTTCCTTTGGCTTCTGCATCCCAGAAGTGGCAGGTCATGAATTCCATAGTGTATATTAGGAAAGGGGAGGAAGAAACATCACTTATGGTCCTCTTTTTTTAATTACTCAGCAAACAACAAAAGACTCTGTGTTCTGGTTAACAACCAAAAGTGGAGAAGGGAAATCACAGGCAAGTAGATTGCTGCAGTTGCTATGCATTTGCACTGACTGGTTTCTGCATATTGGTTAACTATCACAGCAACATTAAAGTCAGAATTTATTCATTTGCAATATTTGTATCAGGAGAATTTTCAAACTCTTGGCTAGAAAGCTATTTCATGGTTATGAAAGTAATCACTGCCTCATGATTAAATCTTTCTCATGCATACACCTATGTACCTCAGGTGGATGCAATGAGGAGGGTTCCAGTTTAATAAGTCACAAGACTTTCTGGATAAATGATTCTTTATAAGAACAAACGTGAGTGGAGAATTCAATAATAAACTATAGGTTTTAGGCACTAGATTTAGTATTTGGTTTATAACAATACCAATGTATTAAACGTACATGTAGTCTCAGAGTTCTCTTTTCTGTCTTATCTCACTCACATTCCTTGTGATTTCCCATTTCCCATTTTGGATCAAAGATAGTCTCTTCCCACTACAAAATAGATGGCAAAAGTGGTAACATTTTTCCCATCATTAGAAATTTTAAGAGACTTTCCCACTGGTTCATTGATCTCTCATTTCACTATAAAATACCATTTCTAAACAACAATCTGTTTTATATTTCTGATCATACAATACCACAATCCAATTTAAGAGTCATTCATTACTAAGTAAATAATTTACCCGAGTGATAATAAGTGTGTTCCTCTATCAGCTGCCTATCCTCACCAATTTGCTTCCTAAACTAGTACCTGCCATAATTTAGAGGGTAAAGGTGAATTATAAACCACATAAATCAATAATTGAGATTCACTTGTGATTATATACTGCTTTATATTTATATTTATTAGAAACACTTTTCATTTAAAGAAAATTAGTATTTCACTGAGTTTTCCATTTTCTTTAGATGCAAAATGATAACTAATAACAAATATTCACTAAATGCTATGATCTCCAATAATAATACTGTACAACAGAGGCACTTTGTGAACCTAACAAAGACTTCTGCTCTACTGTTTGAGCATATTGGATACAGAGGCAACAATGAATCCCTAAAGAATTATCGTTTGCTGACATCATTGAAAAGGGCAGCACAAGCTCAGGAAGCACTGGTGAGAGCAGCCCCCATCAAAACCCCAAAGCAAGAGACATGGCTGCTAAGAGAGTCAGGGAAAAACGCTCAGTGGATGGGCACCCTTCCATCGGAACAAAGACAGAGTCACACCAATAAACTGAGAATAAGCAATCAATCTTCCAGTTAAAAGTAATTTCTCGAGAAAAGCACCGGAGCAACTGGGGCGCAGGGTCCACTGACACTCGCCAGCTACCCACAACACCCGCCACAGGATCTTAAGACTTCTGGTGAGTGGAGCACAGCTTCTGCTCCAATCCAATTGCACGGGACCTGAGACTGCATTAGTTAGGGAAGCAGAAACCGGCCTGAGTAGGGCCACAGGCCTCATCCGGCCGGATCAGCACCGGGGTAGCGGGAGCACAGGGTTGCCTGACACCCGCCAGCTACCCACGACCCCCGCCACAGGATTTTGGGACTGCTGGTGAGTGGAACACAGCTTCTGCTCCAGTCCAATCACGCGGGACCTGAGACTGCTCTGGTTGGGGAGAGAGAAATCCAGCCTACATAGGGCCACAACCCTCTTCCGGTCAGAAAAGCACCGGGGCAGCAGGGGCGCAGGGTCGACTGACACTCGCCAGCTACCCACAACACCCGCCACAGGATCTTAAGACTTCTGGTGAGTGGAGCACAGCTTCTGCTCCAATCCAAGTGCTCGGGACCTGAGACTGCATTAGTTAGGGAAGCAGAAACCGGCCTGAGTAGGGCCACAGGCCTCATCCGGCCGGATCAGCGCCAGGGTAGCGGGAGCACAGGGTTGCCTGACACCCGCCAGCTACCCACGACCCCCGCCGCAGGATTTTGGGACTGCTGGTGAGTGGAACACAGCTTCTGCTCCAATCTTTAAACAGTGACAACGATAACAACTAACCCCAGAGATTACCAGATGGCGAAAGGTAAACGTAATAATCTTACTAACAGAAACCACGACCACTCACCATCATCAGAACCCAGCACCCCCACTTCGCCCAGTCCAGGGCACCCCAACACACCGGAAAAGCTAGACACGGATTTAAAAGCATATCTCCTGATGATGATAGAGGACTTCAAGAAGGACTTTAATAACACACTTAAAGAAATGCAGGAGAACACTGCTAAACAGGCAGAAGACAATAAAGAGGAAGCACAAAAATCCCTTAAAGAATTGCAGGAGAACACAGCTAAAGAGTTACAAATCCTTAAAGAAAAACAGGATAACATAATCAAACAGGTAGAAGTCCTTACAGAAAAACAGGAAAACACATCCAAACAGATGATGGAAATGAACAAAACCATACTAGACCTAAAAAGGGAAGTAGAAAAACCCAAAATGAGGCAACGCTGGAGATAGAAACCCTAGGAAAGAAATCTGGAACCATAGATACCAGCATCAGCAACAGAATACAAGAGATGGAAGAGAGAATCTCAGGTGCAGAAGATTCCATAGAGAACATCGGCACAACAATCAAGGAAAATGTAAAATGCAAAAAGATCCTAACTCAAAACATCCAAGAAATACAGGACACAATGAGAAGACCAAACCTACGGATAATATGAGTGGATGAGAATGAAGATTTTCAACTCAAAGGACCAGCAAACATCTTCAACAAAATTATAGAAGAAAACTTCCCAAATCTAAAGAAAGAGATGCCCATGAACATACAAGAAGCCTACAGAACTCCAAATAGACTGGACCAGAAAAGAAATACCTCCCAACACATTATAATCAGAACAACAAATGCTCTAAATAAAGATAGAATACTAAAAGCAGTAAGATAAAAAGGCCAAGTAACATATAAAGGCAAGCCTATCAGAATTACACCAGATTTTTCACCAGAGACTATGAAAGCCAGAAGATCCTGGACGGAGGTTATACAGACACTAAAAGAACACAAATTCCAGCCCAGGCTACTATACCCAGCCAAACTCTCAATTAACATAGATGGAGAAACCAAAGTATTCCACGACAAAACCAAATTCACACATTATCTCTCCACGAATCCAGCCCTTCAAAGGATAATAACAGAAAAAAACCAATACAAGGACAGGAACCACGCCCTAGAAACAACAAGAAGGTAATCCCTCAACAAACCTAAAAGAAGACAGCCACAAGAACAAAATGCCAACTTTAACAACAATAATAACAGGAAACAACAATTACTTTTCCTTAATATCTCTTAATATCAATGGACTCAACTCCCCGATAAAAAGACATAGACTAACAAACTGGCTACACAAACAAGACCCAACAATTTGCTGCTTACAGGAAACTCATCTCAGAGAAAAGGATAGACACTACCTCAGAATGAAAGGCTGGAAAACAATTTTCCAAGCAAATGGCATGAAGAAACAAGCTGGAGTAGCCATTCTAATATCTGATAAGATTGACTTCCAACCCAAAGTCATTAAAAAAGACAGGGAGGGACACTTCATACTCATCAAAGGTAAAATCCTCCAAGAGGAACTATCAATCCTGAATATCTATGCTCCAAATACAAAGGCAGCCACATTCATTAAAGAAACTTGAGTAAATCTCAAAGCACACATTGCACCTCATACAATAATAGTGGGAGACTTCAACACACCACTTTCACCAATGGACAGATCATGGAAACAGAAACTAAACAGGGACACAGTGAAACTAACAGAAATTATGAATCAAATGGATCTGGCAGATATCTACAGAACATTCTATCCTAAAACAAAAGGATATACCTTCTTCTCAGCACCTCATGGTACCTTCTCCAAAATTGACCACATAATTGGTCACAAAGCAGGCCTCAACAGATACAAAAATATTGAAATTGTCCCATGCATCCTATCAGATCACCATGGACTAAGGCTGATCTTCAATAAAAAAAAAAAAATAATTGAAAGCCAACCTTCACGTGGAAACTGAACAACACTCTTCTCAATGATACCTTGGTCAAGGAAGGAATAAAGAAAGAAATTAAGGACTTTTTAGAGTTCAATGAAAATGAAGCCACAACATACCCAAACTTATGGGACGCAATGAAAGCATTTCTAAGAGGAAAACTCATAGCTCTGAGTGCCTCCAAAAGGAAACTAGAGAGAGCACACATTAGCAGCTTGACAACACACCTAAAAGCACTAGAACAAAAGGAAGCAAATTCACCCAAGAGGAGTAGACAGCAGGAAATAATCAAACTCAGGGGTGAAATCAACCAAGTGGAAACAAGAAAAACTATTCAAAGAATCAACCAATCAAGGAGCTGGTTCTTTGAGAAAATCAACAAGATAGATAAACCCTTAGCCAGACTCACTAGAGGGCACAGGGAAAGCATCCTAATTAACAAAATCAGAAATGAAAAAGGAGACATAACAACAGATCCTGAAGACATCCAAAACACCATCAGATCCTTCTACCAAAGGCTATACTCAACAAAACTGGAGAACCTGGATGAAATGGAGAAGTTCCTAGACAGATACCAGGTACCAAAGTTGAATCAAGATCAGGTTAATGATCTAAACAGCCCTATATCCCCCAAAGAAATAGAAGCAGTCATTAATAGTCTCCCAACTAAAAAAAGCCCAGGACCAGATGGGTTTAGTGCAGAGTTCTATCAGACCTTCAAAGAAGATCTAATCCCAGTTCTTCACAAACTATTCCACAAAATAGAAACAGAAGGTACTCTACCCAACTCATTCTATGAAGCCACAATTACTCTGATACCTAAACCACAAAAAGACCCAACAAAGATAGAAAACTTCAGACCAATATCCCTTATGAATATTGATGCAAAAATCCTCAATAAAGTTCTTGCTAACCGAATCCAAGAACACATCAAAACAATCATCCATCCTGACCAAGTAGGTTTCATCCCAGGGATGCAGGGATGGTTCAATATACGAAAATCCATCAACGTAATCCAGTATATAAACAAACTCAAAGACAAAAACCACATGGTCATCTCGTTAGATGCGGAAAAAGCATTTGACAAGATCCAACACCCATTCATGATAAAAGTCTTGGAGAGATCAGGAATTCAAGGCCCATACCTAAACATGATAAAAGCAATCTACAGCAAACCAGTAGCCAACATCAAAGTAAATGGTGAGAAGCTTGAAGCAATCCCTCTAAAATCAGGGACTAGACAAGGCTGTCCACTTTCTCCATACCTATTCAACATTGTACTTGAAGTCCTAGCCAGAGCAATTCGACAACAAAAGGAGATCAAAGGGATACAAATTGGAAAAGATGAAGTCAAAATATCACTCTTTCCAGATGATATGATAGTATATATAAGTGACCCTAAAAATTCCACCAGAGAACTCCTAAGCCTGATAAACAGCTTCGGTGAAGTAGCTGGATATAAAATTAACTCAAACAAATCAATGGCCTTTCTCTACACAAAGAATAAACAGGCTGAGAAAGAAATTAGGGAAACAACACCCTTCTCAATAGTCACAAATAATATAAAATATCTTGGTGTGACTCTAACTAAGGAAGTGAAAGATCTGTATAATAAAAACTTCAAGTCTCTGAAGAAAGAAATTCTAGAAGATCTCAGAAGATGGAAAGATCTCCCATGCTCATGGATTGGCAGGATCAACATTGTAAAAATGGCTATCTTGCCAAAAGCAATCTACAGATTCAATGCAATCCCCATCAAAATTCCAACTCAATTCTTCAACGAATTAGAAAGTGCAATCTGCAAATTCATCTGGAATAACAAAAAACCTAGGATAGCAAAAACTCTTCTCAAGGATAAAAGAACCTCTGGTGGAATCACCATGCCGGACCTAAAGTTCTACTACAGAGCAATTGTGATAAAAACCGCATGGTACTGGTATAGTGACAGACAAATAGACCAATGGAATAGAATTGAAGACCCAGAAATGAACCCACACACCTACGGTCACTTGATCTTCGACAAGGGAGCTAAAAACATCCAGTGGAAGAAAGACAGCATTTTCAACAAATGGTGCTGGCACAACTGGTTGTTAACATGTAGAAGAATGCGAATCGATCCATTCCTATCTCCTTGTACTAAGGTCAAGTCTAAGTGGATCAAGGAACTTCACATAAAACCAGAGACACTGAAACTTATAGAGGAGAAAGTGGGGAAAAGCCTTGAAGATATGGGCACAGGGGAAAAATTCCTGAATAGAACAGTAATGGCTTGTGCTGTAAGATCGAGAATTGACAAGTGGGACCTCATGAAACTACAAAGCTTCTGCAAGGCTAAAGACACCATCAATAAGACAAAAAAACCACCAACCGATTGGGAAAGGATCTTCACCTATCCTAAATCAGATAAGGGACTAATATCCAATATATATAAAGAACTCAAGAAAGTGGACTCCAGAAAGTCAAATAACCCCATTAAAAAATGGGGCTCAGAACTGAACAAAGAATTCTCACCTGAGGAATACCGAATGGCAGAGAAACACCTGAAAAAATGTTCAACATCCTTAATCATCAGGGAAATGCAAATCAAAACAACCCTGAGATTCCACCTCACACCAGTCAGAATGGCTAAGATCAAAAATTCAGGTGACAGCAGATGCTGGCAAGGATGTGGAGAAAGAGGAACACTCCTCCATTGTTGGTGGGATTGCAAGCTTGTACAACCACTCTGGAAATCAGCCTGGCGGTTCCTCAGAAAATTGGACATAGTACTACCGGAGGATCCAGCAATACCTCTCCTGGGCATTTATCCAGAAGATGTCCCAACCGGTAAGAAGGACACATGCTCCACTATGTTCATAGCAGCCCTATTTATAATAGCCAGAAGCTGGAAAGAACCCAGATGTCCCTCAACAGAGGAATGGATACAGAAATTATGGTACATTTACACAATGGAGTACTACTCAGCTATTAAAAAGAATGGAGCCGGGCGTGGTGGCGCACGCCTTTAATCCCAGCACTCGGGAGGCAGAGGCAGGCGGATTTCTGAGTTCGAGGCCAGCCTGGTCTACAAAGTGAGTTCCAGGACAGCCAGGGCTACACAGAGAAACCCTGTCTCGAAAAAACCAAAAAAAAAAAAAAAAAAAAAAAAAAAAAAAAAGAATGAATTTATGAAATTCCTAGCCAAATGGATGGACCTGGAGGGCATCATCTTGAGTGAAGTAACACAATCACAAAAGAACTCACACAATATGTATTCACTGATAAGTGGATATTAGCCCAAAACTTAGGATATCCAAGATATAAGATACAATTTGATAAACGCATGAAACTCAAGAAGAATGAAGTCCAAAGTGTGGACACTGTGCACCTTCTTAGAATTGGGAACAAAACACCCAGGGAAGGAGTTACAGAGACAAAGTTCATAGCTGTGATGAAAGGATGGACCATTTAGAGACTGCCGTATCCAGGGATCCATCCCATAATCAGCTTCTAAACGCTGACACCATTGCATACACTAGCAAGATTTTGCTGAAAGGACCCAAATATAGCTGTCTCTTGTGAGACGATGCCGGGGCCTAGCAAACGCAGGAGTGGATGTTCACAGTCAGCTATTGGATGTATCACAGGGCTCCCAATGGAGAAGCTAGAGAAAGTACCCAAGGAGCTAAAGGGATCTGCAACCCTATTGTTGGAACAACATGATGTACTAACCAGAACCCCGGAGCTCTTGTCTCTAGCTGCATATGTATCGAAAGATGGCCTAGTCGGCCATCAATAGAAAGAGAGGCCCATTGGACTTGCAAACTTTATATGCCCCAATATAGGGGAATGCCAGGGCCAAAAGAATGGGAATGGGTGGGTAGGGAAGTGGGGGGCGCTATGGGGGACTTTTGGGATAGCATTGGAAATGTAATTGAGGAAAATATGTAATAAAAATATTAAAAATAAAAAAAAAAGTAATTTCTCAAAATCATAACTGTTGCCACAAATAAGTAGTGATCATGAGTACAACTAGAAAACTCTTGACATTTTCATTGCTTTCCTCTGGCAATCAAGCATGCACGTCAATGGTAATTGCCTTTATAATCCGTGTATAGATAGATAGTAGATATAATATTGGGAGAGAAGGAGCACTTGGGCCAGTCAAGTGGCTTGGTGAGTAAAAGTACTTGCTGAGAAAGCCTGACCAGGTGAGTTCAATGCTGGTATTTATGGTCTAAGTAGAAATCCAACACTTGAGAGTTATTATCTGACAATACACACACACCCAGCATGTACTCATGCACACTCACATTTTTACCATATGCATATGTCATGCACACACACATTGAAATAAAATAATGACTTTTACCAAGAAAATGAAAAATCATTTGAGTGTTAAAGTCAAACCACTCCTAATAAAAGCAAGTCTCAAGTTATAGTAATAAAAACATGGTAAATTAATTTAGTAACGTTGACTGAAGCAGTGGGTCATTTCAACCCTCAATTAAGTGCAGAGAGCATAATTAAGTGTTTTTAAATAATGATAACTCTTAAATAGTAAATTATTGTGTAGAGTGTGTCATTGTGGAGAAGATAGAAGCTCATTGCAAGCAACAATGATTTAGAACATGAACAGTTTATTTCAATTGCAGTAGTCATTACAACAATTGTTTGATTATCTATGACTTCTCAGCAAATTATATTACCCATTAACTTAGTGGCTTACAACATTATGTTTCATCATTTAGTAAGCCATTTGTTTTATAGATTTCTTCTATGGCTGCAATGAGATGATGCCTTGGGATGGGTACCGAGTAGGATAAAACTCCCACTAGAACATCTTCATACAGAGGACTGCATAAAGGGTAACATGCCAGTAACTAGCAGAGTACTCTCTCTCCTCCCTTCCCTTCTCCTCGCCTTCCCATCCGTCCTCACCCATCTCACTCTGCTGTTGTTTTCCTTTTTCCTCCCTCATTTCCTGTTTCCTCCTTCCCTTCCTCCTGGCAAGGTATTTATATGGCACTTGAGAATCATTACAATGTCATGCACTCTGACTCCTTAGATTTCTTATGTAGTAGATGTCTTTCCCCAAAATGTGAAAGATAGACATATGACCTACCGCAGAAGCTGTGCAGTGTCTCACTACCTTGGTCACATTTGGCAGGTGTACCTGCTACAGGGGAGAGGGCTCCAAAGGGCATGAGTCCACTGAGAAGCCATCTTTATGGACTAGTCACCTCAGTCACTAACAAATGTTTATTACTGTTGCTATCAGGGGTAATAGTGCAATTATTAGTCATTAATCTATCACATCAAAAATAGTTAACTAGTATAGAAAAACATCAAAACCAGTTAAAGGGTTCCCATTCAAGTAACAGAAAGTCAAAAGAAAAACTGGAATCAATGAATTCTGAAGCTTTGTTATTAATTTCTATTGTTGTCTTAAGTGACAAGCTTCTTAACCCTTAATGCTGGAACTAGTACCACTGTCTAATGATAGTACTACCTTCAATAACAAAGAACTATCAACAGAACTTAAGTGATCATCTAAAATGTGCTAGAAAGCTATGAATTCTGTGGAGACTCTGGCAATGTTCCAGAGTTGGAGTGCTCAAGATAAAAGTATGGCTTGTATTAATAGTTAAAAAAAAAAAGTTCATATTGTTGTTTCACCTATAGGGTTTCAGATCCCTTTAGATCCATGGGTACTTTCTCTAGCTCCTCCATTGGGGACCCTGTGTTCCATCCAATAGCTGACTGTGAGCATCCACTTCTGTATTTGCCAGGCACTGGCATAGCCTCACAACCAGTACCCCCAGAGCTCGTGTCTCTAGCTGCATATGTAGCAGAAGATGGCCTAGTCAGCCATCATTGGGAAGAGAGGCCCCTTGGTCTTGCAAACTTTATATGCCCCAGTACAGGGGAACATCAGGGCCAAGAAGTGGGAGTGAGTGGGTAGTGGAGCAGGGGAGGGGAGTATGGAGGACTTTCGGTATAGCATTTGAAATGCAGATGAAGAAAATATCTAATAAAAAATTGGGAAAAAAAGAAAGTATGGCTTGGCAGTGGACTACTCTACTACGTGCAGATGTGGCCTTATCTAAAATTGGCTTAGAAATAGCCCAAAGGCATCTAGCATAGCGGCACTGTATTCCAAGGTACTGTGCTCCGAACTAGTTGGCTAAGGCAGGAGGAGCCCTTGAATTTGAAATCCACCTAGACAGCAGAGCAAGAATTGTCACTTAAAACTATTTGTTTGAACCACCAAACCCAGACACTATTGCATATGCCAACAAGAATTTGCTGACAGGACCCTGATATAGCTCTCTCTTGTGAGGTTATGCCAGTGCCTGGCAAATACAGAAGTGGATACTCACAGTCGTCTATTGTATGGAACACAGGGCCCCCAATGAAGGAGCTAGAGAAAGTACCCAAGGAGCTAAAGGGGTCTGCAATCCTATAGGAGGAACAACAATATGAACTAACCAGTACCACCACCACCACCACCACCACCACCACCACCACCACCACCACCCCAGAGCTGTGTCTCTAGTTGCATATGTAGCAGAGGATGGCCTAGTCGGCCATCAATGGCAGGAGAGGCCCATGGTCTTGCGAAGATCATATGCCCCAGCACAGGGTAATGCCAGGGCCAGGAAGCAGGAGTGGGTGAGTTGGGGAGCAGGGCAGGGGGAGGGTTTAGGGGACTTTTGGGATAGCATTTAAAATGTAAATGAAGAAAACATATAATAAAAACGACTGTTTATTCACTCATTTATTTATATTGTTTTTTATTCTTTTTAAAATCTCTCAAAGGTAACGGACTTATCTACTTATCTACACTCCATAGAGGTAAATCAAAAGGACAAAAAGATCTGGACAGTAAGTGCTGTAATAATTACGGGTGTTACATGATTTGAAGGAATGATTGGCATGCAGAGGATCAAAATGCTGACAGTGGCCTTGGAAAGAAGTAATAGTGCATAAATCAAGCTTGAGAAGATCTGAATGCTATAGCCAGAAGCTGGAAAGAACCCAGATGTCCCTCAACAGAGGAATGGATACAAAAAATGTGATACATTTACACAATGGAGTACTACTCAGCTATTAAAAAGAATGAATTTATGAAATTCCTAGGCAAATGGTTGGACCTGGAGGGCATCATCCTGAGTGAGGTAACACAATCACAAAAGAACTCACATGATATGTACTCACTGATAAGTGGATATTAGCCCAGAAACTTAGTATACCCAAGATATAAGAGACAATTTGTAAAACACATGAAACTGAAGAAGAACGAAGACCAAAGTGTGGACACTTTGCCCCTTCTTAGAATTGGAAACAATCACCCATGGAAGGAGTTACAGAGACAAAGTTTAGAGCTGAGACAAAAGGATGGACCATCTAGAGACTGCCATATCCAGGGATCCATCCCATAATTAGCCTTCAAACGATGACACCATTGCATACATTAGCAAGCTTTTGCTGAAAGGACCCTGACATAGCTGTCTCTTGTGAGACTAGGCCGGGGCCTAGCAAACACATAAGTGTTTGTGATGCTCACAGTCAGCTAGTGAATGGATCACAGGGCCCCCAATGGAGGAGCTAGAGAAAGTATCCAAGGAGCTAAAGAGATTTGCAACCCTGTAGGTGCAACAACATTATGAACTAACCAGTACCCCGAAGCTCTTGACTCTAGCTGCATATGTATCAAAAGATGGCCTAGTTGGCCATCACTAGAAAGAGAGGCCCATTGGACATGCAAACTTTATATGCCCCAGTACAGGGGAACGCCAGGGCCAAAAAATGGGAATGGGTGGGTAGGGAAGTAGTGGGGAGGGTATGGGGGACTTTTGGGATAGCATTGGAAATGTAATTGAGGAAAATACGTAATAAAAAAATATATATATAAAACACTCTAAGTTATCTAGAGAAAACATTTTTAGTCAAAAGATGGTCATAATTGATATTTACATCCAGACCATCAACAAAGAATGAAAACTCCTTTTTAAAGAACCAAAGGTGAGCCCTCAGACTGAAAATTGCAATATACTAAATTAGATAGAAGCAGCCAGGCATGGTGGCGCATGCCTTTATCCCAGCACTTGGGAGGCAGAGGCAGGTGGATTTCTGAGTTCGAGGTCAGCCTGATCTACAAAGTGAGTTCCAGGACAGCCAGGGCTATACAGAGAAACCCTGTCTCGAAAAACCAAAATAAAATAAAATAAAATAAATAGATAGATACTAGGATACAAGATTGAACCAGAAACATAAGATAAGTTCATTAAACTTGAATGTAAGTATAATTATCTAAGTTGGAAGAAATACACAATACAGAAGTCAAAGAAAATGTTTACAGATTGAAAGAATTAAGTGTCCTTGTGGAAGTGTCCTTTCTACCAAAGCAGTTTCAGTCTACAGATTATAGTGTAATCTCAGTTAAAATACCTATTTTCACAGAAATAGAGTTGATTGTTAAAATTCATATATAGGTACAAAAAATTATAGATAACCAAAGCAATCTTTATCAAGAATAATAAGAATGGAGGCTTTATCATACCTTTCCCAAGTTATACTACAGAGCCACAGTAATAAAAACAGTACAGTATTGGAACAAAAATAGACACAAAGATCAATCCAATAGAAGACCTATAATTTACTTTCTTTCTCTTGTTCCAGAAAGGATGGTAAATCTCATCTTATTGCTCTATTTTAGCTAAAGTTGTAAGTGCTGTATTAAATGTAAAGCTAATTAATGTTCTATGTGAAAGATACTACTATGTAATCTTTAAAATGGAAAAGTATTGAACATTACAGTAAAATTGACTTTAGAAGAATTGAAAAATTATCTTTAGTAATATTTAAAGAAAACCTTACAATACAGAGTTGGTTTGAAGACCTCCAAACTTTGATGGAAACATTTTCTTTCTTTCTTCTTCCTTCTTCTTCTGTTAGCTTTGCATTTATTTTCCTTTTTCATTTTATTGAAAATTATTTCTTTTTCACACAACACATCCTTATTATAGTTTCCTCTCTCTCTATGTCTCTAAGGTTCTTCCATCTTCCCTCCCAACCAGATTCACTCCCTAATCTGTCTCTCATTAGAACAAGCTCCTGGGAGATAACAATCATACATAAATATAGTAAGATAAACCAAGTGACATGAAATAAAATATAACCAGATAAAACAAAACCATCACATTGAGGCTGGACCGGGCAACCAAAGAGAAGGGAAAGAGTCCTAAGATTATGTTCAAGACTCAGAGAATCACACACTCAAGTACCCGATAAAAACACTAAACTGAAAGTCATAATACACAAGAGGAGGACTTGGTGCAGACCCATGTTGGTCCTGTGTGTGCTGCTTCAGTGTTTGTGAGTTCACATGGCTTTGCTCAGCTTCTTCAGAGAGCTTTGTTTTCCTGGTGTCCTCCATCCCCTCTGGCTCTTATACTTTCTGCTTCCTCTTCTGTGGGGTTCCCTGAATTCTGAGGGTAGGAATATAATAAAGACATCTCATTTAGATCTGTGTGTTCCAAGGTTTCTAGCTGTACAATGTTTGGATGAGGGTCTCTGCATCTCTTTGACAGAGCATTTTCTAAAAACATGCATCTCTTTACCTTAAAGTTTCATTTTACTCATCCAAGGAAACAGACTAGTACTCAGAAGAGTAGAGATGCATTCATATGTTCGGTGATAGAGCTCGGCCTGGAATTCCTGAGGCCCTGGGTTTTCTGCTCAGTATTGCAAGCAGCAAAAAGAAAAGCCCTCAGAAGGGCAAAGCATAAATTCTGAGCACAAGAGAATTCTTAATTGCTATGAGGGTGTAAATATGTAGAGATTGAAATTGGTAAAAAATTTTACCAATAGAAGAATTTATTCTTTCACCCAGCTTGCTTGAATGCAGTAAAATCCTGTTATGTGCTATTCATCCTCAAAGGCCAGAACATCCCTCCTGAGATTGCTAGAGTTTGAATAGGGTTCATCCTTTTCTAAAACTCAAGAGGAAATGTGATTACCTTTGTAATGGTGTCGGGAAATAGCATTTTAAGAAGGGATTAGTTCATTAAGAGTATTAATGTCCTTCTCTTGAATGTAAATTTTTCTTCGTTTCCATCGTGGGTTTGTGTGATTTTGCATGCCAGCTCCTCCTTGAACTTCCTGGCTGTGAATTGAAGCAACATAAGACCCTCACTGGGGAGCCATAAACCATAAACCAAAATAAACCTTACAACTTTTTTCCCATTTTTCAAGTGTGTGTATGTGTGTGTATGCATGTTTTTCATGTGTACAGGTACACAAGTAGGGAGCATGCATGTAGTCTTGCTAGCCAGCTGGCTGTGGGTATACCCTTTCTCTACCTACTGAGACTGAAATTACAGGTGGTCACAAAGCCCACCAAGCATTTATACTTTTATAAAAAGTATAAAGTTTTACTTACTTTTTATAAATAATACACCAAGAGACCTAGCCCTGCCCCTTGTGCCATAGTAATGGAGACCAGGCCCTGGTGCCACAGATGCAGAATAGCCCTTGCCTAGGCAGAGTGGGAGTGGGAGTCCTGGTGGAGCAGGCACAGGAGAACTGGCAGGATGACAGTCTGGCCACTCGGCTACCATCCAGGACTAGATCTAGGGCTTTAAGCTGGCCCAAGCCAATATCTACCCCATCTATGAACTGTTCGGGCAAGTGAAGGGTCTGATACCACAGAACCAAAGCTGCAGGATCTCCATGACATGAGGCAACAACAGTGAGGATCAAGTATTGATAGTGTGGCTGAAGCCAGAGGCCTCAAAGCAGACTAATGACTCATTGCAATTGAATATTTGCAAGTAAAGATGTATAGACATAAGGGTATACTTTGGGACATAATGTGACATACTATAGCTTCCACAATGGAATTCTTCTGTGTTTTGTTTTGTTTTGTTTGTTTTCTTAGGGGGGATGTTGCAAGGGATAAGGACTAATATAGAGTGATGGAAAGATGAGAGAGACTAGGGTGCATGATGTGAAATTCACAAAGAATCAATAAAAAGTTAAAAAATAAAAGATAAAATAAACCATTCATTCTCAATTATTCTTCCATGGCAATAGAAAAAAATGTGATCTGTCCTGAGATGCCTGGCCTATAAACCACACATGGCACACTATTTATTATACAGGTAATAGTTTCTTCCTTCATGAAAGCATCCTCTCTCTTTCACCTGCAGAGCTTTATTGACCATGGCTCATCTTTAGTGTTGTCACTTGCCTACTCTTCAGCCTCCATGCATCCCCAGCCATACAATAATATTCCACCTGCTCATTTTCTTGGATCTCTACCTTCTTTGGTCCCTTTTGCTTTCATCACCATCGTCCTTAGTATTCTTCTCCTGTGTGAGAAGTAGGACTTCTCAGACACACAGTTAATTAACAGTGTTCTTAGTGCTATAGACTGAGGAGGTCAGTGACATACAGACATAAGCAAACAGCTCAGGCTGATTTCTAGACTACTGAAATTAATCCTCATTAAAAATAAATTAATTACTTAAAAATAAACTTTTACTTTTACAAAGCCTTCACTATATTTCTTATCTAAGCTTCATGTGTAGTGTGTTTAATTTCAAAAAAAAAAAATATACAGGTTCCAAATAAGAAAAAGGTTATACAAAAGTGACTTTTATTCACTGGATATAATTGTTGTCTCAGGGGCTTACTGCTGGATAACTTTACCCTTTCTAGATCTTTCTGATCTTTGGCTGGCTGGTTCAACTCAGCTGTTCTGGTTCAAACTCCTCTCCAAGCTCACTGACTCAAACTGGCTTCTAATCTTCTGGCGCCTTTCTTTTCTTTGGCTCATTCAGTCTTTATCTGCAACCTGTCTCTGTAAAACTGTCCTGGTAAAACTACCTCCAAACTCCACGAATTGAATTGCTATGAACTGAGCTCCACTGCACTGCCTCTCACCGAATGAACTCCCAACTGACTGACTCTCCCTTGTGCTGCTCTTAAATAGTTTCCCCATTCTGTTCTGCTTACATGAGAATTGGGCATATCCTATATCTGATTCATTCTGTCAAATCTTTCCCCATTTTATCACTTTGTCTGCCCCTCAATTAGATGTCACTTTCAAACATGGCTACTCCCTTCTACAAATTAACCTTACCTACATTGTATGGAATTAAAGATATGTACTTACTGAACATACTAGAATGTGTCTGCATTCTAGCCCAATCACACAAAATGGGTATTTGTATGTGGTCCCTTGCCAGAGTAGCCATGTTGCTGGATTAAAAGTCCTCTATAATATTATCCTTATTGTGATCATAAATATCCAGGTCAGCACCATGCATCTTTAAACTCCATTTTGTTCTTTAAATATATAAAGACCAAAGCACCCAGGGGACTAAATTAGTGATAAGCATTTACAAGTGGATAGGAAAGTAGAAATATAATGAAAAGCATGTACCCACCCAGAAATTTCATATTATCCAAAAACCATGTTTACATATTTGAAATTTAAATTTTCAACAGAATAAAACTATTTGTTACTGAGGTACCTAATTAAAATATTTGCTTTTTTCAATATTTTATAAACAGAAATTTAATCACAAAAACAGAAGAGAAGAAAGGAACCCATTAGACTATTATAGTGGCCAATTCATGCCTATTCTTAGAAAATACATTTTTTAAGCATAGTGAATTAAATTAACTTTGTAAATGGGAAAAACATGAAGTTATATTGTGGCTAAAATCAAATTTAAAATATTTATAAGCAGTAACTATACTGAGAACCTTCTAATACTTAAACTTCCCTAGGAGTGCAGTGTCTACCACAGTCAGGGACTTGCTCCCTCATAAAAGCAGCCCTTTAAGGGACTGACTTCTATCTTGATTTAACTCACTGGCAATTTCACATTCAGGAATCCTTAACTCAGCTTCCAAAGAAACTGACAATGCACACACATTGCTTATGGGACTTAATTTCACTATCATCTAACCTATCAAGCAGCTTGCAAGATAGCAATACCCCAATTACAGAGAGTGGAAGGTGTATGTTTCTGAGTTATCACAAGCATCAGCTAAAGCTCAAGTTACAGGATCTGCTCCATCTTGCTGATACAGTACAAGACTGCAGTATACAATACCTCCAGTTCAGTCTCTGTTGGAGGGATGGGGCAGAAGCATTCTCCTAGGTAGGGCATAGCTTTCTAGCTACCTAAGGATTACATGAGATTCTGTGTAAGTACTTTGAGAGTTACATTTGTATCCTTTAAAAACACTCAGTAGGGAATTTATTACAATCTGAAGCTTTTATGATAATTAGAAGAACTTGGGAACTGTCTACCTGTAGTAATGACAAGATCATTGCAAGCAAATCTATTCAGAAACTCCAGTGCCAATTGAGTACTTAGACTTTAAGCAAAACAATGAAAGAGGCCACAAATGACTCTTACCAGCATGTTAGTGTTTACTGATAGGTTTAATACTACATGAGAGTCTATCTCTGGACTCTTTTATTATTCATAAGCAATAGAATTAAGAGTCTTGGTAAAATCAAGACTTTAGATTTGGTCTTGAGCTTCAAATTTTTTTCAGGTCTTTGTCTCTCAACGTGTTAGTCAGCATTCCATTGAGTAAAGAAACTCCCAACATAGGAAACTTGAAAAGTAAAAAGAAATTACTTAGCTTGTAGTCTTCACATGAAGTCCAAATACCATAGCTAAGACTTGGCAAGGGGTGCCCTTAGGCTACATCATCACACACAATGCAGACAGAAATGGCAGAGAATATACAAAAGTCATCTAGTAATCACACCCCTATGGAGGAGCAGAGAGAATGAGATGAGCCAGGCTTCCTCCTGTATTAGCAATCTTCTCATGGGAACTCAAAGAGTTACATCAGGACTAAATGTGCAACCACTCCTTTCTTGCAGTATTCTATGTTTTTATTTTTATTTTTGAGTACTGCCAACATATATAGAATGAAATATGATCATATCTACCCCCTGATTTCTCCCTCTAACTCACTCCATGTCCTCCCTGAGTAACCTTCCTAACTTCATGTCTTTTTGTTGATAACCCACTAAAGCAAACTACTGCTGTCTAAATACACAAAGATGTGGAGACACCCACTGGAGCAGAGGAACAAGCCTGTATAGACCCTACTTCATCCCTAAACCACTGCCCTAAAGACCAAACTTTCAATCACATGAACCCTAGTACAATACACAATTGAATCAGAGCGAGCCATGATAGTTACCTTATTTAACTTTTTCTTTACAGATGTTCAAGGCGTTTCATTACTGCACTCATGGTCATAAAACCTTTAAAGCATTGGTTTTATGTCATTTTTAAATTATCCCACAACCACTTATTTGATTTTATCTCTATAAGAAATTCTCTAATAAAATAATGTCTTCATTTCTCATCCTCTTGCTTTTAGCAAGCATATTTCTCATATGCCCAAAATTTATCTGTGAAAAATCAAAACAGCAAGATTATCTTGTTCTAAGCAAATAATGTGATGGGAGTGTGCTGTCATGGGCAACATGTTCTTTGCAGTTCTTTATTTGTGACCTTAGTGATAGGAGAAACACAAATGAAGTCTTGTCAGGAACATTAACATTTTTGATCAATGGATGGTTACCTGTTTAATATGCTAATCATTAAATAATTGTTTGGTAAAAAAATTATTGAAGAAGCAAAAACATATACTTGGAGTTCTGTAACTCAGTCCTCAGCAAAACCATTGGAATAATAGAATTGCATTGTGGGTAAAGAACTACCAATTTCACCTTTAATTAAGTCCAAGATTATTATTTTGTATGGAAATTAACTTTAAATAAAGCCTTACTGAAATAAAACTATCACATACATTTATATGTTCTTTTTTTTTTAGAATTCACAATCATAAGCTATACATTAGACCCTGTTTCATTGTGTGTCAAATTCATTCTGGAGAAGCTTAAAGATTACTCAGCATATAACGTATGCATCTTGGTTCATTTCTCTCTTGTTCACTTCCCAACTGAAGAATGCATCACAGGGCTCTACCAGTACCACTGTGACTCTCATTCTGCTATACAGCATCTCTATTATGTCTCCTTCAGCAGAGAGAACCACCTGTATCCTGATGCTTATTTCCTCCTTTATGAGAAAGTTTTTTTAAGTTAATGTATAAACCTATAGGTTTCATTATGCATGTGTATGCCTTTATACTTTGGTCTTATTCAGCATTATCTCATTGACTTGTTCATCTTCCCTAACCTTGTTATTCCAGTATTTTCAATCTCAATGGCTTCATCACTTAGGTATGTGTTCAAGCTAGACATCATAAAATCATTCTACTTCCTCTTCCTTCTCTTCCTCCATACCATTGACACTTCTAGCATTGTGTGTCCATCCAGCTTCTGATGGACATGTAAGAGCCTTTCCTCAACTTCTACTGCCTTAAAGCCAGCTGTCTTTATGTCTCATTTTTGTCTCTGAGTAGCTAATAGTCAGGGTGTTGAAGAAACAAGTGACTATTAACTAGATCTTTAATGCCTGTAGTCATCACACTGAGAGTTTTAGGCCAAAATGAGCTATATAGTAAATTCTTGGACAGCCTAGGCAAAAGGGAAATACTAAAATTTTTGAAAGGCTAAATAAATATGCATTTCCTATCTCATGACTGCAATCCAAATACTCAAAAGGCTGAGGCATAAGAACAGTCTGTTGAACTGGATAGTAAATTTCTTACCAACCTAGGAGGTATAGAAAAGCCTTGCTTTAAGAAAGCAAATACTATCTTGGTTCCCGGATCCCCCTGAGACTAGTCTGCACAGGTGAGAGTGTGGACTACCGCTTCTTGGACAGGCAGAAGCTACACAGCTTCTGAGGCAGACCCTGTTTCGGGTTCCAGACATCCAGGCACCTTCACTGTCAGAGGAGAGGTGTCTGCCCCACCCGGAAGGGCTTTGCCAGAGCACCTGGGGGAGCCATCTTGGTTCCCAGATCCCTCCAAGACTAGTCTGTGCAGGTGAGATTGTGGACTACAGAAGCTAACAGCTTCTGGGACAGGGCGAAGCAACACAGCATATGGGACAGGCCCTATTTCGGGCCTTCATCTTCTGCCAGGAGGCAGGTCTGAACACCAGATATCTGTGCACCTTCTCTGCAAGAGGAGAGCTTGCCTGCAGAGAGTACTCTGACCACTGAAACTCAGGAGAGAGCTAGTCTCCCAGATCTGCTGATAGAGGCTAACAGAATAACGAGAGGAAAAAGCTCTAACCAGAGACAACTATAACAACTAACTCCAGAGATTACCAGATGGTGAAAGGCAAACATAAGAATCTTACTAACAGAAACCAAGACAACTCACCATCATCAGAACCCAGGACTCCCACCTCAGCCAGTCCTGGGCACCCCAACACACCTGAAAAGCTAGACCCAGATTTAAAAGCATATCTCATGATGATGATAGAGGACATCAAGAAGGACTTTAATAACTCACTTAAACAAATACAGGAGAACACTGCTAAAGAGTTACAAGTCCTTAAAGAAAAAAGGAAAACACAACAAAACAGGTAGAAGTCCTTAAAGAAAAACAGGAAAACACATCCAAACAGGTGATGGAAATGAACAAAACAATACTAGACCTAAAAAGGGAAGTAGACACAATAAAGACAACCCAACGTGAGGCAACACTGGACATAGAAACCCTAGGAAAGAAATCTGGAACCATAGATGTGAGCATCAGCAACAGAATACAAGAGATGGAGGAGAGAATCTCAGGTGCAGAAGATTCCATAGAGAACATAGGCACAACAATCAAAGAAAATGCAAAATGCAAAAAGATCCTAACTCTTCTGGCTCTTTGGGGGAGACTCAACATTATGAATCTTACTCAGTAGCCTCTCAAGATCTGGCAGCTTCTTTAAGAGGTCTGCAACTTCAGTGACCTTGTCAGGCACGGCCATCAGATTTTCCACAGCATCTATACGGTCACTGATGGCAGAAGGGCTGCAGAGGGGGGCACAAAGCCACTGTTTTAAGAGCCACTTGCCAAAGGGGGTTATGGCAAGTATCCAGTCTCTCTAGCAGGGTCCCTTCAGTAGAGCCATTTGTTCCATTCAGGAAAATCTCAAGGTTGTTTAATGTCACTGCGTCTAGCACCATTCGCTGACTGACTTTAGTAAAGACAGCACTAGGTTTTACTGTGCTGAGCATGTCAGAATCCAAAGGGAAATACTCTTCAAAATTAGCCATTGACAGAAGCTCCTGGTCAATCAGACATTTTTGAGGTAGAAAACAATACCACCTAGAGCAGAGAGAGCCAATCCACTCTCCTATCTTGCTGTCAACCCAACAGAATCTGACTCCCAGCTCATTCCTTTACGCACCAGAGGCAGCACTGTACTACTGCCTCCATTTCCAGTAAAGTACCCTCCTTCAAGGAGTGTTCACAAAGTCTTAGTGGCATCCCAAAATTGGGAACCTGGTATGAGACCTTCCTGAAGACAAGATGACAGTGAACCCTTTCAGACGGTTTTGGTTTCTGTTAAGAGATTTCCTTTCTCAAACAAAATTTGTACTAGAGGATAGTGTGCCACTAGAGTCCTAAATCTGGAACAGTGGCGGTCATCTGAAAACTGGCCTATGAAAAACTTGCCCAGTGAAGTGTCCACAAAGCAAACAACATACACATGAGTGTGACCAGAAGTCTCTTTCTCCTTCTCCTTGAGGCTAAGAAGATACCTACTGTAGTTCTCAGAGGGATCACCATCCAGCACACTGTAGGTCTGTGTGCCCTTGGTAATGATCCTGCAAATCTCCCTTCTCACCACTCTATCAAACTTGGATACGTGTGCCATCTTCAAGCATCATGCCTCCATCATTTCTGGAGTCTTCGTCTGTTCCACCCATGCTACCTTATAGCCCTTCTGCACCAAGGAATTCGAGAATAGGCCAAATGCAATCTCTGGAAAACCAGAATGGGCCCAGTTGCCCTTCATGAATATCAGCCACAGTTCACTAACTCTAATAACAGCATCCATGTGATACAATTCATAAAACTTCCCCACCTTATAAAAGATGACAAGATCAAAGTTCTAAGACTTGAACTGCCACCACTTCCTCATCCCTGGAGTACAAGAATTGAGGAACTCTTCAGGCACATACAGTGTAGTAGGATTAAATTCAGGATGATCAGGGTATCTCCTGTGCTCATCTCTTCTCTTTTCTGGCTTATGCCATTCTAAAGTTTCGTGATACCAAATAGTGGGTCCACTACTGTTGTTACCTCCTCTCCTGATGTGGGTCTGGGATTCAGAATTCTGAGGGGCAGAAAAAGCACTCAAGGTACTCTTGGTTTCTGACAGAATGCGAGTTGCTCCTTTGGCTGAGCCTGTTTCCTTCTTCAGAGTTTTCCTTCTAAGTCCACCCTGAGCAACCATGACTCTCTTCCACTTTGGAGCACCTTTGCTGAAGGTGCCCAGGTCCTCACTATCGCTGTCCCCAACTCCACTGCTCACATCATCACTGCTTCCTTCCTGCTTAGTGTCTGGCTTGAATTCTACATCAGAGCCACCAACATCACTCTCCAAGTCTGAGATGACCCTTCGTTTCTTGACTTGCTATCTGCTTCGCCTAGGCCCCTGAACAGTGGGCTGTGCTTCTTCAGTCCCGTTGTAATTATCCTCTTAACTCTTATCAGATAAATAAGCCTCATGCACCTGCCAGACGAAGAAAGGGGTTTGTAAATATAAAACAGGTCCTTAGTTCAATCTCTGGTGCCGCCAATCAATCAATCAATCAATCAATAAAATTTGGTAACTGCATCTGTGGACCCCCCCCAAAAAAAGATCCTAACTGAAAACATCCAGGAAATACAGGACATAATGAGAAGACCAAACCTACGGATAATAGGAGTAGATGAGAATGAAGATTTTCAACTTAAAGGGCCAGCAAATATCTTCAACAAAATTATAGAAGAAAACTTCCCAAACCTAAAGAATGACATGCCCATGAACATACAAGAAGCCTACAGAACTCCAAATAGACTGGACCAGAAAAGAAATTCCTCCAGTCAAATAATAATCAGAACAACAAATGCACTAAATAAAGATAGAATATTAAAAGCAGTAAGGGAAAAAGGTCCAATAACATATAAAGGCAGGCCTATCAGAATTACACCAGATTTTTTGCCAGAGACTATGAAAGCCAGAAGATCCTGGACAGATGTTATACAGACACTAAGAGAACATAAATGCCAGCCCAGGCTACTATACCCGGCCAAACTTTCAATTATCATAGACAGAGAAACCAAAGTATTCCATGACAAAACCAAATTCACACGTTATCTTTCCACAAATCCAGCCCTTCAAAGGATAACAACAGAAAAAACAAAAACAATACAAGGACAGAAACTACACCAGACAAAAAGCAAGAAAGTAATCCTGCAACAAACCTAAAAGAAGACAGCCACAAGAACAGAATGCCAACTCTAAGAGCAAAAATAATGGGAAGCAACAATTACTTTTCCTTAATCACGTGGAAACTGAACAACACTCTTCTCAATGATACCTTGGTCAAGGAAGGAATAAAGAAAGAAATTAAAGACTTTTTAGAGTTTAATGAAAATGAAGCCACAACATACCCAAACTTATGGGACACATTGAAAGCATTTTTAAGAGGAAAGCTCATAGCTCTGAGTGCCTCCAAAAAGAAACTAGAAAGAGCACACACTAGCAGCTCGACAAAACACCTAAAAGCTCTAGAAAAAAAGGAAGCAAATTCACCCAAGAGGAGTAGACAGCAGGAAATAATCAAACTCAGGGGCAAAATCAACCAAGTGGAAACAAGGAGAAATATTCAAAGAATCAACCAAATGAGGATGAGCTGGTTCTTTGAGAAAATCAACAAGATAGATAAACCCTTAGCTAGACTCTCTAAAGGGCAAAGGGACACCATCCTAATTAACAAAATCAGAAGTGAAAAGGGAGACATAACAACAGATCATGAAGAAATCCAAAACACCATCAGATACTTCTACAAAAGACTATACTCAACAAAACTGGAAAACCTGGATGAAATGGACAAATTTCTAGACAGATATCAGGTACCAAAGTTAAATCAGGATCAGGTTAATGATCTAAACAATCCTATATCCCCTAAAGAAATATAAGCAGTCATTAATAGTCTCTCAACCAAAAAAAAGCCCAGGACCAGATGGGTTTAGTGCAGAGTTCTATCAGACTTTCAAAAAATATCTAATTCCAGTTCTTCACAAACTATTCCACAAAATACAAGCAGAAGGTACTCTACCCAATTCATTCTATGAAGCCACAATTACTCTGATACCTAAACCACAGGAAGACCCAACAAAGATAGAGAACATCAAACCAAATTTTAGTTATGAATATTGATGAAAAAAAAACTCAATAAAATTCTCACTAACGGAATCCAAGAACATATCAAAACAATCATCCATCCTGACCAAGTAGGTTTCATTCCAGGGATGCAGGGATAGTTTAATATACAGAAATCCGTCAACATAATCCACTATATAAACAAACTCAAAGACAAAAACCACATTATCATCTCGTTAGATACTGAGAAAGCATTTGACAAAATCCAACACCCCTTCATGGTAAAAGTTTTGGAAAGATCAGAAATCCAAGGCCCATACCTAAACATGATAAAAGCAATCTACAGCAAACCAGAGCCAACATCTAAGTAAATGGTGAGAAGCTGGAAGCAATCCCACTAAAATCAGGGACTAGACAAGGCTGCCCACTTTCTCCCTACCTATTCAACATTGTACTTGAAGTCCTAGCCAGAGCAATTCGACAACAAAAGGAGATCAAGGGGATACAAATTGGAAAGGAAGAAGTCAGAATATCACGTTTTGCAGATGATTATGATAGTATATAGAAGTGACCCTAAAAAATCTACCATAGAATCCCCAAACCTGATAAACAGCTTCAATGAAATAGCTGGATATAAAATTAACTCAAATAAATCAATGGCCTTTCTCTACACAAAGAATAAACAGGCTGAGAAAGAAATTGGAGAAACAACACCCTTCACAATAGTCACAAATAATATAAAATATCTTGGCGTGACTCTGACTAAGGAAGTGTAAAATCTGTATGATAAAAACTTCAAGTCTCTGAAGAAAGAACTTGAGGAAGATCTCAGAAGATGGAAAGATCTCCCATGCTCATGGATTGGCAGGATCAATATAGTAAAAATGGCTACTTTGCCAAAAACAAGCTACAGATTCAATGCAAACCCCATCAAAATTCCAACTCAATTCTTCAACGAATTAGAAAGGGCAATCTGCAAATTCATCTGGAATAACAAAAAAACCTATGATAGCAAAAATTCTGCTCAAGGATAAAAAACCTCCGGTGGAATCACCATGGCTGTACTACAGAGCAATTGTGATTAAAAAAAAAAAAAAAAAAAAAAAACTGCATGGTACTGGTATAGCAACAGACAAGAAGACCAATAGAATAGAACTGAAGACCCAGAGACGAACCCACACACCTATGGTCACTTGATCTTTGACAAGGGAGCAAAAACCGTCCAGTGGAAAAAAGACAGCATTTTCAACAAATGGTGCTGGCACAACTGGCTTTTATCATGTAGAAGAATGTGAATTGATCTATTCCTATCTCCTTGTACTAAGGTCAAATCTAAGTGGATTAAGGAACTCCACATAAAACCAGAGACACTGAAACTTATAGAGGAGAAAATAGGAAAAAGCCTTGAAGATATGGGTACAGGGGAAAAACTCCTGAATAGAACAGCAATGGCTTGTGCTGTAAGATTGAGAATTGACAAATGTGACCTCATAAAATTGCAAAGCTTCTGCAAGGCAAAAGACACTGTCAATAAGACAAAAAGGCCACCAACAGATTGGGAAAGGATCTTTACCTATCCTAAATCAGATAGGGGACTAATATCCAATATATATAAAGAACTCAAGAAGGTGGACTCCAGAAAATCAAATAACCCCATTAAAAAATGGGGCTCAGAGCTAAACAAAGAATTCTCACCTGAGGAATACCGAATGGCCGAGAAGCACCTGTAAAAGTGTTCAGCATCCTTAATCATCAGGGAAATGCAAATCAAAACAACCCTGAGATTCCACCTCACACCAGTCAGAATGGCTAAGATAAAAAAAATTCAGGTGACAATAGATGCTGTCGATGATGTGAAGAAAGAGGAACACTCCTCCATTGTTGGTGGAATTGCAAGCTTGTACAACCACTCTGGAAATCAGTCTTGTGGTTCCTCAGAAAATTCGACATAGTACTACTGGAGGATCCCGCAATACCTCTCCTTCGTTTATATTCAGAAGATGTTCCAACTGGTAAGAAGGACACATATTCCACTATGTTCATAGCAGCCTTATTTATAATAGCCAGAAGCTGGAAAGAACCCAGATGCCCCTCAACAGAGGAATGGATACAGAAAATGTGGTACATTTACACAATGGAGTACTAACTCAGCTATTAAAAAGAATGAATTTGTGAAATTCCTAGGCAAATGGATGGACCTGGAGGGCATCATCCTGAGTAAGGTAACCCAATCACAAAGGAACTCACACAATATGTACTCACTGATAAGTGGATATTAGCCCAGAAACTTAGAATAACCAAGATATAAAATACAATTTGCTAAACACATGAAACTCAAGAAGAACGAAGACCAAAGTGTGGACACTTTGCCCCTTCTTAGAATTGGGAGCAAAACACCCATGGAAGGAGTTACAGAGACACAGTTTGGAGCTGTGACGAAAGGATGGACCATCGAGAGACTGCCATATCCAGGGATCCATCCTATAATCAGCTTCCAAACGCTGCCACCATTGCATACACTAGCAAGATTTTGCTGAAAGGACCCACATATAGCTGTCTCTTGTGAGACTATGCCGGAGCCTAACAAACACAGAAGTGGATGCTCACAGTGAGCTATTGGATGGATCACAGGACCCCCAATGGAGGAGCTAGAGAAAGTAACCAAGGAGCTGAAGGGGTCTGTAACCCTATAGGTGGAACAACAATATGAACTAACCAGTAGCCCCTGGAGCTCGTGTCTCTAGCTGCATATGTATCAGAAGATGGCCTAGTCGGCCATCAGTGGAAAGAGAGGCCCATTGGTCGTGCAAACTTTATCTGCCTCAGTACAGGGGAACGCCAGGGCCAAGAAGTGTGCATGTGTGGTTGGGTGAGTGGGTCGGGGAGCGTGTGGGGGACCTTTGCGATAGCATTGGAAATGTAAATGAAATAAATACCTAATTAAAAAGAAAGAAAAAGAGGGGAAAGACCTCATTAACTCAATACTAGGATGTCTAGGTCTAGGAATATGTGATGCTACCCTTGGAAAAGCAGTCCAGAGCCCCAGGACCGTCATCAATGTGGAGGATAACACAATTATCTTTGGCCAAATAAGCAGAGTGATTCACACCTGAACATATGTTCTGGAGGCCCTAATTTCTGAGTAGAAAATTGGCATCCCTTAAATAAAAACACTAATAACTCTAGGCTGAGGGATATCTTTTCTGCACTAAGATCTACAACAGTTTATCAAACCTCTTTTGCTCATGTAGTGTTATCAGTCAATGATGTTCAATCACACTTTATAACGAATGACAAAGCTTAGTTGGTAAAGTCCTTGCCACATAAGCAGGAAGTCCCTAGATTGATCCCCACAACCTACCCTTATCATCCAGGTGCTGGGGAGGCAGAAAAGCCAGTTATCTGGGGGCTTCTTGACCAGCAAGCCTACCCTCTCCAGCAAGCTCCAGGCCAATCCGGATCCCTGTCTCAATAAATAAGGTAGTCAGCTCCTGTAAATAACACTCAAGGCTGACCTTTGGCAAATACATACATATATATATATATATATATATATATATATATATATATATATATATATATATATATGGAAATGACACATATACATATACCTGCATGCACATACACACACACTAAATGAATGAATGAATGAATAAATAAATAAATAAATAAATAAATAAATAACATTTTGCCACTTTGTGACTTTCCAGGAGATCCTAGCATCTACCTGTGGTATTCCTAGAAAATAAATT